>NW_006794157.1:3264-16072 GCF_000442215.2 Lipotes vexillifer | reverse complement strand
AAAAAAAAAAAAAAAAAAAAAAAAAAAAAAATCATGTACGTGGAACACTATACTTACCTTAGGTACATAATAAATACAAGATGAGACTCTAGATGTTAAAGATCTCATATCTTCTAATAACCTAGTGGATTATCTTGTGAACCCCTCTGAAGATCTTTGCCTAAAGGAATGCCTCTTAAAATGGGCTCCACAGCCTACCCACGTCAGATTCCTGGGTCTGTTCCTGATCTGTGGTCTCTGATTCTGGGGGTGGAGCCCACAAGTGTGCATTTAATCAACTCCCCAGAGGAATCTTTTGGAATATTCAGAGCAGTGGTTTCCTTGGAAAGGGCTCAGAGTTCTTGGCCAGCCAGTATAAAACTTGATGGGTTTATGGGTGTTGGACTCCATTTTTACCTGTGAACTTGCCCTTGTAGTTGGGAAATAGCAGAGCCAGGGAAGCACTGAATGCCTAGGGTAAACTAATTTTCCTCTGGATACTTTATCACTTGCAGTTTGGAATATCTTTGCTCTATGCCCTGCTAAGTCATGGGGAACAGCTGATATCCCTGGATTCTTCCCTAGAGGAACCCAGCAGTGACCACACAGCTTGGTAAGATCATAAAAGTCTTCTAAATACTATTTCAGTACCCTTGGGATGTATAGGCTGAGCCAGATGAGATGTTTCCTGAGTGGTTTATTCAAGCACCAGGGAGGAGGTTGGACAGAGAAACAGAGTTGTAGCTGTTCTGCCCTTTTTTTTTCCTATAGTGCCCTAGAGCATTGTCCCCCATGGAAGGCAGTGTAAGGTAGACTCTAAAGCTTGTCCCTTTAATTAGTCACAGACCTAGGTGTGAATTCTGCTTCTGTCACTTATCAGGAACATAGCATTGGGGCACATTATTTTACTTAGCCTGTTTCCTCATCTATAAACTAGGGATCTAAGGATAAGGGTACTAACCAGTTAGAGATCTAAAGATTAAATGAGATGGAAGATGTGTGTAAAGCACTAAACATTGCCTGGCACATACCAAATGTGCAAATGTTCTCTCTTAGTTGCTGGAGGTACAGAGGGTGATAGTGGTGGTAGAAAGACAATAAGAAACCTGGGCCCTGAGCCTATTTCCTGCATGCATACAAAGATGCTGATGTATTACTTCTCTGCCCTCCAGGACAGACATGGTAGTTCTCACTGCCTGGGAGATAGCTCAAATGCCCACAGCCTCTCTGGCAGAACCCCTGGCCTTCCCCAGCAACCTTCTTCCTCTGTTCTGTCACCATGTGGACAAACAATTGGTACAGCAGCTGGAGGCTAGGATGGAGTAAGTGACTGTGGAAACAAGGTCATAGCCCCCTGTTCAAGCCCAGACTAGGTTCTGTCACTTCTCTACTACTCTTTTTTTAAAAATTATTTATTTTTGGCTGTGTTAGGTCTTTGTTTCTGTGCGAGGGCTTTCTCTAGTTGTGGTGAGCGGGGGCCACTCTTCATCGCGGTGCACGGGCCTCTCACTGTCGCGGCCTCTCTTGTTGCGGAGCACAGGCTCCAGACGCACAGGCTCAGCAGCCATGGCTCACAGGCCCAGTTGCTCCGCGGCATGTGGGATCTTCCCAGACCAGGGCTCAAACCCGTGTCCCCTGCACTGGCAGGCAGATTCTCAACCACTGCACCACCAGGGAAGCCCTCTACTACTTTTAAACCAAGAATATGGAGGATAACTTGCTTTTAGAAGTATTTCTAAACATTGGTACTTACTGAGTAACTAGTCTGCTCCAAGTTAGGGTCGTGGGGCCTGTTTCTTCAGCCAAACCTTTCCATTTATTCCCAGGAACTTTGATCATTTATCATGCTAAGCTATCTGAGGGTAAGAACTAGTTTGAGAAGATGAACTTTTCATTAAAGAAGTATTTGAGGGACAACTCAAATGTAAATAAGATGTAAACACACAAACATGTAGGTCATCTCTCAGAACTTACCATCTGCTGGAAAGAGACGTATTAATCATATCACACAATATTTTAAAGGGAATGCACCTCTTCTCTTTGTAGGTTTGCCTTGATCTACTGATCAGGTTGTTCCGGAATACATATGTGGGAAGAGTTTAATGATCAGACATTAGTTGTGTATGGGTTTTGCCTAAAGTGATCCAGAGAGTCTGAAGACAGTTGTATGCCTTGATATATTGGTGAACCCTGCCCAAAACCTTTTCTTATGCTTCAGAAACTATGAACTATGTGCCTAAAAAGGCATGGCAAAATGAGGTATAATTAAAAAGATAATAGAATGAAGTGTGGCAGTTTGTTTGTAAGTTAAGAAAACGGCTTTCATTATATCTCCTATGTGTGAAGCTTCAAGTGTCCTTAATGTAAGGGACAAGTCCTTGTTATGTCTAACAACAGACCTTGGAAACTGTTCCACTGTTGCCATTTTTTATAAGTAGCCCTAGCTGAGCTAAGAGTGTTTTATATAAATCTCTCTTGAGATATGGGATGTTTGGTTTACTTTGACAAACAAGGTCATGCACTCATCAAAAAACACAAGAGTCCCTTTTATGAACCAGGTACCATTTTAGGTGGTTGAGAAACAGTGGTGACCAAGGAAAAGCCCCTGCTCTTCTGAAGCTTACATTCTGATTGGACAGGGACTGACAGAAGACATCAAATACTGATAAATACCACGGTGAAAACAAAATTGGGGGATGAGTGACTGGAGTGGAGTGGAAGGCCTGTCAGTAGAGGTTACAATTAAGCTGGAATCAATGACAAGTATTCCAGGCAGGGGCACTAGTGAGCACAAAGCCCCCAGAGTGAGAATGAACTTGGTGTGTTTTAGGAAAAGAAAGGAGGACAGTGTGGCTGAAGTATACAGGTAAGGGGGAGAGGGTGATAAGGTAGGAGAGAGGTAAGCAGAGTACACATCTGTAAGCCATGGTTATTTTTTAAAGTCTGGATTTTTAACTGCTGGGAAGTCAGAATTTTAAACAGGGAAGTGACATGATGTGATTTTGTTTTGAGATCACTCTGACTGCTGATTGTTAGGGGAACAGGATAGAAAGCAGAGAAAAAAATGTTCAGAAGTTCTTTTGCCAAAGCTGGGGAAAGAATTGAAGAGCTTTAGGGACAGAAAGGGAAGAAGTTTGGAAAAGGTTTTGGAAGTAAGAGTTGACAGACATTGCTGATGGGCTGGATAAGGGTGGTGGTGAAGAATCCAGGATGACTCCCAGGCAGAGTGAATGGTGGGTGCCCTAGACTAACATGGGGAACACATGAGGAAAAATGCATTGCGAAGGGTTATAATAAACATTTTAGACACTTTAATATGTCCTGTTAGAAATCCAAGTAGATATATCAAGTAGGTGAAGAGCAGTCTGGAGGTGCAGGAAAAGGTCAGGGATAAAGACACAAAAGTGGGAGTATCAGCACACAGATATATTACAAGTTAGGAGTGAGGAAGAGATGATGTAGGAAGAAAAGCCAACCTAGGAGACTGAGGAGGAGTTATCTGAAAAAAATAGGTTGAAAATTACGGAAGTGGTGCTACCAAAGTTGGAAAGAAAGTACTTTAAGAAAGGAGTGTGTGGGCTTCCCTGGTGGCGCAGTGGTTAAGTAATCCACCTGCCAAGGCAGGGGACATGGGTTCGAGTTCTGGTCCAGGAAGACCCCACACGCAGCAGGGCAGCTAAGCCCATGGGCCACAACTACTGAGCCTGTGCTCTAGAGCCTGCAAGCCACAGCTACTGAGCCCGCATGCCACAACTACTGAAGCCTGCATGCCTAGAGCCGGTGCTCCGCAGCAAGAGAAGCCACTGCGGTGAGACCCGGCTCACGGCAACTAAAGAAAGCCCACGCGCAGCAACGACGACCCATGCAGCCAAAAGTTAAATTTGTTTTTTAAAAAAGAGTGTGGAATGAGGAGACGTGACAGAGGAGGGAGGCACTGACTACAGAAAGAGTCAATTTGGAATCTTCTGAAAGGGTAGCGGAGCAATTGGACAGTAGGTAGTAGTCTATGTAGGTTAAGGAACGATTTTCTTTTAAAGATTGATATTACAGCATGCCTGCATGATAATGAAAGCACTGCCATAAAGTGGCTGGGGCGGGGAAGGGTGGAGAGTAATGAAGGCGAAGAGAGTTTACAAAGTCCTACAACAGGAGGAGGATGGGAATCAAAGCGCAGACAAAGGAGGTGACCTTTGATAGCTGTGTGACCCCATCTGATTGTGGAAAAGAATGTGTTAAGAAAGGCACTGCTGTCCTTTAGGAGACCATTCCAAAATGCCTACTCCCCACCTCTTCTCGCCCCCTCTGCTGGCCGATCTTGGATTATACCTCCCAGAAGAAAGAGCAGTAGGAAACAGGAACCCTACCACTTCCACCCACCCTGTTCCCCTGGCTGTTACAATGGATATTATTTGATGTCAGCATCAAGTCAGCTCCCTCATCATGGATCGGTCAAATACCAAGGACGTTTTACCACTCAGGGCCTGTAAGCAAAAATAACAGTCCAATAAGGAAAGCGAAGAGTGGCAGGCACAGGCCTCCAATAGATAGGCAGCAAGGGTAAGAAAGCAAAGGGTAATGCTACAGAGTGAGAACAGCTGCTACAGCCCCCTTAGGCCGCTAATGGAGGCCCGCAACTCTCTCAGCAAACCGTGGGCTAGAAACAAAGGCAGATGTAGCTTTGCTGGAGTGGGTGGTGCGGAGAACTTAACTGGGCAGACTACGTCAGCGCATATCTCCCTGCGGGAGTCACGAGGCTGACAGCGGGTCGGCTACACTGCGCACGCGCAGGACACAGCCGGTCGTAGGGACCGGAAGGACGGGTGCGAGTGGGATGGCTGCAGACAAGGGGGCTGGAAGCGCTGAAGCCGTGGAGCGGGTTCTACCCGTGTTGTTGGTGCCGGTCCCCGCCGAGGCAACAGGGCGTCTGGGATCCCGGGCGCAGCTGCACAGGGAGCAGGAGGTTCTGGGGAGCCTGACGGCTGCAGGCAGCCTTCACGTGCTTCCCTTGGCGCCCGGCGGCCGGGGCGGGGGCGGCTGCCTCCTGGAAGGCCCTTTTCGGCAGTAAGTGCTGTGGCCGGGCCTGGCCTTGTGGAGAGAGTCTGCAGCCTTAGCTTGGCTGGCGCCTCTGATCCCCTCCTACCTTGGAGGTAGCGGGAGAGGGATGATGGTGGAGGGCAACGCCTCAGAGGCAGGCCCGGTTCCTTCTCGGAACATTTTCCTCGGTTTGTCGCGTCCCTGCACCCATTCTTTCCCGTTCCGGGTGGGTGGAGACAGTATCCAGATCCTCTCCGGACGTGGAGAACCTGTAATGAATCCTAGCTTGGACGCTTTTTAAATTCATTTAACACAGGTTGATTAATCGTCACTTTGCCGTGCCCCACGCCCATTTTCTTCAGTTAAATCTGTTAAAGATGCCAGCTGAGGGGCATCATCTCTCATTTGAATCATCCTGTTACCTTTTCCTTATCTCTGATACAAATAGCTGTTTCCTTCACATTTGGGCTTCCCCTCCCCTCCACCCCCCTTCAAGGACAGAGCCTGCGTTTTCTATACTCACTCGTGTATTCACTCAACAAATACTTATTATGCGCTTTCTGTTCGGTACCTAGGAGCAGTGCCTAAAAGGTGTAATAAGACAGTTCTTACATGTGAGGTTGTATGGTTGGGAAGACAGAAAAAAAACAATTTCAACCATGTATTACTTTCCACATATGTAACTCTTACAGTTTACATCATTAAGTTTGAGGGTGCCTTCCGACGCTTTGGACTCTTTAATAACAAATCATTTTAGAAATGTTAACGATTTTGAGTAGCCACAGAGGAGTTCTGGAATATCCAGGTCCTATAAAAGTGCCTCACAGTAGAGATTCGTTTGTTCAATCACTGAATGTTTTAACCTGTTTTATGTTTGTCTTCTTTATTCCTGATCTCTAGTTGCTAGGAAAAGGAATCCCTCCTTACCATAAGTTAGTTGATTCAACAGTATTAAGTACCTATGAACACAGCCATATAAGGAAAGGAATGAGACAGAGAGAGAACCTTACAGAAGATAAGCAGAACAGACATAAAATAATGGGGGCTTTTGTAAGCTATTGCATGAAATTAGTGGGGGAGGATCAAGAAGGGCTACTTTTTAGTTTTTTTAGTTGAATTAATTCAGTTAAAATAATTCGTAGGGTAAAAATAAGGACAAGTTTGTAGTGTACAGAATTTGCTTCCTCCTTTCCTCAAAGTATGTATGGTCCTTTGTATGTTGTTGAAATCACTGTACATTATTATGTTCACTGAAAATTCTCTTTCCACGTGGCAGTATAGTCCCATGTACTAATGATGTTACTGGTTTCACAGTTTTCAGCCTTTTAAATGTATCTTAATTTGTTTAACCTTTTCCATATTTGACATCAGATTTCAGTGTGAACAGTCAGGAATTGGCTGTTTATGAAACATCATTCTAGGTATAAAGACAAATACAAAATGTCAGTGTTTTTTTCTAATAATAACATAGTAGCACCAAGTCCACTGTTTTTAGATATAAAACTTACTACTTCTGTAGAAAAAAAGCTTTTTTTAAAAGATGAAACTATCAGCATGGTAACCTCATCTCATTCCATTGCATTGTTTTCAAAATTGGAGCTCTCTTTTTTCTCTTTTAATGTAACTTAATTTTATTATTTAATTTGAAGCTGTGATATCATTAGCCTCTTTCCATCCTTGTTAGTCATGTTGGTATGTTGACTTTACACTGCTTTAAATATTCTATAACTGCACTTAAAATTGAAAATTTAGTTCCTCAGTTGCACTACCCACATTTCAAGTGCTCAGTAGCCACATGAGGTTGTTGGCTACTGTATTGGACTTTGCAGATGTGTAGATCACTTGCATCTCATGGAAAGTTTCGTTGGACAGAGCTATTGTGTAATATGCCAGTTTAGAGTCTTCAAAGTCTATAAATGCAAATAATCACTTTCTTTTTTTTTTAAGTTATTGAAAGCATTTATGTTAGCAAAACGTATTTTATTCATTGTGAAGACCATCTCTTATAAATAATAGACATATTTGGTTGTTGAAACATATCCTTGATCATGACAGTTCCTTTAAACATACCACCAGACTTAGGATGAAGGAAAAAAGCAGCCACCATTTCTTGCTCTTTGCCCCCTTTTCACAAATGACTCCTATATTCTTGTGTTGCCCTGAAGGGGGCTGAGGGGGAAGAAGTGAGAAAGGGGAAGGGGCTGGAAGTTCTAGAGCAGTTTACATTCCCTTAGGTTGTATATAGAAGTAATGCTATTAGGTGGACCAAAGAGTTCTCTACTTCTTCTGTCCTACCTTCACCACTGTGGGTATTATTGTGGATATAGAATATAATAAATAGTCTAAGCTTTTTCCTTAGGTTTGTATGGGAGGACTCTCAAAACAGTGGGACACCAACAGACAAGCCCAGACTGCTTGCTCTTAGTGAAAATAATGCACTGCTCATCTGTGAATTTAATTTGAAAGATGGAAGATGTGATGCAACCATTTCATATAGCTATACTGAGGAGACATTGCGAAAGCTCATTGAAGATCAAATTATCAGTAAGTATTTGCAGGTGGTCTTTTAGCATGTTGAATTTGTGTATTACTGTGTAATTTTATGTATTTCAGGAAAAGTTCTTATAGAGGTGAAGTCAGGGAGGAATATTTGCCCTGTGCAGTGTAGTAGGCACTAGCCACATGAGGCTATTAAGCCCTTAATGTGCTTAAATATGTCCTTTAAATGTCTAATGTTGATACATTCCAGATTTGAAGACTTGGTACTAAAAATGTAAAATATCTCACTAATATTTTTTGTATTACATGTTGATAATGATATTTTGAATATGAGGTAAATAATATATAATAAAATTAGTTTCATGTGTTTTCTTTTTTCAGTACAGCTACTAGAAAATTTAAAATTACATGTGTGGCTCACTTTTGTGACTGACATTATATTTCTATTGGATAATGTGCTGATCTAGACTGGTTACAGACCTGTTTGCTATGTCCCATCCTGAGGGCTGCAGGGAACAGAGATCAAAGCACTCAGGCTTCTATTTTTAAGGCAGTTGCATTCTCGCTACCCTGATTATAAGGTTCCTTCTTTTCCTTCTAAAAAAAGAGTCTGTGATTGATCTTATTTGGTCTCATGGGTAAGTAGGCTTTTTTGATCATCTTCTGGTGTGTTGTCACACTCTGGCTGTAAACAGAAGGCACAGAGACATTGTAGGCCATCTTTATTCAGTTCCTTACTTACCTTCCACTTGCTTAGGTGAGTTTGACCAATAATTGTCTAGAGTTGGACTAAGTTAAATGCTGATTCTTTTTTGTTTTACCTGTTTGTGTTAACAGAATCAAATTTACCAGTTGTAATATTGTGACCAGTGAGTTTGATGTAATCTCCTTTTGTTTTATAGGTATTTCCTTATTATCTTTGAGAATTCTGTCATTTCACAGTAACACATCATTATTGTTCATCAATGAATATATCATCCTGCACATTATATTTCCTGAAAGAGATGCTGAGATTAGGGTACTCAGCTGTTTCACATTATCCTTGCCTGCACAGGCAGTGGACAGGATTATTGACACACAGCTCTGCAGAGGAATTCTTTTTGTTTTGAGTCATTTAGGCTGGATCTGTATCCTTGTTGGTAAAGATGTTGACGTGTGGGGGAGGAGAATACCTAGAAAAATGAGCCTTTTTATAGGCTTTTAGTTTTAGGGACTGGGCTGTAGGTAGAAAGATTAATTTTTCAGTAAAACTCTCAGGGAAAAAGATCTTCATGAACTTAAAATACTCAACTACATTGCTTTATATTCCATTCAAATATTTTTCAGTTTATAAATCATAATCATCTTGTCCAACTTATTTATGTTGTTTTAAAATTGTATATGTTCTGCATTACCCATTTATTTAAAATATACTTATTAAATATCTACTTTGTGCTCGTTCCAGGAGAGATTTAGATGACTGCTTATGATATGATACACACATTTTCATGTGTGAATATAACCTATCTCTTATTGTCTCTGATGATGATTCCATCATATTAGGGAATCAAATGGTTTGCATAACTGTTTGAAATTTGTTTTTGGAAAACTATCACAGATTTTTTGTCTTTAGCAGATTCATAGGTCACCAGCAAAATTATTTTGAAGATTGTTTGAAGAACGACTCGTTATGTGTTTTTGGAACTTTCATTTCTGCATTAAAGAAGTAATTTTTCTATTTTACATGTATCATAGCCTGTGTTAAAATTTATTTTGTAAAAAATGTTATAGAATATTGGATTAATTTCATTTTTTTTTTTTTTTTTTTTTTTTTTTTTTTTTTTTTTTTTTTTTTTTTTTTTTTTTTTTTTTTTTTTTTTTTTTTTTTTTTTTTTTTTTTTTTTTGCGGTACGCGGGCCTCTCTGCTGTGGCCTCACCCGTTGCGGAGCACAGGCTCCGGACGCGCAGTCTCAGCAGCCATGGCTCACGGGCCCAGCCGCTCCGCGGCATGTGGGATCTTCCCGGACCAGGGCACGAACCCGCATCCCCTGCATCGGCAGGGGGACTCTCAACCACTGCGCCACCAGGGAAGCCCTAATTTCATTTTTTCTGCCTGGTTACAGAACTGAGCTGTCCGACATGGTAGGCAGTAGGCATACGTGGCTGTTGAACACTTGAAATTTTTTGGCTAGTGTGACTGAGGAACTGAATTCTTAATTGTATTTAATTACTTTAGATTTAAAGTCTGATACTTGATTGAGTTATTGGAGAACTCTTGAGTATGTTTGGAACAACTCTGGCTGTTCCAAGTTCTTAAAAATAAAATTTTGAAGTCTAAATACAGACCAGATATTTCCAATGAAAATTTAATTGTCCAAATTGAGATGTGCTATAAGTATAAAATAACTAGGTTTGAACACTTATGTGAAAAAGATGTAAAATATCTCAATTTTTTAATATTGATTACATATAGAGATAATATTTTGGATACACTAGGTTAAATGAAACATATTCTTAAAGTTAGGTTCACTGGTTTCTTTTTACTTTTTTAATAAGGCTGCTAGAAAATTTACAGTGACAAATGTGCCTCACGTTGTTTCTTTTGGACAGCACTGTTGTAGAACACTAGTGGAAAATATTATTGTTGTCTCAGGGCCTGGCACAGAGTGGAGATTCAGCAAGTATTGTTGAGTGAACTCTATCAGGTTGTTTATTGGTTCCCCAACTTCATAGTCACCTGGTTAATATGATGGAATTTTTAGTGTCTGTCTTCCTTCTATTATTATTCCTACAAGGTTGGAGCAGTGAAGTCTATAACTCTATTTCGTCCTGTGTTTTAAATGGTTAGGCATACTTAAGACTGACGTTTTCTTTAACTCTAACTCTAAGACATTTTTGACACTGTGGATGGTAGACATGTAGCTCATGTGGATTTGGCACTTCCTCAAGAAGATATGTATAATGAGCAGCAGCAAGAGCCAGCCAAGAGTTCTTCCTTTACTTCACTGAAAGTGTCTCAAGACCTAGATGTTATAGTGATTGTCAGCTCCTCCAACACTGCAATTGCTCTTAACTTAAATTTGTATTTCAGGTATGTAGATTACTTCCTTCTCTGATTTCAGGTGAATAATTAGAGCCATAACAGATTAAAAATGTACTTGTTAGCTTCTTTTTATGCTTTTAACCAGTTTTTTTCCCTCCCTTTGCTTGATCACGTTCTAGCTACTACTTAGTGAGCTTGTTACTATATAAAAGTATGTACAAGTGACCACTGGCTACCTTTTTATTTCTGGATACATACCCAAGTTTGATTTTGATTTATGTTTATTATTATTATATATGGCTTATATCATCATATGTGAAAAGTAACCAAGCACAATTTTAAAAGCCCTTAGCTATTATACATTATCTACTCACTTCTTCTCAATACTAGAGTAGAAGAAAAATGGGATTTACCCTGTGTTAGAATTGTATCTTACGTGGGTTTGGGTCCTGGCTGCCTAGGGGATCACTTTTCACTTAAGGACTTTGACAAGATGTATTAACTGTGCTTTCTCCATTTTAGGATTTCCTCAGGTGTTTCCTTTTGAGGGCCCACACACTTCCTAAATATACTAGTGAAAATTGAGTATTTCTTTGTGTAGCTTTTTGCTTTAGAAATTCTAATTGCTTCTGATTTTATAATGTTTGAAAGGAATATGTGTGTATGTGAATGTGCATACACACACACACACACACACACACAGCATCCTGTTTATTGAAACTTGCAAGTAGGGTAATCCACATTTATGACTTTCAGTATTAAGGGACATTTCAAACCGTTAGGATTTTTGGTCCTAACTTAATATGAATGAAATAAACATATCCTTGAGTAATTGGGAATGCACTTTGATGGGTTTATTGCTCATTGTCTGGATTACAAAAAAGGGTTAATTTCATCTTCACATATCAGCCAGAACTTCTTACTACTGTGAGTTTTTCATTTGTTTTCCATGGCCTTTTAATACTTTTTTTTTTTAAATCTTTGAGCAGGGATGATTATCACATTTTCAGACTGCATGCTTGTGTATCAGTAGGCCATTTTCACTGACTAAAATATATCCTGTATGTGTAGAGTTACCTTCTAATCAACTTCCTTGGAAAATAATTTGACAGGTGAGGGGGGAAGGAATGCCCACTCAGCTACTCTGATCCTTGAGTGTAGGGTTCTGCTCCTCTGGGTGTTTTGGCAACACCCCAAGAGAAGAACACTGAAGTGGGCACCAGGCACATCCCTTTGAACAAATTTCATTGAACTCAGCCACTGTAGCATCAGCCAGTGAAGAGCTGCTGTTCTGTTCCCTATAGTCAATTTAGGGATCTGTCCTGTCCAACTAAATGAGTGATCTCTATTTGTTAATTATCTACATGAGTGCTCTTTAATTAGTATAATTTCTTGAGGAAGTTGACTGCATGTTTATTTTCTAAGTGTACTCTGAAATCTGTTTTTTTTTTTACCATTCCTGCCATACAAAAAGTCAGCCACCCCTTTTCATTTTATCAAGTCCTATTCATGCTTTGAGATCCACTCTTTAATGAAGTCATTCCTTACTAAAATCCCTTCCACTTGTAAATTTCTACTCATTTTATAATTTTTCTCTCCTTTGGACTTCTGTAGCACTTTTGCTTTGAACTACAGTTTAGCACTTAATTGTGTATAGTCTTGTATTATTTCTCTAATTTTTTGTGTTTCCTACAGAGTTTGTAAGCTCCATGTAAACTCCTCATGGTTTGTTCATTCAATTCACTGTCAATGACTTTTTCTTCCAGTTTATCTTAGCTGTCCATTCCCATAGTCATACCCTGGGCTTCGTCATTATATGAAGCAGCTCCTCCCCCAAATCACTCTTCTACACATCCCACTCTGAGCACAACTTGCCAGACTGTACAGCTTGCTTACTCAAGTACCCCCACTTCTCTCATCTGACCTCATTGGAATTTCTAATATGCTGACTTCCCAGGTGAAGACAGGAGCCCCCTCTGTCTTCACTGCCCTCCCTTTACAGCATAGATTCTGTGACCTGTCATTTCAGTCACTTTCTTGAATGAGCCCTAAACTCTTGCTCCTGCACTGTGGTAGCACTTGATCTGACAAATCTTTTTTTTTATTCTCTCTTCTCATTCCCTGCACTGCAACTGAGCACTTGTGAGAAAACCACAGAGGAAAATTGATACCACTTTAAGTTCACATTCACTGTCTTCCGTGGTCTCTCATGTTGCCTGGAAATTTTACAATGACTTTTCATGAGTCCATTCTCTTTTTTTTTTTTTTTTTTTT
>NW_006794157.1:0-3221 GCF_000442215.2 Lipotes vexillifer | reverse complement strand
TCTCCCGTTGCAGAGCACAGGCTCCGGATGCGCAGGCTCAGTGGCCATGGCTCACGGGCCCAGCCGCTCCGCGGCATGTGGGATCTTCCCGGACCGGGGCATGAACCCGTGTCCCCTGCATCGGCAGGCGGACTCTCAACCACTGCGCCACCAGGGAAGCCCATGAGTCCATTCTTTACAACGTTTTAAACCTCCATTTTCCTCAAACCTTTATTCATCTCTTTACCCCCAACGGTTCTTGGATGACTTTACCTTCAACTTTATAAAGGAAGTAGAACCCATCTAATGGGAGCTCCTTCAGTTTCTCACATTAAATTGCAAACCCACTTTCCTGCACTCGTCTTCTCCATCTTCCGTCCTGTTACAATGGAGAGATTCCCTCCTCCTATGAAGGCCAGTCCTTCCCTCCTTCTCAGGGACCGTTTTCTGTTTCCTCTCTTTTCTAGATCTTTAGCCTCGTTTAAGTATTAGATCCACATCCAGCTAATCACCAGGTCCTAGCCATTCTAGCACCTGAGTGTGTCTTGAATCTGCCCACTTGTCTTAACTCCTTTGTCATCACTGTGATCTATTCCGCTATCATCGCTTACCTGAACTAGCTTACCAGCCTCGTAATTGGTCTCCCCATATCTGTTCTTCCCCCCTCAAATCCATCATCTACGGAGCAGCCAGAGTGGTGGTGTTACAATGCATGTCCTATCAGAGTATAGCCAGGTATGAACATCTGGGGAAGGGTATGTATCTTTTGTTGGTGCAGGAACTACCTTCTCCATGGATCATATTTTCTCAGTGTCACCCTGCCTTCTCTAACATCATCTCCTTGACAAATGTATATCAAGCTGTTACCTTCAAATTGTTGAAAGGGTTAATAATTTAAGTGTTCAGGGGGTTTACATGCATCCCATTCTCCCCACAGCTGCTCTTCTGTGTCTGATCATATGGCTTCTCTGCATAAAACCCTTATTTAGCTTCTTCCCGCACCCTCCTCACCCCAAGACAGAAGCTAAGAATCCTTAGCTCATAAAACCTGACCCCATCTGGCTCTTGCCAAACTCTCCAGCCTCATCTCACACCACCTTGCTTCTCATTCACTGTTTTAACCACCATAGCCTTCTTTGTGCTTCTGCAATGTGACAGCCCTCTTTCCACATACACTCTCCATCCACACCTGCACTCATACTTTGCTTTCCTAGCTTTTATGTATTCCCCAGGTCTCAGCCCAAGTCTTAATTTGTGGTGGTGGTATGGTGAGTGATTAAAAACCTGGGCTTATGGTCACATTCACCTGGTTCACATTCAGCTCCACTGTTTGAGCCTTACTTTCTGTATCTACAAAACTGGCTTCTATTTACCTCATAGGGTTGTTGAAAGGCTCCAGTACCTTAGTTTAGGTAAAGTGTTTAGCACAACATCTACAATGTAGCAGATAATCCATGCTTTTATCTCTACATAAAGCTAACTTCCCGTAAGGGTCAAATTTTTTTTAATTGACATAAACATTATATTAGTTTCATATATACAACATATATGTGTGTATATTGTGAAGTGATCACCACAATCAATCTAGTTGACATCTATCTTCACACATAGTTACAGGTGGGTCAAATTTTTAAGGTTGACTTTATCATTCTGCCTTAAGCAATGGAGGTAAGGAGTCTGGGTCAGGGAAACTTACTGTCTGTACTCTTTCTACTCTGTTAACACCTCCATCCCATACCCCCTTCCATTTTTTTAAAAATATATATTTATTTTATTTTTGGCTGCGTTTGGGTCTTAGTTGCAGCGTGCAGGCTTCTCTCTAGTTGTGGTGCACAGGCTCCAGTGCACGTAGGCTCTGTAGTTGTGGCGTGCAGGCTCCAGAGCGCATGGGCTCTGTAGTTGCAGCATGCAGGCTCTCTAGTTGTGGCGTGCGGGCTTAGTTGCCCCGCAAGATGTGGGATCTTAGTTCCCTGACCAGGGATCAAACCCTCATCCCCTGCATTGGAAGGTGGATTCTTAACCACTGGACCACCAGGGAAGTTCCCCCCACCCCGCCATTGCCCTTCCATTTTTAACAGGAGCAATAATAACACAGATTTTGTTTGATCATCATTTTTTTTTACCATGACTATTGTTTTTAAAACATAGGCAATACCCAGGACACCTACTATGTGAAAGAACACTAGAAGACATTCCTATTGAAGGCCCTAAGGGGATAGATGAAGATGATCCTGTTAATTCTGACTACAACATGAAACTGACCAAGTTTTCCTTCCAAGTTGATCGGTACAGAAACCTTTTTGGATTTACTTTATTATTTCCATTTTTTGTCATGCTGACACTGTACCTTTTCACTAAAAGTCTTTACAGAGGTAGACACTTTTATTTTCCTAAGTTCATCTTTGCTTGGTTTACTGCTTTACTTTGTGCCTTTCACTGTCACAGATGTAAGTTCTGCCCTATCTTCCAGGTCTTGGAAAGCCCAGCTGTCATCACTGAATGAAACAATAAAGAACTCCAAGCTGGAAGGTACCTGTTGTGCTCCGTGGTTCCAGGATATTTTGCATTTGGAGCCCCCTGTATCTGGTAACCACAGTACCAGTGTGCCAAACTGGGCCTTCACTCCACAGGATGTAATGTGCAGCCAGTATAGTTTTCCACAGAAAGGTCCTGCCAAGACCAGTGATTCAGGAAGATCATGGAAAAGAATACACATCAGTGAACAGGAGGAACCCCTTGAGCTTACATGTATGTCTGTGACAGGCTTCACTGCGCTGTTTACTTGGGCAGTTGAAAGGACGGGCTGTACCATTGTCCTGTGGGATTTGGAGACCCAGAGCATGCAGTGTTTTTCGCTGGGCAAGAAGTGTATTCCTGTAGACAGTGGTGGAGACCAGCAACTGTGCCTTGTTTTGACAGGTGAGAATGTCTTGTATCAGGTTGAAATCCATGCTGAGAGGTGCTCTCTTATCTATTTTACTTCTGCTGCTCGGGTGGTGGTGGTGCCTACTCCTCTAAGCCTAGTCTGTTTGTTTGTTTGCTTTTGTGGTACGCGGGCCTCCCACTGCTGTGGCCTCTCCCGCTGTGGAGCGCGGGCTCAGCGGCCACGGCTCACGGGCCCAGCCGCTCCGCGGCATGTGGGATCCTTCCGGACTGGGGCACGAATCCGTGTCCCCCGTGTCGGCAGGCGGACTCTCAACCACTGCGCCATCAGGGAAGCCCTAAGCCTAGGCTTTGATGGA
>NW_006794156.1:0-386 GCF_000442215.2 Lipotes vexillifer | reverse complement strand
TCTCTGTACTTCTGCTTTTGTAGCATGTTGCCATTGGATGAAGGTATTTCCTTTTGGTATGCACACTCAGCTCTCAAACTTTTGACTCAACCTGGTTCTGCAGCAGAGCTCATGCAACCGTGCTGAACTCCCTTTAGCCCATAAAATAAGTCACCATGAAATCACTACTTTCCATCCAATTACTGAATGAACCGTGCAGCGACACATCTCTCTAGTTCAACATGAACTGAACCTATTTCAGCACTCAGGCATGATAAAGCACCCACTCTGTGGCAGTAGCAAAATGTTAATGTTATTCTTAGTGCCATTTAATGTGATTTAGATTGGGGGCTGGGGAAGCTTTACCACTAGCAGAAATTTTAGACTTGGGTATCAGCTATGGACCT
>NW_006794154.1:0-2094 GCF_000442215.2 Lipotes vexillifer | reverse complement strand
TTTCTTAATTGTTTGGGGTTTGTTATTGTAGGTCTTTTCCTTCTCTTGTGTTTCCTGCCTAGGAAACTTCCTTTAGAATTTGTTGTAAAGCTGGTTTGGTGGTGGTGAATTCTGTTAGCTTGTGCTTGGCTGTAAAGGTTTTAATTTCTCTGTCGAATCTAAATGAGATCCTTACTGGGTACACTAGCCTTGGTTTTAGGTTTTTCCCTTTAATCACTTTAAATATGTCCTGCCACTCCCTTCTGGCTTGCAGAGTTTGTGCTGAAAGTTTAGCTGTTAACCTTGTGGAGATTCCCTTGTATGTTATTTTTCCCTTGCTACTTTTAATATTTTTTCTTTGTAATTTTTGCTAGTTTGATTTATATGTGTCTTGGCGTGTTTCTCCTTGGATTTTTCCTGTATGGGACTCTCTGCACTTCCTGGACGAGACTGACTATTTCCTTCCCCATATTAGGGAACTTTTCAAATGTAATCTCTTCAAATATTTTCTCAGTCCCTTTTCTCTTCCTCGACCCCTATAATTTGAATGTTGGTGCATTTATTTATGTCCCATATGGCTCTGTAACTGTCCTCAATTCTTTTCATTATTTTTTCTTTATTCTTCTCTGCAGTACTTATTTGCACTATTTTATCTTCTAGGTCACTTATCCATTCTTCTGCCTCATTTTTTCTGCTATTGATTCCTTCTAGAGAATTTTAAATTCCATTTGTTATGTTGTTCATCATTGTTTGCTGTTTAGTTCTTCTAGGTCTTTGTTAAACGTTTCTTGTATTTTCTCCATTCTATGTCCAAGATTTGGATCATCTCTACTATCATTACTTTGAATTCTTTTTCTGATAGACTGCACGATTTCCTCTTCATTTGTTTGGTCTGGTGGGTTCAGACCTTGCTCCTTCATCTGATGCATATTTCTCTGTCTTCTCATTTGGTTTAACTTTCTCTGTTTGGGGTCTCCTTTTCTCAGTTTGCATGTTCATAATTCCCACTGTTTTTGGATTCAGCTCCAGTGGGTAAGGTTGGTTCAGTTGGTTTTGTTGGCTTTCTGGTGGCGGGGACTGGTGACTGTGTTTTGGTGGATGAGGCTGGATCTTGTCTTTCTGGTAGGCAGTACTGTGTCCACTGGTATGTTTTAGGGTGTGTGTAACCGTATTATGATTTTAGGTAGCCTCTCTGCTAATGGGTGTGGTCATGCTCCTGTGTTTCTAGTTTTTTGGCATAGGGTGTCCAGCACTGGAGCTTGCTGGTCATTGAGTGGAGCTAGGTCTTAGCAATGAGATGGAGATCTCTGAGAAAGCTTTCACCATTTGATATTACATGGGGCTGGGAGGTCTCTGGTGGACCAATATCCTGAACTCAGCTCTCCCACTTCAGAGGCTCAGGCCTGACACCAGGCCGGAGGACCAAGACCCTGTCAGCAACTTGGCTCCAAAGAAAAGGTAGAAAAGAAAATAGAAATGAAATAAAACAAAATAAAATAATTAAGATAAAATTTTTTCATTATTGAAAAAAAAGTAATAAAAAAGAGAAAAGAGAGCAACCAAACCAAGAAAAAAAAAATCCAAATGATAGCAAGCACTAAAACTACAGTAAAAAAACAAACAGAAGACAGACAAATACCCAAGGACAAATGGTGAAAGCAAAGCTACACAGACAAAGCCACACAAAGAAGCATACATATACAAAGTCACAAAAAATGAAAAAGGAAAAAAATATACATATATATATATGAATATGGGAGACTTTCAAGATGGCAGAGGAGTGAGACATGGACATCACGTTCTTCCCCCAAAATATATCAGAAATACATCTACATGTGGTATAACTCCTACAGAACACCTACTAAATGCTGGCAGAAGACGTGAGACTACCCACAAGGGTCCAAGCTTTAAATGATACATTAAATGAGATGGACTTAACTGATATTTATAGGACATTCCATCCCAAAACAGCAGAATACACTTCTCAAGTGCTCATGGAACATTCTCCAGGATATCATATCTTGGGTCACAAATAGAAAATATAAACAGACAAATCACAAGTACTGAAATTGAGACTGTGATTAAAAATCTTCCAACAAACAAAAGCCCAGGACC
>NW_006794153.1:0-3412 GCF_000442215.2 Lipotes vexillifer | reverse complement strand
CCGCGGAGCGGCTGGGCCCGTGAGCCATGGCCGCTGAGCCTGCGCGTCTGGAGCCTGTTCTCCTCAACGGGAGAGGCAACAACAGTGAGAGGCCTGCGTACCGCACACACACACACAAAAATTGGTGGTTGCCAGAGACTTGTGGGAGGGGAGAATGGGGAGCGATTCCTTAATGGGTGCGGGGTTTCCTTTTGGGGAAATGAAAATGTTTTGGAATTAGATAATGTTTTGGAATTAGACAGAGGTGACGGTTATGTAACATTGTGAATGTACTAAATGCCACTGAATTGCTCACTTTAAACGATTAATTTTATGTTATGTTAATTTCACCTCAAAAAAAGCCAAAAAACAAAAAACCAAAAAAACCCCAAGCAAATAGTAGTCCTCAGTCCTACTGTTTCTGAACCTGTAAGATCATCAAACATAACAGGACATCATCGCTCTGTTGAGGAACTTGCTTACAAAAATATTACAACAGATATTTCTGAACTCATTTACATCACTGTACATATATTATCAATAAAGATAATTTTTTATTACAGGCTTCTTTGTTTGGTCTGAATGCATGCTCATCATTCCCAGAAATGTTGAAGGAAAGACCATCCTGTGTATAATGCTTCTCTTAGTTCAACTTCACTCATTTCGATGCAACTGTCTCTTGAGAGAGAAAGCGTGTGATTACCAGAGCCCTTATTTGCTGAACCCTCTGGCAGGGTCAACAGTGACCTTCTGGCAGCCCTGTCCAACTGATTCTCCTTTGCCCTTATTTTACTTGATTCCTCCACAGCATTTGACTCCATTTTTCTTGATATTTTCTCCTCCTTTGATTACATTGATGCTAAGCCTCCTTGTAAAATCCACTCAAGCCGACTGTTAAATGATAGTGTGTCCCACAGTTCTGTCTTGCTTCTTTTCACCCAACAGACTCTCCTACCATAGGTTTAGCCACATGAGGCCTGATTGTCTATTATTTTGAGGGTTGTATAGGCTACATTGAGGAGAAAGGCATTCAGAGAAGGGGTTGGAGGAGGGCGACACTGCAAGAAGAGGGAAGAGTAAGAAGCAAAGGCAGATGGGACAGAGTCTTGTGGGTACCTTCAAGGGAAGGATGAGCAACCAGCAAAAGAAATACAGGAAGAATATCCAAGTAGGACTGGTATGAAATTCTGGGAACTGAGAGAAGAATCCTTTTAGAGTAGCAGGTGGTTAAGAGTGTTATAGAAGCAGAGAAGATAAGAAGAATGGGAGGTGAGGGAAAGCCAGTGAATTAGCAAGAAGAAAGTCATTTGTTGCCTTGGAAAGGGCCAGTCCTAGAGGCTGGTGGGTGAGGAAAGGAGCACAGGATGTGCCTGAGAGTAACCTGAAGGAATCCAGGCTCCACAGTAAAGCTGCGGTTGAAATTGGGAGCCTGGTCCTACCAGGTGCTATCCACCACCTTTCTTGTCTTCTAGCACCACTCGTGGAAGGAGAGCACAAGTGGAGAAACCGTGGAGGCCACAGAATGTACAGGAAACTCTTCAATTGTTCTAACATCTCTTCCCTCAACTTCAGACACAGTAACCCATCCTGACTCTGTATCCATTTGAAAACAAAAAAACAAAAAAATCCTATTTAATACTTCTTAAGTTTGATTTTTTTGTGTGAAGAACAGGTTGCCAAGAAATTTAAGGTTCTATAAACAGGGTGATTGTGAGGCTGTAAGGAGGAATTCCACAGAAGAAAGAAGGAAACCAAATTATAAGCACTTCTTTCTGCCCTTTCTGTAACTTCAGTGTCACAGTACTATTTTGACTAAAAGGCAACGTGTTTGTGCCAATAAAGTAAAAAAATTTAATTACTGTCAAAATGTCTAAATAACTCTTAGGTGTAGTAACCTCAGTGTTGGTGTATTAAAGCTAGGTGACAAAAGATGAATGCCTTGCATCAAGCTATTTTTTAAACAAATTAATTATTGTACAAATCATTATTCGTTAAGCATCCACTGTAGGAAAAAGTTGTTTTCCCACCCAACTCTGAATGTTTCATTAAAAGTATTATAACTAGAAAAATAATCTACTTCCACTGGAAAATAAATTATTTTATCTAAAATATTGCTTTATGTGCAAACATTGAAATTTTATTTTATTCAGAACAGACTGAATAGGAAAATTGGCTTATTTTTCTGTTTTTAGTCACTCTTCTGTTTTCCAGAAAATTTTCCCCAGAGTTGCAAGAAAGTATCTACATTTAGGATTATCTAAAAATGAATTTAAAAAAACAACAACCTGGGAAGAGATTTTTAAATAAAAGAAATTTCTGTATCTGACCTCTTCAGTACTGTGTAGAACTGAAACCAATAAAATGAAGTGTACAAAAGAAAAATAAACTCAGTAAAGTTGTAAAAACCCAACCGTAGTAAAATGGTGGCATTTTCTACATTCTACCACATGGTAAAACTATTTGAATGACAACAGACCCACATGCCAAGTTGCATAAACGATTTTTTCCCATAATGATAACATCTGGCCCCATTCTTCTGTCATTCTTCTGTTTGCTGTTTGCCTTTTGACTGTCAAAAGTTGACATAACATTTGAGTTTTGTGCCTTGGGATGTAATTTTTGCCTCACCTTTGCCTTCGTATACTCTTGTTCCTCCCTTTATGATAAGGGGCTCCCATTAATAAAACCTACAATTTTTTAAAAGCTACAAAGTATATTTGTAGTAAAGAGGAGAACAGTCTTATAAACAAGTGAAGTTTTACTGACATAGACTTAGTTTCCCAACTTTCAGACTGAATTTTAAGAACACAGATTTGTGGCATGATTCTGAGGTAGCTTCATGTACAAGGAGAGCTTTGCCAACACGCTGAAGTCTGCCTGCAAAGCCAAATATCAGCTGACGAAGTTCACTCACGTCCAGGATCAGTGGCCTTTGTGAAGTACATATCATTGGGTTGGCCAAAAAGTTCGTTCAGATTTTTGGTACCATTTTGCAGAAAAACCCAAACGAACTTTTTGGCCAATCCAGTAGTTGAGAGAATTGTGTCTTTTCACTCTCTAAAGGTCCACATTAAGAACCAACATTGTGCTATTACTGTTTTCTTTTTTAAAATTAATTATTTATTTATTTAATTAATTTTTTTTGGCTGCGTTGGGTCTTCGTTGCTGTGCGCAGGCTTTCTCTAGTTGCAGCGAATGGGGGCTGCTCTTTGTTGCAATGCACAGTCTTCTCATTGTGGTGGCTTCTCTTGTTGTGGAGCACAGGCTCTGAACGGGCGGGCTTCAGTAGCTGTGGCGTGCGGGCTCAGTAGCTGTGGCTCGCAGGCTCTAGAGTGCAGGCTCAGTAGCTGTGGTGCACAGGCTTAGTTGTTCTGCAGCATGTGGGATCTTCCCAGACCAGGGCTCGAACCCATGTTCCCTGCATTGGCAGGCA
>NW_006794150.1:0-357 GCF_000442215.2 Lipotes vexillifer | reverse complement strand
TACTACCCACAGCAATCTACAGATTCAATGCAATACCTATGCAACAACTAATGGCATTTTTCAGAGAATTAGAACAAAAAATGTCACAATTTGTATGGAAACAACAAAAGAACCTGAATAGCCAAAGCAATCTTGAGAAAGAAAAACAGAGCTAGAGGGATTACGCTCGCAGGCCTCAGACTATATTACAAAGGTACAGTATGGTACTGACACAGAAACAGAAATATGCATCAATGGAACAGGATAGAAAGCCCAGAGAGAAACCCACACACATATGGTCACCTTATTTTTCAGAAAGGAGGCAAGAATATACAATGGAGAAAAGACAGCCTCTTCAATAATGGTGCTGGGAAAACT
>NW_006794149.1:0-380 GCF_000442215.2 Lipotes vexillifer | reverse complement strand
TGATGAAAAATCTGAAAGAGAAATTAAGGAAGCACTCCCATTTACCACTGCAACAAAAAGAATGAAATACCTAGGAATAAGCCTACCTAATGAGACCAAAGATCTCTATGCACAAAACTGTAAGACACTGATGAAAGATATTAAAGATGATACAAACAGGTGGAGAGATATAAAATGTTGTTGGATTGTAGGAATCAACATTGTGAAAATGGCTATACTACCCAAAGCAATCCGCAGATTCAATGCAATCCCTATCAATCTACCAATGGCATTTTTCACAGAACTAGAATAAAAAAGTTTACAGTTTATATGGAAATACAAAAGACCCCAAATAGCCAAAGCAATCTTGAGAAAGAAAAACGGAGCTGAAGGAATCAGGC
>NW_006794148.1:0-828 GCF_000442215.2 Lipotes vexillifer | reverse complement strand
GATGAGACACAACTGTACTGGAAGAGGATGCCAGACCGAAGTTACATCAGTAAGGAGGAAAAGATGATGCCGGGCTGTAGAGCAGCAAAGGATAGGCTAACTGTTGTTTGGTGGCAGTGCTTCCGGTGAATTGAAGCTGAAGCCTCTCTTAGTTTATCATTCAGAGAACCCAAGAACCCTTAAACACATAGCCAAGGGCTCTCTTCCTGTTGTGTGGAAACGTAACCCCAAATCCTGGATTACGCAGGCCACGTTCCAGGACTGGTTTTGCCACCACTTTATCCCAGATGTAGAGAAATACTGCTTGGAGAAGGACATTCCAGCAAAACATTCTTTTGCTGCTCGACAACGCTCTGGGCCACCCCCCATCCACGGATGACTTTCAGCCCAACGTCAAAGTAGTGCATCTGTCACCGAATACTGCGTTGCTCATGCAACCTATGGACCAGGGAGTTAGAGCGACTTTCAAGAAATATTATTTATGTCACACTTTTTGTCAGGCAGTAAAGGCAAGTGACAAATCAGGAACAACCTAGGGACAACTTTGGAAGAACTATAACATCTACAAGACCACAGAAACATCGACTTTGCATGGTGTGAGGGTATGGTGGTCACCATGAATGGGATTTGGAAGAAACTTTGCCCACAGTGTGTTCGTGATTTTTGTGGATTTGAGAAGGTAGATCAGAAATCTGAAGAGGTCTTCAGCAACATATTGACCCTCAGCGAGAAGCTGGAGCTAGATCTGCAAGAGGACGATTTCACTGAACTCCCTGCTGTGCAACATGAGGAGCTTCCTGATGGAACTGGAGGCCCAGAGAAAGGATG
>NW_006794147.1:0-1970 GCF_000442215.2 Lipotes vexillifer | reverse complement strand
CGTGAGCCATGGCCGCTGAGCCTGCGTGTCCGGAGCCTGGGCTCCGCAACGGGAGAGGCCACACAGTGAGAGGCCCGCGTATCACAAAAAAAAAGAAAAAAAAAGGCTGTATAAAAATATATGGAAAACTCTACTTAAAATTATCATGCTTATTTTTGTCTTCATCCATTTTAGATTTTTATAAAAAGTTAATCACCAAACATGATAAGTAAAATATAACATTCAACCTTTAAACTATAGCTAACTCAGTATTTAGAGACAAGGCAATATTTTTAAGTGAGTAAATAGAGAATTTTTGCACTATGAAGATTTTTTAGTACCAAAAGCTATATAAGAATATAAAATAGTTAAGAAAAGAATAGTTCTAAGAAATTAAAAATTATCTATAATAAAATGATACAAAATAATATTAATAGTATTAACTCTCATTCATACCCAGTAGTATTTCTACGTGTACCTATTTTCTCTGAGCCTTGTTAAAAACAGTAAATGGCATGAGATTTTACCTGACACGCAAGCTATAAAGTAGGCCTTCAGCAGTTTCATAGATGTTAGCAAATGACATGACACTCTTGAGTCAGAGACAAACGACTTCACTCACATTTGCATTGTCTCTGCTTGTGATGCAGAGCAGCCCAGGTGGATGCTGCATAAACAGCGGGTTTTCATCATACCTGAGGAGCCCCAAGCTTGGGAAACTCCAATTTTTCTAAAAATGGGCTTTACAAAAACTTGCTCAACCTTTGCCTTGGAGGGAGACATTGTCTTTATTATATTGGGGAATACACAAACCTGCCCTCTGCTCCAAAGAAAAATGCCACCTTTATTTTCCAAAAATTCAGCTATACAAACATTCTTGAAAAGATGATTCAGAACAAAACTGTAACAAATACTGAAAGTTATAACTATTGTCCCCACACGTAGTGACTAGGTAAATAAGTTGAAATCATAAAGTTAAAAAGAAATGGTAACAGGCTGTTGAGGAATTTTCTGTGGATATGTCCTCTGAGTTTGCTCATAAATAATACAGGACAATCTAGTATATTAAAAAGGGAAGCAAAATTTCTGATAGGCTGATGGAACCTCAGGTAGGCAGAAGCAAATTTAGTATTTATAGTACTAAATTTAGTATATTTAGTAATAAATATACTAAGCAAATTTAGTATAGTATAGTTTAGTATATATTAACATAATTATATAAATTATATTGATATAATACATAATTTATATTAACTTATATTGACATAATTTATAAATGCATATTATATAAATTATATTGACACAATCTATAATTATAAATATGTAATTGTATATATCTAATATAAAATATCTTCCAATGTAAGCAAGGAAGAAACTATTAATTGTCTCTTCCTCTGGGTTCTAATTATACTTTTATAATCCCACTTTTGATAGTATATATACTGCATTATAATTTGTTCACATTTGGTCTCCTCTGTATGCACTGAAGTTTCTCTAGAAAGTGAGGTCTAGCCAAGGACACCTGGAAATTAGTTCTAAGTTCAAAACCAATCTCTGCCCTTCAGTTAATATTGACCAGCTGCTTAACTTCTCTGAGAATTAACTACTTCCATTATAAAATTTAAAAATCTGAAAATTATCATGCAGTTTTGCTGAGACCTATGAAAGACACCTGGCACATAGTTTCTCAATTAATAGGTGCTTACAAACAAAATACCATTAAAGATAGTAATAGAAATGCATGGTACTTAGGCATATTACCCTGAAAACTAGGGTAATAACTTAATGAAAAAATATAATATTTATAACAATAACAAGGTATGGAATAAATGGAGAGACATGGCATGTTCACAAACAGAAAATTTGACATCATAAATACATCAATCTCAATTGATATTAAACTCAAACTTATTTCATTAAAAAATTCTCATTAGGGGGCTTCCCTGGTGGCGCAGTGGTTGAGAGTCCGCCTGCCGATGCAGGGGACACGG
>NW_006794145.1:0-325 GCF_000442215.2 Lipotes vexillifer | reverse complement strand
ACATTGGGAAAATGACTATACTACCCAAAGCAATCTACAGATTCAATGCAATCCCTATCAAACAATCAATGGCATTTTTCACAGAACTAAAACAAAAAATTTCACAATTTTTATGGAAACAACAAAGACCCCGAATAGCCAAAGCAATCTTGAGGAAGAAAAGCAGAGCTGGAGGAACCATGTTCCTTTACTTCAGACTATACCACAAAGCTACAGTAATCAAGAAAACATGGTACTGGCACAAAAACAGAGATATAGATCCATGGAACAGGATAGAAAGCCCAGAGATAAACCCACACACATATGGTCACCTTATTTTTGATAA
>NW_006794144.1:0-910 GCF_000442215.2 Lipotes vexillifer | reverse complement strand
TCTAGTTATGGCGAGCGAGGGCTACTCTTTGTTGGGGTGCACTGGGGTTCTCATTGTGGTGGCTTCTCTTGTTGCAGAGCAGAGGCTCTAGGTGTGCGGGCTTCAGTAGTTGTGGCTAGTGGGCTCTAGAGTGCAGGCTCAGCAGTTGTGGCGCACAGGCTTTGTTGCTATGTGGCATGTGGGATCTTCTTGGACCAGGGCTCTGAACCCACATCCCCTGTATTGGCAGGCAGTTTCTTAACCATTGTGCCACCAGGGAATTCCGTGAATTATTGTTTAAATCTTTACACTTATGTGTATGTGTGTGCATTTGAACATGGAATGATGTATACCATTTGTTATCCTTGGTTAGCTGAAGAGGCTGAGACTTGAGGGGACCCCTAGCTGTTTCTTCTCATATTTAATCATTGGAGTTGCCTTCCTTTCCTCCTCAGCATGTGAATAAAGACCAGAATTGCACATGAATGTTTGATTTATCTCCAAGCTTATATTCTTCTGAGCCTACAATACTATTTTTACAGCCCTGAAGAAGAAACCACTAGTATTTTTTTACTCCCCAATTTTTTCTTACCTCTTCTTTGTGAACATAACTTCAATAATGGTGTGAAAATGTACCAGCGAATAATATGTTTTGTTTGCTTTTCCTTACAGCTAGATAATAACCTTTTAACCAAGTTCTCGGTAAATGAGAGATAAGTAAAAGTATCACAGATATAGCATTGCCCCTCTTTCCTTCATCCTGTTGCTTTGAACAATGAAAAGCCTGAGGCAATATTTCTAAAGTCATTGTAGAACAGCCAACACTAGTACTGCCTAATTTTAGACCTTTTTACATCAGTTAAAAATGAAATTGTAGGGCTTCCCTGGTGGCGCAGTGGTTGAGAGTCCGCCTGCCGATGCAGGGGACACA
>NW_006794143.1:531590-585526 GCF_000442215.2 Lipotes vexillifer | reverse complement strand
CTACCTAGGGAGACAAAAGACCTGTATGCAGAAAACTATAAAACACTGATGAAAGAAGTTAAATATGATACCAACAGATGGAGAGATATGCCATCTTCTTGTATTGGAAGAATCAATATAGTGAAAATGACTCTACTACCCAAAGCAATCTACAGATTCAATGCATTCCCTATCAAATTACCAAAGGCATTTTTTTACGGAACTAGAACAACAAATCTTAAAATTTGTATGGAGACAAAAAAGACCCCAAATTGCCAAAGCAGTCTTGAGGGAAAAAAATGGAGCTGGAGGAATGAGACTCCCTGACTTCAGTCTATACTACAAAGCTACAGTAATCAAGACAATATGAAACAAAAACAGAAACATAGATCATGGAACAAGCTAGAAAGCCTGGAGAAAAACCCATGTACCCATGGTCAACTAATCTATGACAAAGGATGCAAGGATATACAGTGGGGAAAATACAGTCTCTTCAATAAGCTGTGCTGGGAAAACTGGACAGCTACCTGTAAAAGAATGAAATTAGAACACTTCCTAACATCATTCACAAAAATATACTCAAAATGGATTCGAGACCTAAATGTAAAACTGGACACTGTAAAACTCTTAGAGGAAAACATAGGAAGCACACTCTTGGACATCAATCACATCAAGATCTCTTTTGATCCACCTCATAGAATAATGGAAATAAAAAGAAAAATAAACAAATAGGACCTAATGAAACTTCAAAGCTTTTGCACAGCAAAGGAAACCATAAACAAGATGAAAAGACAACCCTCAGAATGGGAGAAAATATTTGCAAACAAATCAATGGACAAATGATTAATCTCCAAAATATATAAACAGCTCATGCAGCTCAATATTAAAGAAACAACCCAATCCAAAAATGGGCAGAAGACCTAAATAGACATTTCTTCAAAGACATACAGATGGCCAAGAAGCAGATGAAAAGCTGCTCAACATCACTAATTATTAGAGAAATGCAAATCAAAACTACAATGAGGTATCACCTCACACCAGTTAGAATGGGCATCATCAGAAAATCTACAAAGAACAAATGCTGGAGAGTGTGTGGAGAAAAGGGAACCCTCTTGCTCTGTTGGTGGCAGTGTAAATTGATACAGCCACTCTGGAGAACAGTACGAAATTTCCTTAAAAAACTAAAAATAGAATTGCCATATGATCCAGCAATCTCACTACTGGGCATATACCCAGAGAAAACCATAATTCAAAAAGACACATGCACCCCAGTGTCCTTTGCAGAACTATTTACAATAGCCAGGTCATGGAAGCAACCTAAATGTCCATCAAGAGCCGAATGATTAAAGAAGTTGTGGTGCATATATACAATGGAATATTACTCAGCCATAAAAAGGAATGAAATTGGGTCATTTGTTGAGACATGGATGGATCTAGAGACTGTCATACAGAGTGAAGTAAGTCAGAAAGAGAAAAACAAATATCGTATATTAACGCATATATGTGGAACCTAGAAAAATGGTACAGATGAACGAGTTTGCCGGGCAGAAATTGAGACACAGATATAGGGAACAAACGTATGGACACCAAGTGGGGAAAGCCGTGGGGGAGTGGTGGTGGTGGTGTGCTGAATTGGGTGATAGGGATTGACATATATACACAGATGTGTATAAAATTGATGACTAATAAGAAAGAAAGAAAGAAAAAAAGACGATGCCTGCATTCATCCTTCAAGCAAGAAGAATGTGCAAAACTTTATGAACAGCAGAGTCTTGATCACTGAGCCCAATAGATGATCCCCATCTTTTGCTGTTATGGGCAGAATTGTTTCCTCCCATAATTCATTCATTGAGGTCCTACCCCCCAATATCTCAGAAGATGACTTTATTTGGAGATAGGACCTTTAAAGAGGTAGTTCAGTTAAAATGAGGGTGTTAAGGTGGGCCTTATTCAATCTAACTCATGTCCTTGTAAAAAGAGACTAGGACACAGAGAGAGACACCAGGGGTGTTCATGCAGGGAGGAGAGACCATGTGGGGACACAGCGAGAAGGTGGCTATCTGCAAGCCAAGGGGAAAGGCTTGGAACAGACCCTTCTTTTATGGCCCTCAGAGGAAACCAACTCTGCCAGAACCTTGATCTTGGACTTCCAGCCTCCAGAACTATTAGAAAATAAATTTCTGTTGTTTCAGCCACCCAGTCTCTAGATTTTTATGGAAGTCCTAGTAAAGTAATATACTTAACTTTGTATCCTTTGAGTATTCTGTGGTCCAGTAACTTGACGGACTAACCTTTCAAAAGAGAGGGACTTTACTTTTCCTTAGTTGCCACTCAAACAAAGATTATTTTTCCATCACCTCCCATGGCCACCAATCTGGACTCATTATGAACACTATATTTACTATTTAGTAATCTCCCAAGTACAAGGAGGCACTATTAACTTGCCTTAAATGGATTGAGTTCTTTAAGAATGGAACCTGAAAAGTCTGCTAATATTTGATATTTTAATATTGACATGCTTGAAGAGAGGGCTAGGAAATAAATGACCACTTCAGATCTGTTCTGGCTCAGTGATCCACAAGCATACCTTGAAAGGACTTTGATCTTCTCCAAGGCTCTATGTAAATTCAAAGTACATAGTTAGTATTTCTAAAATATCATCTGTGACTAAAATTATTTTTCTATTGGATATGGTTGAAAATCACATAGATAATATTTAATAATCAGGAGATTGACATGTAAATCTCCATTGTCTGAAAAAGCTCACTTATGCAAAGATGTAATTTTCTCTCTCCTCCCTAAACCAGTAAGAAAGCAAATAATAACCTTCTTGTAATCCTGTGGTTAATAGATTGAAGATTTGTGTTGGGGGATATTAGAAACGCTATTTTTCTGGAGCTTTCTGGTTGATAAAGTGTTAGATAATGCAAGCTTTTTACTGAAATTCATTTCCTCTGCTTAATGACTAATTGCAGCAGAATAGATATGGCTTCGAAATCATGTCTTTTCTATTTGCATTTTTTCCTTCTGATTCTTAGATTTAAAATTCCAGTTGTGCTAGAAATCATGATATGTCTAACACTTTTTGAAAATTATATAGATCAAAAGAGAAAACATGTTCATAAAAAGCTTTGATAGTCTCCTTCTAATAAACCCCCTTTTAGACATTTTTAATTTATACAAAAAAGTAATGTTCCGTTGGGTAATGTTCAGATATTGTGCTTTAAAGGCTTAATTTATGTGATCAGTTTGATTCACATGGTGCACATTATCCTTAACTGTCGGCAGAGGGAAAAATTTAGCTTGATAATATTTTCTACCCTTTGTGAACAGAGAATATGCTTATTAGGGAACCCAGGAGGCAATGCTGAGCTGCTGCTAGCACAGGTACTAACCCAATGTGTGCTGAGTTGCTATGATTTGGCTAAGGAGACCTTTGCCTGTCCTTTTCTGCTGCTCTAGTCCCTTAGAGATCACTAATTCCTTTCTTATTCTATAGACAAATCCAATAGCAACAGAAGACAACATCTTTGTTCAATGGGTATATTTTTGCCAGCTTACATTAAATAATTCATTACAAATGTTTGTAGGGCTGAAATTAGCCTTTATTAAATATAGAAGCAGGCATCATCACCATTCCCTGATGAGAGCAATCAACCCCTTTAATGATTCCTCTCTCCAAGTGCTATTGTCAGGACTTTACATTTTTTTTAAAGCATTTCTTACCAATTTTTATGGTTGGAATTGTGTCTCCCCCAAAAGATATTGAACTCTTAAACCCCAGGACCTGTGAATTTAACCCTATTTGGAAACAGGATCTTTAGGATCATCAAGTTAAGAAGAGGTCATCAGGGTGGGCCTTAATCTAATGTAACTGGTGTCCTCATAAAAAGGAGAAATTTGGACACAGAGACAGACATGCACATGCAGATGCTTACAGAAGGAGGACAATGTGAAGCCACAGGGAGAATGCCATTTACAAGCCAAGGAATACCTGTGGCTACCAGAAGCCAGGAGAGAGGCCTGGAACCAATTCTCTCTCACAGCCCTCAGAAGGATCCAGCTGTGCTGATGCCTTGATCCCAGCCTTCTAGCCTCTAGACCTGTGAAGCAATACATTTCTGTTGTTTAATTCACCCAGTTTGTGGTTCGTTGTTAAAGCAGCCTTAGGAAACTAATGCACCAACTAAGTCTACTGTACCAGGGTTAGGACAATTCCACCAATTAGAAGTCTTTGAATAGTAACATGTGCTCCCATGTTAAATTATCCCCTCGTAAAATTACATTCCCAGACACTTCTTATGCCCTTCTATTTTATTTTTCTCCTTAGCACTTATTGTTTAACATGCAAAACATTTTATTTATTTGTTCTTTTTTCATCTTTCCCCTCACTAGAATGAAATCTTCACAAGGGCAGGGAGTGTTGACTATTTTCCTAAATGATATACCCAGCTTGTACAAAGGTGGTACTCGGATACTGTGAAATGAATGATTAAAAGAATTAATTGCTTCCTCCTCTTTCTCATCTCTCTCCATTCCGCATAAACCTCAACACTCATCCTACTCTGAACACAACCAGTCCACAAAGACCACTGCCAGTTAAGAAAAGGAAGAGGAGAAATGAAAGGATGCTGTCTATGAGATGCTGGAAAACTTGCCTAATCTAGGATCTATTTCATTCCAAGTCACAGGTAGTAGGAGAGTCAGATGATTGTTCTTTAGGACAGATCCTTTCATCTTTCATTTCTGTTCATCCCTATGCCTTGGGGTCAGCCCATTTCAAGTTTATGAGATTTCAGTAATTTTTGAATAAGTACTATTTATTTCCTAAGGGATGGCACAGCAACTTGGAATGTCCATGTTGAAATCTGTGTTTTAGATTAACTCTCATAGGGATAAGTCATGAAGTTATAACCTGCTTGGGTTCAGATTTCCATCCAGTACACTTCAGTAGGCACTATGTGTGGACAAGCAAATCATCAAGCCCTAGTTTAAGGTTCTGAGAGGGTTTCGTGTCTGTGAGAATACTAATACTGTCTTATAAAAGAGAGAGCAAGGCTCCATCACACTGGCCCCTGTGGGCAGGGAATTCATTTATCTAGTTAAGGTTACAATGTCCCAGTCTGAGCTCCTTCCTCAACGTCTTCTAACCTAGAATAATGTGGTCTGGCCTTTCCAGGGGTTTTGTTCAATTTTTCTCAGGGTTAGCCCAGTATAGTTATACCTAGTTGATCACCATGGTTTTACACTGCTAAGACTGCAATATATAATTCACTTGTGGGTTAAATTTCCAGTCCCAGAACAGAGAGGAGCAGTGGTCTGGGATCAGAAAGTCTTACCACTCTCTGTCATGGGGTCTTGGGCAAATTATTTTGCCTTTTGAAGCCTATGAAAAAGGAATAATAGTAAATAACCTTACAGGATTATTGTTTAGAGAAAAAAGAATATGTAAGGCTCTGGAACATGATAGGCATTCTGCAAATGGCAGATTGCTGTTTCCCCTGGAGGCTGGCAATTCTGATAATGTATTTACTTAACCTATGGGCTCTGGGCTGCTCAGACTTCAGCAGAAGTATTAACAATGGAGCTCTTCCCCACTGGTGGGGCAGAGAGGGATGCCTCTGATCGAATGGGCTCTTCTGCGTTGTAGATCTGGATGTGATTCTGTGCAGGAAATTCAGGTTGCAGGTGCCGAGGGGAGGAAGAGGAGGGATGTGTGTGAACTCTCACGAAGAGCCTCGAGGGCTCTCTGACAGTCTTCCATAAAATCCCACTTCGAAAACTCCCCAGGGACCAAAAACCTCTTGCTTTGATAGTCGTTGTGATTGTCCTGGGCCCAGCAGGGGCTTTGTGAGTCCACTGCTGTACCCCTTGGGCAGAAACACTCAGAAATCCTTGAGCAACAACCTCACCTGTTTTTGCAAAAAGCACTAACTCCCAATTCCACTGAGATGGTGTGAATGTTCATTAAAGCACTTCACCAGCATACAGAGAAAAAGGAAATCAAATTGAAAGATAATTGATGAGCAACCTTTTTCAGTGTTTGAAAATATGCCAGCACATCTAGCAGAAGCCACTCTGGTTGTTATGGATTTTTTTGTTATTGTTGTTTGTCATTTTGGTATGATAACCACCTGTAGTCATTAACTCTCTCTGTTTCTAGCACAGGGGCTCAAACATCTGCTGCTGCCGTCAAAATGTCCCTCAATAGACTTAAAACTTTAGGTCCTTGAAATGGGAATTTCATCTCCCATTGTTGGAATTACACATATGTCTTCTTCAGCCTGCAGTCTGGTGATTCTCAACTTCAGCTCTGTGCTCCTAAGGCAGTTTGTGTCGCCCTGCTCATCCTCGTAAATGGGCTTTTGTTTTTAGGCGTTCCCATGAGTGTCTTATCCCTCCTGCTGGACTTCAGTCTCACTGAGGGCAAATATGAAGCTTCCTGCAGTTTTACGTCTCATTCTGAACCTAGCAGAGTGGGGGGCTCAGTAAATGCTTCTTGAATATATTTTGCACGCAGTTCTGTAGAAATAATAATATTGGACAGCTGACAGATAGGAAAAAGGGAGGAAAGGGAAGAAACTAAAAGAAATCACTTTGGTTGTTTCTTTCAATGAAATTATTCCTAGAGTCATACATTGGTCTTAAGTCCTAAATTACTGCAGCAACTCGAATTATTCATACTTATGATAAAGTGTGAAGACTCTACACTGATATATACTGGAGGTTTTTTTCTTCCGCTCTAAACGTAGGTTCTCAAAATAAAGGATGTTAGATTTTATTTTCCCTGCAAATGGTTTATTCTGGAAATCCTTTTCTCCTAAGCACAACTCTGGGTATTTACAGCTGCTGCAGCTTATTGGTCTCACTTCAGTAAATTATCCTGAGAGATCACAATATTGCATCTCAGAGGTTTTAAAGATATTAACATTCTAGTATGACACTTTTTTTTTAACTGGAAAGAAACTGATGTAATTTGACCTAAAACTATGAAAATGTGATCTTCCATTCAGACCAAACAGAGGCTTCATATCTCATGGAGCACATTTCCTGTAAATGTTCTACGTGTGTTCTAAAGGATGTGTTTTTCATGGTCCCTAAGTGAAACTTAAGTCGCGTGCACTCAAAAATGTTTTGCTTTCCAGAATTTCCTGAAGGCTTAAAGAAACTTACAAGTATGAATCACAATATGAATATAATTTACCACCTAGGTGGCAGTTATTTTGAGTAAAAAAAGTTTTTATTTTGTATAGATACAGATATATTATTCTTATAAATGATGAAATTATATATTATGTTAATTATAAAAAGAAATGTAGAAAATGAGACATAAAGAAAACTGCTTACATTAGTCTACATATACTCAGGGGGATCCCCTGGCAGGCTGGAGTCACTGTCTTGGTCTATATACTGACTTTCTCCAGGTTCAACACAGACAATTTCTAAAAAGAAACCAGATGAAACTTGGGAAACCAAAATGTATTGGTTTTTCTTAATTTACGACATAAACAGCCAGGACATCATCTGCAGTAGCTGAGGACAGTGCTGCCCAAAGTCCCTTGTGCTGCCTTTCCAGATAGCCCTCCTGGCACGGACACTGAGCTCAGAAACACAAAGTCTTTCTAATGTCAGGTCATTAGAAATAGAAGATGAAGGAAATTTGCAACATTTCTTTGCTGCAGGCTCAGGATTGCTGACAATGTCCAGTCTGTCAGAGAACAGAAAATAAGTGATGTAAAATAATTTTAGTGAGCATTGCCTTTTGAGCTCATTTACCTCATGATAGAAGCCAGGGGATGAATGTGAGTATGTATGTGAGTATGTGTCAGTGTGTTGGTGTTGTGAGTGTGTGTGGTGTATATATGTGTGGTTTACATGTTGTATGTGTGCATGTGGTGCTAGTGGGTATGTTCTGTGCCATGTTTGAGTGTATATGTACATATATGTATATGTGGGATATGTGTGAATGTCTGTGTGGTACATATATATGTGCCTGTGATGTGTATTTGTGTGTACATGTGTGTGCTTGGTGTGTATGTGTATGCATGTGTACATGCGTGTGTTTGGAGTATGTGGCATATGTGCATTTACGTGCTGTGTTTGGGTGTGCAGTGTATTATGTGAGTTTTGTGCATGGTATGTATGTGTGCACAGGGTTATCTATAAATATGTTTTTGTTGAAAGAAAAGTCCCTCCAAATTTTATCCCTTTCAATCCATGCTCCTCTTTGCTTCAGGGTTATCTTTCTAAAGCACAAAGCTGAGTTGAACTTATCCCTGCTCAAGAAAAAAAAAAAGAAAGAAAAAGAAAAGAAAAATATGGCTCCCCAAAGCCTAGAGAGGGCAATCGAAGGAAGGCCTTTCTCAGCCTGGCCACAAGCTGCTTTTGCAGCTCTCCTTAGACAGAGGGAATGATAATAGTACCTTTTCTCCTTGAAGAATGAGGATGTCACTGTGAAGATGAAACAAGTTAATATATAGAATGAACTTAGGACTGTGTTGGGGAAGCGATTGAGTGCATGTAAGACTCAGTGATTATTTGTCTCCATGCATACTAGCCTCCATCTGTACATTTTTCCCTTTGGAATGCCTTTTCCTCTGCTACACATGTTAAATACCTTTGGGAATCAGCAGTGTTAAAGGAGCCTGTGTATGGGAACACTGTAGTGGAGCAGTCCCCTCCACTTTGGATTCCTTTGGCATTTTTTTCTTCTGGATGCACACACCCAATTATCTGCCTTGTTTTATCCTTACCTTAGTGCATGTCTAGATTGCATCAATTATTTTTCTTTCCCTCCTTTGACTAGTATAGTGTTATGTTCGTGATACACCCTCAAAAAATATTTGTGGAATAAGCCAATAATGAGAATGAAAGAGGAATCAGAAAGTGAATCATGAGTTTCTAGGGTCAGCCTAAAAGCCATTACTGTAAGAATATATAACGATATTGATAAACATTCAAAGAGCTGCCTTTAAAAGTTTCACAGCTCAAAGAGACCCTGAAATCTCTGGAAGGCAAAAAAGACTTTTAAGAACATACTTTAATTTGTTTTCATCCCCATTTCTTTTGTTGTCATGTGGTAAAGAAGGCTGATTCTCAGGGTCATAGCAAATTGATTTTGTGCTGTGCACTTAAAAGCTGAAGTGGGTTCTTAGAGTTTTGTTCACTGTTATTGCTCGTAAGGATTCTCATGCTGATCATTGATTTAATTTTTTTCGGTAATAGCTTTTTGAACTACAACAAAAAATTATTTTAGCAAAAATATTAGCCCTGTGGATAATTGTTAAGGGACTTTTTTGGGTGTTGTAAATATATGTGTAGAAATACTGTAAATCATATGATTTTCAAACATCAAATTTGTGGAGTGCAATAAATATGGTATGTTTCTGGTAGTTATATTTTTAAGTGCCTTTAAAGGTCTTTTTATAATCTGTTATGCAAATGTTCATGATCTGTAGTTGTAGTCAAAATGTGGACGGTAAGAGGGAATGTGTGTAAAATGTTATATTTTATCATTTTATTATTTGTATACCTCTCTTTGAGTGTGTCAAAACTGCCATTTCTTAATTTTTCTCATTGTACTTGAAAAGGGCTTTCACGCTGCCTGTTCTAACAGTTTACAGCAGAATCCAACAATCACCTTTGTAAATTTCAGAACTGGTACATAAACTCCAGAGGGACCAATCTTTAGCAGCCTGAATTGATCACTAGGAGATTGATTTTATGAATTGGTATTCAAAGTGTTTCTTGCCTTAATAAAATGTAGCCTTTTCATCCACCTGAATAGGGTTCTATAATCCACCATTTTCTCAGATTCTTCAGCTGTTTTTTCAAATAGTATTCTTCTGGGAGGCTCTGTCCAACCATCTGACACAACAGTAATAAATGGACTGTTTGCCCTTTGCTGTGGTTTTAGTCAGCACCTTGGAGAGTAGAGGTTAAACCTTATAAAAAGGAAGTGATGGAAAATAAAAAAGGAAATTTCACAAGGTGATAAAAAAAAATCATTCCAATTATAAGTGGGTGATATATACAAATGCTCCATTGATGAAATGGCTTTCCTCACTGTGTGTAAATTAAAGAATCCTTGGACCCAAACCCCTTTAATATCCCCAAATAAGACTCCTGCCACACCAGGAAGTCAATTATCTCCATGGCAACCAAAACAAATAGTGAATATTGCCTTAGCAGACAAGGTGGATAAAACGTGCAACTAAAATTAATTTATGTCTTGGGATTGGACGCTTGAGATGAGAGAACTGGTCCATAAAGTACCCAAGAGGAGCTATTAAAAGAGAAACAAAGTAAGTCCCTTGTTGAGTTCCCAAGAGAGCTGTGGCTGAAGCATATAAATCCTTTTTGCTCTGCCTTTAAGTGGGAAAGTTGTCAATACGTCCCCATTTACATGGCTGCTTTGATGATGGCCCCTGTAAATCTCAGGCCTGCCAAAGAATGTTTATTAAGAAGTGCCTTCAGGAGTGATCTCTTAATCCATCCTCTAGTACAGTGGGGATATTTTTTATTATTATATACATCAATTCTGAGATGCAGAGATGCTCCCAAAGATTAAAGTTCAGAAGATTTTGAGTCTATAAAAATCTTGCATTAAAAAAATAGGAAGAAAGAAAAAAGCTCTTTCACAAATACATAGAATCCTCAGAAGCAAACGTGGAGCTGTAAATTTTTCATTAAGTGCAGAAATTATAAACATGAATTAAACCACTGTTTGGAAAATAACTCCAAATATTGAAAGGAACTTTTCAGGGGGAAAAGTGTCTCTGCATTTCTGTGCCTGGAGCTGTGGCTCTTGAAGTCAGGGGGACTCAGGTGGGTACCTGCTTTGTGGGGAGTCCATTTCTTACCCTAAGCAGGGACATGAAGGCTGAACAGGATGCTGACCCCAACCCCTCCCTGTTAGGGCAGAGCTGTTCTCCCCAGACTGGACTCACACTTAATGCTTAACCTGACTCAGCCTTCCTCTTTGTAGTAGATTTCATCCCGTCCCACCCCTCTACCATTTCTCTAAGATCACAGTTTCCTCTTTTACATGCAACTTTCAATCAATCCCAGAGTGCAGCTGTTTCTTTCTTCCTGAGACTTCTTGCCAATTTCCCTTCCTTTCTATCCACACTTATTATTGCACAACTGGATGACTATAATAGTCCCCTAATTTACTCTGCCATCTTCTTGCCCTCCCCAGTCCTATCTTTCCTATACACTGGTTGGATTCATTCAGAAGATCATTTTATTATTCACTCGTTTCTAAAAAACGTAATGACTTCCTGCTGCCTGTAGAATAAAACTCAAATTCCTCTATGTGGCATTAATTGTTCCCCACCAGCTGACCTTAATCTGTATTCTAACATATCTTCCCACTAATTGCTTCCACAAATCCATTGTTCTAATCATTATCATTTACTACAAATGCCTTATACTTTCCTGAGTGTCCTTACTTGTGCAATTCTTGTTACTAACTGGAATAGCCTCCTGCATGGGCATTTATTTCTTCCTCCCCAACACAAAGAGCAGGTCTCATGCATCCTCTTAAAAGCCAACTCCTGTTTTATATCCCTGAACACTTTCCAACCTCCCAGTCTTCATGATCTCATTTTCCTCTGAACTCCAGTAGTACTTAATACCTGTGGTAGGCAGAATAACCTACAAAGATGTCCATACACTAATCCCTGGAATCCATGATGTGTGACCTTATGGGGCAATAGGAATTTGGCAGGTGTAACTAAAGTTACAGACCTTAAAATAGGGAGGATATTCTGGATCACCCAATCTTATCACCTGTAATAAGATTGATAAGGGCTCAATCTTATCACATGAGCCCTTATAAGAAGAGAACTTTCTCTGGCTGCAGTAAGAGAGATGGGGCAGAAGAGGAGCCAGGTGAGATGCAGCAGAAGGAAAAGTTAGATATAAGTGTGAGGACGATTTCATGCACTGTTGCTGGCTTTTAGATATAGGGGCCCACATGGAAGGACTGGAGAGAGGCTTCTAGGAGCTAAGTGACTCCAGGCTGACAGCCAGCAAGAGAATGAAACTTCAGTCCTTCAGCTGCAAGAAACTGAATTCCTCCGACAGCCCAGATGAACTAGGAAACAGATTCTTTCCAGAACTTCCCAGTAAGAGCCCAGTCTTCCAAGTACTAACCAGGCCTGACCCTGCTTAGCTTTTGAGATCAAATGAGATTGGGCGCATTCAGGGTGCTATGGCCATAGACAACATATAGAATGAGAGAAAATATTTGCAAATGACGTGACAGACGAGGGATTAATCTCCAGATTGTACAAATAGCTCATAAAGTTCAATATTCAAAAAATAAATAACCCAATCAAAAACTGGGCAGAATACCTGAATAGATATTTCTCCAAAGAAGAAAAACAGATGGCCAACAGGCACATGACAAGATGTTCAACATTGCGAGAAATGCAATATTTCTCCAAAGAAGAAACACAGATGGCCAACAGGCACATGACAAGATGTTCAACATTGCTAATTATTAGAGAAATGCAAATCAAAACTACAGTGAGGTATCACCTCACACCAGTCAGAATGGCCATCAACAAAAAGTCTACAAATAACAAATGCTGGAGAGGGTGTGGAGAAATAGGAACCCTCTTACACTGTTGGTAGGAATGTGAATTGGTACAGCCCCTATGGAGAACAGTATGGAGGTTCCTTAAAAAACTAAAAATAGAGCTATCATATGATCCTGTAATCCCACTCCTGGGCATATATCCAGAGAAAACCATAATTCAGAAATATACATGCACCCCAATGTTTATTGAATCACTGTTTACAATAGCCAAAACATGGAAGCAACCTAAATGTCCATTGACGGATGAATAGATAAAGAAGATGTGATATGTACATACAATGGAATATTACTCACCCATAGAGAAGAATGAAATAATGCCATTTGCAGCAACATGGATGGATCTAGAGACAATCATACTAAGTGAAGTAAGCCAGACAAAGACAAATATCATATGATATCACTCATATGTGGAATCTAAAAATAAAATACAAATGAACATATATACAAAACAGAAATAAATCCATAGACATAGAAAACAAACTTATGGTTACCAAAGGGGAAGGGGTGAGGAATAAATTAGGAGTTTGGGATTAACATATACACACTACTGTATATAAAATAGATAACCAACAAGGACCTATTATATAGCACAGGAAACTATACTTAATATTTTGTAATAACCTAAAAGGAAAATAATCTGGAAAAGAATATACAATTGAATCACTTTGTTGTACACACCTGAAACTAGCACATCATTGTAAATCAACTATACTTCAATTAACAAAAAAAAAGAACTTAAAAAATGCTTCAATGCCTTCAAACAGCATGACCTTCGTCAAGTTACTTAACCTTTTAGGTACTAAGGTTTCATCATGTCTACTAATAAAACCTATTATCACTCAAAATAATTCATAGGATTATAATGAATACTAAGATAGATGATACATATAAAGGCATTAGAAACTTGCCTCACACATACCAGTAAAATAATGCTATGTCTGGTGGCAATTTATACTTATGATTTCTGCAACTAGATTCTAAGTTCCTGAGATAGGGAGAAGTGATGGATTAAAAATGATCACCAACACTTCACAGCTCTTCCCACAAAGAGATGAAGCCTCTTTTTCCTCATCACTTACATCTGAGTGGGTCTTTTTCTCCTTTTGTCCAGAAGAGCATAATAGACTTGATGCTGTGGAAGTCTCAAGGAGACTGCAGATTTTGGTTTTGCTCTTGCTTCTTTGAAATGCTCTGCCATCACGTGAAGAAGCCCAGGATGAAGGATCAAGTGGAGAGAGGCCCAGCCATCTCTGTTACTTTAGACATTCCCACTTAGACCCCAAGCCATCAGAGCACCCAGTGCCAGCCAAGCCACCAGCCTACTGCAGCCCCAGAGTCTACCTGAGATCAGCAGAACTGCCTGGTCAGCCCACCAAGGGGGAAAGTGGTGGTGGTGGTGGTGGTGGTGGTGGGATGAATTGGGAGATTGGGATTGACATATATACACTAATATGTATAAAGTGGATAATGAATAAGAACCTGCTGTATAAAAAAGAAATAAAATAAAATTCAAAAAAAAATCCTGAAATATAATAAATTGTTGTCTTAACCTGCTCAGATTCGTTTTTTGTTTTGTTTTTGTTTTTTTTTGGCAGAAATACATAGCTGATGCTGGATGTTACCTTAAATTTCTTTGCATTTGCCCCATTAGACTCCTTAGAACTTAGCCCAGCACCTTGTATATTATAAACACTCAAGTGTTTGTTAATGCAATTAGTACCTGCTTTTTTCTTGATCTTTTAAAATATTCAACTTATTGAATTTTAATTGTTTATTAAGTTAAAAGTTTTAGTTTACTCTGGTTATAAAGAAGCCTGACCACAAATTTGCAAACTAGTTTCATAATTTGAATAAAAATAAACTTATCTTTAAACTGTATAGACAGGGTAAGGCAAGTAAGAAAGGTATCCCTGACTATAATAACTGGATAAATGTGTGAGTTGCATATCTTTGACTTATGCTGATTTTGCATAAGTCATATAACTTCCTGGGCCTCAGTTAGTTTGTCTAAGCTGGGAAGCCTGGATCAGAGGATCTCTACCATCTTTTCCAAACATTCTATTTATAGACCTGGCTTAGATAGTTGTGGCCATAGGGGCAAGAACGGCTGAGTTCATTCCAAGTTTAAAGTAGTTGTCAAAGAGGAGGAACTGTTGCCTTTGCTGTAGAAGCCAAGAGCCAGTGGTCACCAGTTTCATGATACGTTTTGTCGTTTGTTGGGAAGGAAATTAATTGGTGATCCTTGTCTAGCTCCCTCCACCTACATCATAAAATACATCACAATTGGCAGGTGGCTGGCAGCCTCAGCAGGGAGAAGAGAACACGGAATCATTTTAAGAATGCATGGGCCTCGGAAGGAAGGCTTTGCTCCTGCAGATTCCAGTGCCTCATAGCCGACCTGCTACTGCTTTCCCCTGGAAACTGGGTCAGAAATGATGAGTTGCTTTGACCTTCAGGAAGGATTGGATGTAGTCATTCTTTAAGCTATCCTACTGGAGGTGGCCTGCAAGGTTGGACATATGAGGTTCAAAAGAGGGATCTGGGCTGGAGATACAGATGAAAGGAGCCATTATCATACAGAAGAGATGGATCCCATGTCACATTTACCATGTAGTACTGCAGTCTCAAGCTCTTTTACATTAAAAAGAGCTGCCAACCAAGGACCCTCAATTTATTTGGACCGCATTCAAAGGACTGTGTATTGAAAATGGCTTCCTAGTTCTCTGCACTCAATTATTCTAACAACAAGAAAGATCTCTCTAAAGACAGAGTAATGAAGATAAGCAGCAGACTGCAAGAAGCAGTCTGTGGGACCTCCCATACATAAGAGAGAAAAGTCAACAATGGTCTGGTCATGGTGAGGAAAGGAAGTTTCACAAAAGTTCAACGAAGAGGAGAGACAGGAACAAAAAGGCAGCCAGGCACATTTTCTGACTTATTGGTCTACAAAACTGAAGCCTAATTTTTCCATTAGTCCAAGATAAATACCAACTTAGCTTTGGTGGTAAATTCAAATCACTATAGCCTGCAAAGGAATACTCAGACCCCCTGTCTTTTCAGAGCTCCACTAGGTCAGCAGACTTTGTTGTAACCGAAGGCTGGCCACCCCGGAAAGTCTTGGACAATGACATGTTTCTTGAGCAACGCTAAGGAGTAAGGAAGGTAATCTCCATTTTACAGAAGTAACAGAGGCTCACGGGGATCCAAGAGCTTGTCCATGGTCATCCCTCAAACACCCTCGAGTCTGTCTAGCTCCTTTGTCCACACTTCAAAACCAGGAGAGACTATGCTAGATGCATTCCAAAAGCCAGTTAACTAAATGCTAGGAGAGTGAATTTGATGTTGTCCCTTAGTATCCTCGGGTGATCAGTTCCAGGATACCCCCAAACACCCATCCCTGTGGATACCAAAATCCGGAGATGCTCAAGTACCTTATATAAAATAACTAGTGTCATTGGCCCTCTGCATCCATGGGCCTGACTGTACATTCCTCCACAGGTCTACATTGAAGTTTCAAGAATTAGAAAATAAAGTTCATTGATATGCTGTATTATTTCAATCTTTTAAGAAACCATCTTGAGTAATTGGCATGGCACAAGGAATATCACAGAAGTAATGTTAACCATGATTTTAAGTACTTCAACCATCTCTAAATTAATCTGACAATTGTAAATTTCTTTTCCAAATCTCAAAATAAACATTCAAAAATCAAAAAAAAGTAAAAAAATGAATGGGCCTCTTACACCTTGCAGAGTGGCAGTTTCTTTCACATTTCTGTTGCAATAAACACATGTTGCAGCCGTGCTAGAAAATGCTGAAGCTTGTTCTATGTTTGGTCAGTAAGAGGAAGTAAAAAGATAGTTTTCTTAATCTAAACTAATCTAAATAATGTCTTATGCCTCAGGGAGATAATTTATGTGCACAAATTTCTTTTCTGTTGTTGTTGTATAATTACTGCTCTCTCCTAGTAAATGCGTGCTGCTGATCACAACAGAATGAAATGATATGTCCCTCTGGATGAAGTATTTAATGCCCACTAATGGAGGGGCAGAAAGTGCTAGATTACAAGCTGCTCCATCCACTCTCAGGTCTGAGGATATACAAGCTGCTGCCTAACCTCCTGCTCTCGAATTCAGACCTTCTTATTGTGGCTGGTTTCTCTGATCTTCATGTCATAGCTTAGGAACCTGAATACTTCATTCTTCCTCTTGGTCATTCCCACCTGCCTCTCCTGGTTCTAGCTCAGAGACCTGCAGTTTGAGAGCAACTGACCTCCCTCCTCTGAGCCTAGTCCACATTCTTGGAACTAATACCTTATCCCTGTTTTGGGAAGGAAAGATAAAATATCTTTCAAAGTTTCATAGCAATAGAGACAAGTATAAAAGTACTCTGTATTTCTAGCCTGTCTCATGCAGATGGAATACATCTCCACATATGAGATAGAAATAACTTCAATGACAGTCACGAAACCCAGCAACTTCCGGTTCTTTCATTGTGGATCCTGTTACAGACAGTCATGTGTCACACACCTGCACATTGTCCATAACTTTGGTTCAGTGTACTTCCCACAGCATTCTTACAAGTAATTACCAAATATTTTTAGACTTAAAGTCAGCATTATAAAAATCAATGGTCACCAGGCCACCTGCAAAATGTTAATATAGATTAAAAATTATAATACTTAAAAATTTTTTTTTGATAACCCTCTCTTCTAAATTGGTATAAATTGAGGTATATTGAGGAGCTTACCATATTCACTGAACTTTAAACATACAAACACTAGAGATAAAAATACGTTTCAAAACTCTTGCAAGTACTTCTTCTTCCAGCTATAATGGAACACAGGGACCAGAACTACCCTCCCTTCCTAAACTACTAGAAAACTGGACAAAACATATGAAAAAATGATGTTCACCTATTGGAAGATAGGTACTTGGACAGTGATTCCTGGAGAAGGAAAACAAATGAGGTATTTTCTGTAACTGACCCAGTATACTGACTGGAAAGGGTGTTCCAGCTACACAGCAGGGAGGGAGAACCAAAAGCAAGCCTGCGGGTCCCACTGACTTGAGGATACAGAGTTCAAAATTTAGGAATGACAGGATCAGGGCCAGGGCTAGTGTGAGAAGAGTAAGCCACTTGTCTCAAGCACAAGTTTAAAGGGATGCCAAAAAACTAAGTAATCAAGATAAATAATATTTTAATCCCATACTTTAAAAATTAAAATTAGTATAAAAAATTCATGATGAACAAAATATCAAACTTTTAAATAAAGACAGAGACTGACTCTGAACGTGCATGATTTGGCTGCTCTTGCCTCACCCTGATCTCGGCTCTGTCAGAGATTTTTAATTTTGATGAAGTCCAACTTATCAATTATTTTTTATCTTCTGTTTATGAAATCTTTACCTATATCAAGTTTACAAAGATTTTCTCCTATGTTTTCCTCTAGGAATTTTATTGTCTTCATTATTAAATTTAGGTATGAATTTTATCAAATTAATTTTGTATATGGTGTCAGATGAGGTCAAGATTCTTTTTCTTTTTTTTTCATACAGGTATCTAGTAGTTTCAGCACCACTTGGTGAAGTGAATATGTTTCTTTATTTGATGACATTTTGGCTTTTGTAAAAAATCAATTGGCCACATATACGTATATCAGTTTTTGGACTCTATTTTATTTCCATGATACTTTTGTCTATCATTACACCATTATTGCATTGTCTTGACTAGTGTAAATTTTAGTAAGTCTTATCATGAGATGGTGTAATTATTCTAGCTTATTCTTTGATTTTAAAATTGTTTTGACTATTCTAGGTTCGTTTATTTGTATATCAGCTTTTGAATGAGCTTATTAATTTCTACTGCTGTGAATTTTAAGTGAGATTGCTTGAATCTGTAGTTCAAATTTGGGGAGAATTAACATCATAATAGCAAGCCTTCCAGTTTATGAACTTGAACTTGTAATATTGTATATTTCTCTCCGGTTAGTCCACTGTAATGTCTGTCCATAATGCAGTATAATTTTTAGTATAGAGATCATGTACTTTTTAAATTAAATTTATTCAATTAATTTTAACTTTCCAGTTTGTTAGTGTATAAAAATACAATTGATTTTTGTGTATTAAATTTTGCTAGCTAAATTCACATATTAATTTCAAAAAATTTTGTAGATACCTTAAGAATTTTATGTAGAGAAAATCATATGGTCTGTAAACAGAGATAATTCTGCTTCTCCATTTCTCTTTTCAAATCTTTATGTGCTTCCTCCCTCCCTCCTTCCCTCTCTCCCTCCTTCCCTCTCTCTCTTCCTTTCTCTATTTTGTCTATATCTATCATCTATCATTTTCCAATTGTAATACCACTTGGGGCTCTGTTCATTTTTCTTCAGTATTTTCTTCTTTCTGATTTTCAGATTGGATTATCTCTCTTCATATATCTTGAAGATCACTAACTCTTCTGCCAACTCTAATATGCAGTTAACCCCATTTTCTCATTTTAGTTGTTCTACTTTAAGTTGTACAATTCATATTTAAAAATTTTTAAATTATCTTCTGAGATTTTTCTACCTATTTACTTATTATGACCAACCATATTTTCCTTTACTTTTAAAACAATTTTTCTTTAGCTCTTTGAACATATTTATAGTTGCTACTTTAAAGTCTTTGTTTGGTAAATCAAACATATGAGTCATCTTGGGAATGTTTTTTTTTTTGACAGCTTTTTAACTGACTATGACTCACATTTTCTTGTTTATGGATTTGTTTGTTTGTTTGTTTAAAGTCTTTATTGAATTTGTTACAATATCGCTTATGTTTTATGTTTTGTTTTTTTGGCCCTGAGGTGTGCGGGATCTTAGCTCCCCTACCAGGGATCGAACCCGCACTCCCTGCATTGGAAGGTGAAGTCTTAACCACTGGTCTGCCAGGGAAGTCCCTGGATTTAGTTTTATAGCCATCATCTTTGATAGTATATTGTTGAGACTCTGGAAAATGTTGATTTTACTTTAGCAGTCAGTTCAATTATTGGTTGATCACCTTGCATTTTGTAACCCTAGCCTTAGTTATATGCTTTGTCAGGATAGATGTTCAGAAAGGTGTTTGGAGGTGTTTTCCAACCTCCTCTTGATGGGACTCAATTTCTACACTCTGTCTTCCAGCTGATCTTGTCAGAATTTGGTTTTAGGTTTTGTTTGGGTGGGTATGGAGTAAGGCAGAGGTTTTACTTCTAAAGGGCAGTTTTTTTTGCCCTGGAGGATATCCAAAGTGCTAGTGACGTTTGAACAAGCACTGCTTGACCACTAATATCTCTTTTCCAGGTTGAACCCTGTAGCAACTGCTCTCTGGCAAGCCTCATGTGATATCATTTTGACCATGCACAGCACAGCCTTTTGTCATGCGGTGCATGAGGAAACCCCATTCAAACTTTTAAAGTCCCATGCAGCTTCTGCCTCTGGGGTCCTGATCCTATAGATTCTAGCTGCTTCATTTGCCCCAGATCTGATCTCTGGCTCCTCAGCTCAGATAAATTGCCTTGATCTGCTTGGACTCCAGCTCACTGCACTGTAATCAAGAATTTGTCCCTAGTCAGACAGCTGGGCTATTACGAATGAGACTCACATCTTGAGTTCCGTTTTCAGGGAGCACAGCCTTACACTGTTTGTAGTCCAGTACCGGAACCAAGTTGCCTGATATATTTGCCCCATTATTACACTCGTTTATGATGGGAGTGCTACTTTGGTACTAGTTACTGCACTATTGTCAGGATCATTTTAATCTTTATATAATATTAATGAAAGAGCTCATTTATATTTATTTGACATAGTATTTTTTGATCATACATCCCTCCTGTGAATACATGTAAAACAAAAATGTAAGTGAAATGAATTGGATATTATTCCTAAAACTTCAAATTCTTTTGAATTACTTCAGCTCAAAGCTGTCAGTGTTTGTATTTTTCCATACCACTGTATGGCTCTCTGGGCCATTGAGATCACTAGTGACGCGGGATTCCTCAAATGACTGATCTATTGATTCTGTGATTCTCTTCCAAGTTGCTGTCACTTCTGCATTTTGATGTTTATATGTTTAAGGAGTGTAAATATTCAGGCAGCGTCATATGTTATGACTGCCACCTGGTCCATGGTAATTATGAGATGTCATGGACAGTAAGAAGGCATCCAGATCTCCAAGATATTAAAATGTGGGTAAATGTGCAGACTTGAATCAGTGTCATACAGTATCTGACTCTTAAACTGTATGTATCTTAATTGTGAGAAAAATAGAAACTAACTCTTAAAAAAATAAAAACATTTTTCTTATGAGGACTGTATTTAGCATGACTCTAGAGTTAATCACCAGTCTTTCCTATTGTAACAAACATTGGATATATAATGTAATCAAGTAATAATTTTTATTAATGTAACTAAATAGAGAGTCAAAGTTAATTTTGAATGTCAATGTGAAAAAAAATGTGGAGAGGAAAGAAGAATATCTACCTACAAGTATCAATCTATCTCCTGTGTTAGGGCCAAGGGCAGGCCGCCCCAACACATACCTCAATGGCATACTTATTATTTTGAATTAAAGCTAAATGAGAAACAGCTGGTTAAAAAAAAATGATATGTAAAAAACACTCTTACCCCCCAACTTTCCCCTAAAAGCAGGAAATAAATCTCCCATGTGAAGGCCTCCTTCCTATACCAGGAGGATGGAAAGCATTCTTATCAACAAAGTTAGGGAATTCAAGGCTAAGAAAGCTGTATAAACAGACTTTGTTATTTCTTCATTAGTCTGCTACCCGAAGCACAGCCCCTTTCATAAATACTTTTTTCTTTGTCTAAAAATGATATATAAACAGCCTACTTTGGTCACTTCGGGGGCCCTACTTCTATGAAAGCTCTGTGCATATGAATTAAATTAGTCTTTTTCTCTTGTTAATCTGTCTTGATCAATTTAATTATTAGACAAGCCAAAAGAACTCAAGAGGAGTAGGGGAGAAATTTCTCCTTCCTGACACTTGACAAGAAGTTAGGAGAAATGAGTTCTAAACTTGAATAGCTAACGTACTGGCACTGTTCTGTGAACTTTCAGTACAAGTTTCCTTGACCACCTGGATTGAGAAGACTACTTACCTTTCTCCATATCGTCTGTAAAACACACTGACATACTTAAGGCACATCTTCAGGAAGCTGACCACCATTGCTCCTCTAAATCAAGGTACATGTTATCGAGTCAGAGATATTTGGACCCAAATCTGATTATACCAGTTGCACTTGTTAAAACAAAACACATTTTTATTAAATATAACACAATTCAATGAAGTAAGAATCCCAGTAGAAAAGAAGGTTATGTTTATAAAAACTAACTTGAATGTATTGGGATGATTCAATCAATATGATATAGTTTTCAAAAAGGTATTGAATTAGGTACAGGTAAGACAACAGCTATACATTTGGAAACTGTAAAAATCTAAGAGTTCTGTGCTTAGATGGACTTACAATGTCTTTAAAATGCTTGCTGTACTTTGAAGGAATGGAACCTTTATGGATGACTGGAAACAAAGTTGGACGGCTTGTACTCAAAGAAAAGGCCTTGGCTCTACATGAAAGATGGATAAATAAAATAAATACGTTTTAGGTTAAAATAAATAATTTATTGTGTATTTTTTAATGTATCACTGCTTACAATGAAATTTTGATACTGTTGTCTTTATGACATTGAATAAGAGGGTTTCCACTCTGCTATTATTATGTCTGTTTTACAGATGAAGAAATTGAAATAGAAACCTAGAAAGATTAATAAAGAAACACGCTATGGTCACATAGTCACCAAGTGATGGAAGGGGGATGCTCAGCAGGCAGTACAATTCCAGAGCACCCACCCTCAAGCTTAACAGCCTCCCACTGATTCACCATGTGTACTTAGAAAAAACATTCAGCTTCTCCAAATGTGAATATTTATATCTGTAAAACAAGGGAATTGTATCAGATATCTTAGTTCCCACTTTAATTCTAAAAATATTAACTTCTGTGACATAATTCTCTACCACTTGAGCATGGCTCTGATACTTAAGTTCTTCATGAGTACTTTTACCAGACAGGAGCAGGTGAGGAAAAACACTTTCAATCTTTATTTGAATTTTTACAACATCATACGGATAACAGCATGGCTGAACTGGGACAGTCCTACTAAGAGATGCTGAGCTCCTCTTTGATGATTTTATACTTATTCCAAGTTTCAAACTCATTTCTAAGGACTCAAAAATAAAGACAGTGACATTTCCCTTGTCAAATATCGTGTAACTAAGGCTGTTCAAATTTTTGATACCTAAATTCAAATATCCTTTTTGAATAATTGTTACACTCTGTTCCTTTTGCGGTCTCATAAGTCTTTCCTGGCCTTAAGTAATGAACTGCCTTTGGTGGGCGTCTAAGAACACCCTCTGATAGCACCTCACTGTTCTGGAATCTTCCAACAATCTCTCTTTGTTGGTCAATATGTATTAGGCATTCTGTTTCACTTTAATCATAACTAAAAAATCTACCACTATTTGGTAAGCTTCTCAAAAGATTTGATGTTATCATTGTCTACTGGGCAATATATCAAAAATGGTATTTTTCCATAAAACTGTGCATGTTTGGAATCCTAAGTGTCCTTATAAGTAGAGTTGAGCTAAAAATGTGTATAAAATAAATGACAATGATTAGCATAGAGTGCCATTAAAAAAGTGTATAATACTACATAATAAAACAGATATACGCAGGAAAGTACAATTTTGTAATGTATGGAAATAATTCTATTTTCACATAATTTATAATTTGATTTAGGTCAGAGAATTTTATAATTAATTTCCAATCAATTCTTGGCACAGTTTTTTGCTTTTACTTCCAGAAGATAAAGTGTATAGCAAGAATAAGCTATTTCTGAATTTTTTCATGTTCTTGAATTCTATTACTTTAGCCCTGCATTTATCTCTATGTGTTCATGTACAATGATCTAAATGAAATTTTTGTAATGAAAATTAGTTTTTCACAACATACCAACATCTGCTCCCAATAGAGGTAATAGGGTTATAGTCAATGGGATATAAACTACTCATGGAAGCATTCATGTTGAGAAAGAACCTTCCGGGACAATTGAAAAATGGATCTTCTGTTTCCTAGGTGAGTGCCTTCCACTGGAGGCTGGGGAAGCATCAAGACTGGAGGACAACACAGATTAGCACCGATACAAAGATGAATCTCAGACACAATCTGAGATCAGCCACCCACAGAGCTTTGTTTATTTTTAAAATGGTTGCTCAGATATGGCGTTCCTTATGTGGAAAAATGTAGTAAATGAAAAGACAGAGGGAGAAGTGTGACTGTTCACAGATAAGCTTGAAACATTTATTAAACCTTGTTTTATCTAAAGCATTTCACTAGGAGAGTATGTGTAACTTTGACTTAATATCAGGGTAGTGACTGAGGAAACTAAACAAGTGTATCTCAGAATATATTTCTTTAAACAGATTCTTCATTTATTTATTTAAAGTCTTTTTTGAAAGAAGACTTTGTTTTGATCCATATGACAATTTTAGATTTGAGGAACAAAGGGAACCACATAGGATAAGTTATCAGCAAAGGGAACAGAAGTAATTACATATACCTTCTTGCCTTTGCATATTTATCAAGCTTGTTTCATTCTATTTTAAAGCACTTTTGTGTCAAATGGAATATTGGTAATTAGTTTTGATGTAAAATCTGAGCAAGGGTGAGGTGGCATGTTCCAGGATGCTCTGATCTCAGGACGTTTTCTTGCTGTTTTGAGACAGACACTATAGGAACGTTTGCTTCATCTGTCTTCCTGGAATCCCTCACTCTCCAGCAGAGACCACAAACTACACCTGAGGGTCTTTGGCTTTTTTTTTTTTTTAAACATATTTATTAGCGTATAATTGGTTTACATTGTTGTGTTAGTTTCTGCTGTATAACAAAGTGAATCAGCTATACATATACATATATTCCCATATACCCTCTCTCTTGCTTCTCCCTCCCACCCTCCCTATCCCACCCCTCTAGGTGGTCACAAAGCACCGAGCTGATCTCCCTGTGCTACGCGGCTGCTTCCCACTAGCTATCTATTTTACATTTGGTAGTGTATATATGTCCGTGCCACTCTCTCACTTCATCCCAGCTTACCCTTTCCCTGCTCCATCCTCAAGTCCATTCTCTACGTCTGTGTCTTTATTCCTGTCCTGCCCCTAGGTTCTTCAGAACCATTTTGTTTTTTTTTAGATTTCATATATATGTGTTAGTGTACAGTATTTGTTTTTCTCTTTCTGACTTAATTCACTCTGTAGGACAGACTGTAGGTCCATCCACCTCACTACAAATAATTCAATTTCTTTTCTTTTTATGGCTGAGTAATAACCCATTGTATATAGTGCCACATCTTCTTTATCCATTCATCTGTTGATGGACACTTAGGTTGCTTCCATGTCCTGGCTATTGTAAATAGTGCTGCAATGAACATTGTGGTACCAGACTCTTTGAATTATGGTTTTCTCAGGGTATATGCCCAGTAGTGGGATGGCTGGATCATATGGTAGCTCTATTTTTAGCTTTTAAGGGAACCTCCATACTGTCCTCCATAGTGGCTGTATCAATTTACATTCCCACCAACACGGCAAGAAGGTTCACTTTTCTCCACATCCTCTCTAGCAATTACTGTTTGTAGATTTTTTGATGATGGCCATTCTGACTAGTGTGAGGTGATACCTCATTGTAGTTTTGATTTGCATTTCTCTAATGATTAGTGATGTTGAGCATCCTTTCATGTGTTTGCTGGCAATCTGTATATCTTCTTTGGAGAAATGTCTATTTAGGTCCTCTGCCCATTTTTTGTATTGTGTTGTTTGTTTTTTGATATTGAGCTGCATGAGCTGCTTATAAATTTTGGAGATTAATCCTTTAACAGTTGCTTCATTGGCAAATACTTTCTCCCATTCTAAGGGTTGTCTTTTCATCTTGCTTATGGTTTCGTTTGCTGTGCAAAAGCTTTTAAGTTTCATTAGGTCCCATTTATTTATTTTTGTTTATATTTCCATTTCTCTAGGAGGTGGGTCAAAAAAGGTATTGCTGTGATTTATGTCATAGGGTGCTCTTCCTAAGCTATCCTCTAAGAGTTTTATACTGTCCAGTTTTACATTTAGGTCTTTAATGCATTTTGAGTTTATTTTTGCGTATGGTGTTAGGGAGTGTTCTAATTTCATTCTTTTACATGTAGCTGTCCAGTTTTCCCAGCACCACTTTTTGAAGAGGCTGTCTTTTCTCCATTGTATATTCTTGCCTCCTTTATCAAAGATAAGGTGACCATAGGTGCGTGGGTTTATGTCTGGGCTTTCTATCCTGTTCCACTGATCTATATTTCTGTTTTTTGTGTCAGTACCATACTGTCTTGATTACTGTAGCTTTGTAGTATAGTCTGAAGTCTGGGAGCCTGATTACTCCAGCTCCGTTTTTCTTTCTCAAGATTGCTTTGGCTATTCGGGGTCTTTTGTGTTTCCATACAAACCATGAAATTTTTTGTTCTAGTTCTGTGAAAAATGCCATTAGTAATTTGATAGGGATTGCATTGAATCTGTAGATTGCTTTGAGTATTATAGTAATTTTCACAATGTTGATTCTTCCAATTCAAGAACACGATATATCTCTTCATCTGTTTGTATTGTGTTTGATTTCATTCATCAGTGTCTTATAGTTTTTGGCATATAGGTCTTTTGTAGGTTTATTCCTAGGTTTTTATTCTTTTTGTTGCAGTTAACTGGGAGTGTTTCCTTAATTTCTCTTTCAGATTTTTCATCATTAGTGTGTAGGAATGCAAGAGATTTCTGTACATTAATTTTATATCCTGCTACTTTACCAAATTCATTGATTAACTCTAATAGTTTTCTGAGATAATCTTTAGGATTCTCTATGTATAGTATCATGTCATCTGCAAACAGTTTTACTTCTTCTTTTCCAATCTGTATTCCATTTATTTCCTTTTCATCTCTGATTGCTGTGGCTAAAACTTTCAAAACTATGTTGAATAATAGTGGTGAGAGTGGGCAACATTGTCTTTTTCCTGATCTTAGTGGAAATGGTTTCAGTTTTTCACCATTGAGAACGATGTTGGCTGTGAGTTTCTCATATATGGCCTTTATTGTGTTGAGGTACGTTCCTTCTATGCCTACTTTCTGTAATGTTTTTATCATAAATGCATGTTGAATTTTGTTTGAAAGCTTTTTCTGCATCTATTGAGTTGATCATATGGTTTTTATACTTTAATTTGCTAGTATGGTGTGTCACAATCATTGATTTGCGTATATTGAAGAATCCTTGCATTCCTGGGATAAACCCCACTTGATCATGGTGTATGATCCTTTTAATGTGCTGTTGGATTCTGTTTGCTAGTATTTTGTTGAGGATTTTTGCATCTATATTCATCAGTGATATTGTCCTGTAGTATTCTTTTTTTGTGACATCTTTGTCTCGTTTTGGTATCAGGGGGATGGTGGCCTTGTAGAATGAGTTTGGGAGTGTTCTTCCCTCTGCTATATTTTGGAAAAGTTTGAGAAGGGTAGGTGTTAGCTCATCTCTAAAAGTTTGATAGAATTTGCCTGTGATGCCATCTGTTCCTGGGCTTTTGTTTGTTGGAAGATTTTTAATCACAGTTTCACTTTCAGTGCTTGTGATTGGTCTGTTCATATTTTCTATTTCTTCCTGGTTCAGTCGTGGAAGGTTGTGCTTTTCTAAGAATGTGTCCATTTCCTCCAGGTTGCCCATTTTAATGGCATATAGTGGCTTTTAGTAATCTGTCATGAACCTTTGTATTTTACAGTATCAGTTGTTACTTCTCCTTTTTCAGCTCTAATTCTGTTGATATGAGTCTTTTCCCTTTTTTTCTTGATAAGTCTGGCTAATGGTTTATCAACTATTTTTATCTTCTGAAAGAACCACCTTTTAGTTTTATTGATATTTGCTATTTTTTCCTTCATTTCTTTCTCATTTATTTCTGATCTGATCTTTATGACTTCTTTCCTTCTGCCAACTTTGGGGTCTTTTGGTCTTCTTTCTCTAATTGCTTTAGGTGTAAGGTAAGGTTGTTTATTTGAGATTTTTCATGTTTCTTGAGGTAAGATTATATTGCTATAAACTTCCCTCTTAGAACTGCTTTGCTGCATCCTATAGATTTTGGATCATCGTGTTTTCATTGTAATTTGTCTCTAGATATTTTTTGATTTGCTCTTTGACTGCTTCAGTAATCTCTTGGTTACTTAGTAACATATTGTTTAGCGCCCATGTGTTTGTATTTTTTACAGTTTTTTCCCTGTATTTGCTGTGTAGTCTCATAGCATTGTGGTTGGAAAAGATACTTGATATGATTTTAATTTTCTTAAATTTACCAAGGCTTGATTTGTGACTCAAGATATGATCTAACCTGGAGCATGTTTCATGAGCACTTGAGAAGAAACTGTATTCTGTTGTTTTTGGATGGAATGTCCTATAAATATCAGTTGAGTTCATCTTGTTTAATGTGTCATTTAAAGCTTGTGTTTCCTTATTTATATACATTTTGGATGATCTGTCCATTGGTGAAAGTGGGGTGTTAAAGTCCCCTACTATGAATGTGTTACTGCCGATTTCCCCTTTTATGGCTTTTAGTATTTTCCTTATGTATTGAGGTGCTCCTTTGTTGGTTGCATAAATATTTACAATTGTTATATCTTCTTCTTGGATCGATCCCTTGATCATTATGTAGTGTCCTTCTTTGTCTCTTGTAATAGTCTTTATTTTAAAGTCTATTTTGTCTGATATGAGAATTGTTACTCCAGCTTTCTTTTGGTTTCCATTTGCATGGAATATCTTTTTCCATCCCCTCTCTTTCAGTCTGTATGTGTCTCTAGGTCTGAAGTGGGTCTCTTGTAGACAGCATATATATGGGTCTTTTTTTCATATCCATTCAGTCAGTCTATGTCTTTTGGTTGGAACATTTAATCCATTTACATTTAAGGTAGTTATCGATAGGTATGTTCCTATTACCATTTTCTTAATTCTTTTGCATTTGTTATTGTAGGTCTTTTCCTTTTCTTGTGTTTCCTTCCTAGAGAAGTTCCTTTAGCATTTGTTGTAAAGCTGGTTTGGCGGTGCTGAATTCTCTTAGCTTTTGCTTGCCTGTAAATATTTTAATTTCTCCGTTATATCTGAATGAGATCCTTGCTGGGTAGAGTAATCTTGGTTGTAGGTTCTTCCCTTTCATCACCATCACTTTAAATATGTCCTGCCACACCCTTCTGGCTTGCAGAGTTTCTGCTGAAAGATCAGCTGTTAACCTTATGGCGATTTCCTTGTATGTTATTTGTTGCTTTTCCCTTGCTGCTTTTAATGTTTTTTCTTTGCATTTAATTTTTGATAGCTTGATTAATATGTGTCTTTGCATGTTTCTCCTTTGATTAATCTTGTATGGGACTCTCTGCACTCCCTGTGACTATTTCCTTCCCATATTAGGGAAGTTTTCAATTATAATCTCTTCAAATATTTTCTCAGACCCTTTCTTTTTCTCTTCTTCTTCTGGGACCCCTATAATTCAAATTTTGGTGCATTTAATGTTGTCCCAGAGGTCTCTCAGACTCTGTCCTCAATTCTTTTCTTTTTTTTTTCTTCATTCTGCTCTGTGTTAGTTATTTCCACTATTTTATCTTCCAGGTCACTTATCCGTTCTTCTGCCTCAGTTATTCCGCTATTGATTCCTTCTAGAGTATTTTAAATTTCATTTATTGTGTTGTTCATCATTGTTTGTTTGCTCTTTCTAGGTCCTTGTGAAACGTTTCTTGTATTTTCTCCATTCTATTTCCAAGATTTTGGATCATCTAGTATCATTACACTGAATTCTTTTTCAGGTAGACTGCCTATTTCCTTTTCATTTGTTTGGTCTGGTGGGTTTTTACTCTGCTCCTTTATCTGATACGTATTTCTCTGTCTTCTCATTTTGCTTAACTTACTGTGTTTGGGGTCTCCTTTTTGCAGGCTGCAGGTTCATAATTCCTGTTGTTTTTGGTGTCTGCCTGCAGTAGGTAAGTTTGGTTCACTGGGTTGTGTAAGTTTCCTGGTGGAGGGGACTAGTGCCTGTGCTCTGGTGGATGAGGCTGGATCTTGTCTTTCTGGTGGGCAGAACCACATCCAGTGGTGTGTTTTGGGGTGTCTGTGACTTTATTGTGATTTTAGGCAGCCTCTCTGCTGATTGCTGAGGTTGTATTCCTGTCTTACTAGTTGTTTAGCATGGGGTGTCTATCACTGGAGCTTGCTTATTGTTGAGTGGAGCTGGGTCTCATCGTTGAGAGGGAGATCTCTGGGAGAGCTCTCACTGATTGATATTACATGGGGCTGGGAGGTCTCTGGTGATCCAATGTCCTGAACTCGGCTCTTCCACCTCAGAGGCCTGACTGCTGACTGGAGCACCAAGACCCTGTCAGCCAAACAGCCAGGTATGTGGGGAGTTTCTTGCCTTTTGGGGCATCTGAGTTCTTCTGCCAGCTTTCAGTAGGTGTTCTGTAGGAGTTGTTCCACATATAGATGTATTTTTGATGTATTTGTGGGGAGGAAGGTGATCTCCATGTCTTACTCCTCCGCCATCCTGAAGATCCTCCACCTGAGGGTCTTATAAGTACCTGCCCACATCTTGGGTCTGGCTGAGCTTCCTTTGTTACCACTGCTCTAACAGTGTGACTGGTTCAATTTCCTCCTTATAGAAAGAAAAAATGTCTTTATTCCTTGAAGTGTGATAGCTTCTGGAAGTATTTTTGAATAAACATCATTTTCACTAAGATGAATTTTCTCCCTGTATCTCTTTGTCAGGCTATTGTTCTCCCAGAGGCTTGGCTTTGAGGTTCTTCTGTTCCAATTGTGCTGACAAAACCAGCCCGTGTAGGTGATCCTACCAGGGGTAGTACTGCTGTCTCAGGGAAAGCTCCTTGGACACTTATTTAAGATTCCTTAACCTACGCACCACTGAGAACTTCTCCTCCAGTTTGAATGTATACACATCTATGGAAGATAATCTCCTTCCGTCTACCTTCATCCATTCCCGTGTTTCCCCATCCTTAATAAAAATGATCTACAGGTTCCGAGAGGCACCTCCTGAGCTGTTCGTCTCTCTTTGCCTCAAACTAAAGAAGGCCTTTTTGAAGCTGGGATTGTTTTAACCAGAAACCTCAAAAGTGAACTCTACAAAGAAAACGTGTATGTTTGCGTGCATGTTACAGGATGATAGGAGAATAATACCTTTTACGAATTTCTTATAATAAACTGTTAATTAAAAAGTTTAAGAGTTCACTTAGGTATTAAGGGAAGTACAGAGACAAAAGTAGGCTCCCAATAGTTGGAGTCTCCTGGAACCTAAATTATATTCTTAGAGTTTTATCAGGTGGTTTTATCCTTTAATTACAAGAACAAGTTTTGAACATGGGGTAAATCCTGGGAGGTGCCACTTAGTTCGTTGTAGCAGGAATTTCAAAAATGGCAGCCTGGTGACTTGACAGATTTTATGCCATTTCAAAAAAGCCAGCCAAGTTTATATTCAGACCCAGGAAAAATCTGGAATGTTATCTGCATATACCTTAATCAGCTACTACCTCTCAAAGAGACCTCAATGACCAGTGTACTACAAAACCAGGACTTCTGAAGGTGTTGTCAATGTCACCTCACCAAACTCCCAGGAGCAGTGACCTTGGCTCACCTTAAAACCATCATGCCTTTGCTCTGTGTTTTACAAGGTCTTCACCTCCACTATGCGATTTCACTGCCAGGCTCTTTATCTCTGTGGAGAGAGTCAGTGCCAGTGCCTGCACCAACATTTCAAGAGGGTAAAGGAAGAACTCTCAGTGTGGTCAGAGGTGTCAGAGACCTTAACACCAGGCTCAAGGACTGAAATCTGGTCTGAACGTGACAAGTCAAGAGGGAATGGCCGGCACTGCAATACCCTCACCTACCAAGTCACTGTGGTTAAAAAAATAATAATAAAGCCTTTTAGAGAACATATTGGCGTAACAGGGAAAGGGAAAATGTCAAGTTTAAGGAGAGGGTATAGAGAAGGTAACTGTTGCATTTTCAGAACCGTTGCCAAGAGTTTCAATGATTTAAAAGTTTTGAATTCTAATCTTACCTTCAAAGCTTTCTTATTCCTTACAATTTTGTTTTCCCATTTATGGTAACATCCTCCTTAAGCCATTATGGTGAGAAATAGGTCAAATGCATTTAAAATTATTTTTTTCTTTGGGACAAAAACATTGCTATTTAAATGTGAAATAAAAGTTTCTGGTTTCATTATTTATTTTTGTCCATCTGAGGTTTTGAACCAGTTGGAGACTAAAACTACCAACCCACTAAAGATCCAACAGAATCATGTTCACTGTTCAGCCTGGGTTGCAAGCAGTGTTTCTAGTGCAAATGCTCAACAGACATTCAGTAGAACTACTCACGCTTCAAATTCTGTAACACCTGGCTAGTGATCAAACCTCTTTCTAAAAAAGTAACTGAAAGAAATATCAATTATAGCAGATATTTTAAACCCTTACATTGTCCGTTCACAGCAGACCTTTAGATTGGTAGATTTCCAGAGAGAATGAGCTACTCCTTTGCATGGGATGAAATACACACAGACTCAGTGAGTTCAGCCCACAGTATATCGGATGCCTTGTGCAATCTGCATACATTCTTTCCCCAAATCCCGTTGCCTAATTACACGTAATAAATGTGTTACAGAGATTTGACTCTCTTCCCCTGACCCCAATGAAAAAGAGAGCTTATGTTTTCCATACTTATTCACATGCTTATGATTTTCCTGCCCTTCCATGTATGGTATGTTTTGGTCACAGGACAACCTCCATCCAAATTCTTGTAGCTAAGAGCTTGGTGATGAAATCTTTGAGGGGAACTGCTTTTAGCTGGAGCTCTGTCATGGGACTACAGGACTCTGTGGGAGTCTAGGTATATTCACAGGATCTAAGTATTGGTGGTCCATTCTGACTGGACCTGTCTTCCTTCCTGGGAAAACAGACAGCCACTGTTTAGGATGATTTTGGAGTATTAGGCTTACTATTAAGCAGGATAATTTTTTGTTGTGAAGGACTGTCCTGTATCTTGCAGAATGTTTAGCAGCATCCCCGGCCGCTGTCCTGCTGATGCCAATAGCTCCTCTCCTCTGCTCCCGGTTGTGACAACAAAAAATGTCTCCAGGCATTGCCAAATATCTCTTGGGGGGTAAAATCACTCCCAACTCCACTCCCCTGAAAACCAATGGGTTAAAGGACTGTTTGACAACATCCTGTTGTTAGTACTTGGAATTTCAACTTCACCTGAGTTAACACATTAGTAGCAGTGTATTGTATTTATAATTTGCAAAGTGCTTTTTACATAGAAGTACTATATTTAACTTTCCCAACACTCCTAAGACACATTTGTTGATATTCTTCTTTCAAAGAAGTAGAGACTAGCTCAAGGATGGTAGGTGACAAACTCTTAAAGTGACAGGTGACAACATACTTAAGGTGGGGTTTCTGGGACACTCCCCTTGGCCTTCAGCCCCTACATTCCAGTTGTTCAGTATGTCTGCTATGACCATGCACTGGGTTGTCTTATTAATTTTTCTTATGTTAGGGATGGAAGGAATCCAAGGGTTTTCAGGTCCATCTCTTCTATTTTAGAGGACATAGGTGACTTGCCCAGATAACTAACGTGGCAAAGTCAGGACAAACCCAAGTCTTCAAATTTCCTAACCAATGTCCTTTTTATTAGGTGTTGCTGGATCAATATTCCATGAGTGGATGAAAAAACAGGATAAAAATAAATACATTTGTGTGTGTGTGTGTTGATGAAGGCAGAGCTCCCCTCTGTGTTCTCCAGTGTTGGAAATGGTTGTGGCTGCCTCTCCCAGTATTATCAGGTGGAATATTTGTGCCTTGGAATGAACATCAGCAGAGAAAGAGGTGGTGGGAGGAAGGGAGCCCATTAAGGAAAGAAATTATTGTGCTTAAGAAGACAGCCTTCCTGGTAAACCTCAGCTCCCTAACCTCTCTCCTTATAGTAGATGAGAAATCTTCAAATCCTAGATTTGATTGGGCGGGGGGTGGGGGTGGGGGAAGGTGCCAGTGGTTTGCTGGACCCCGCTGTCTGGAAATCAGAATGCTCTATGCTAACAGCGCTCCGGTCCTTCACACTGATGCTTTGTTTCCATGCCCCCAAAGTCTTTGCTTATGCAAATCAAACCACAGGGGCACTTGAACACGGAAATCACATAATCTCCCTCACGTGGGATGAATTGACGGGATTTGAAACTCCTTGACTGTTGGGAGGTGATGAAGGGTACTTATTTAACCAGCATCGTTGCCCTGGGCACATCTCACACCGGGCTTTCCTCGGTGGTGCCGCCCTGCCAGCGGAGAGCCGGCGATTATGAACATCGCTGTCAAAGGAATCAGAGGACCTCGAACCTCAGAAATTCTAACCCCTTTTGAGGAGGAAAGTAAGTCATTCCTCAGAAACTGCTCTGAGCTCTGTGTCTCCCTTGAGGGCGGGTTTTTCTTTGATTACGTTGAATGAACATTGAGTCTTGCTGGAAAAGGTTGTTTGCGGCCTGTTTCACAGGTAAAAGAGCCAAAGAGAGTTAAAGGGACATTTCAGGCCCCGCAGCCAGGAGGGAGTCCCAGGCGGAGGCTGCGGCAGGGGCAGGCCCGCTTTCCCAGCTGCAGGCTGCAGCCCTGATCCTTCCTCACGCCAGCTTCCTTCGTATGATGGGGATAATGCTGGCGATGGAGGGAGCAGTGACCAGACCCTGTTGGTAATGACAGCTGAGCTGCTTGGGCAAGATGTGCTTGTTCCAGAAATGAAGTGCGATTCCATTAAAACGTGTGACCTCTAGCGACAGCCTACCTTGTTTTGGAGTGTGTGTTACTGGATTTATTTGTTGGGAATAAATTGATGAGAACAATATTTTGGCCCTCCAGCATGAGTTTGAGCAACTTCAGCTTTTAATCGGCTGGTTGCTCATCTGTGTGTTTGAAGGGTTTGACAATTATGACGTGCTCATTTCAGCCACTACCTGTGTGGCAGTCCCCAGCTGGCAATGTTCCAAGACTTCTTTTGATCTGAGTAGTTGGAACTCAATACACATTTTCCCATAGAAACAATGGCTGTAAGCCTTCTTGGATGGTGGACAAAAATTCATTGGACCAGAATGTAGTGGAAATACTGTGCGTTTTGCATTTCAAAGTGAGCAAGAGAAATTAGAAGTGAGTATTAGAAATGCCCTTTTGTAAAAAATATTACATAAGGTATTTAAACCTATCTAAGCACTGCAGAATTTAAAACTACAAGACCCTTGGCCTAAGCTGCCTGCCTTAGTCTGATACTTTTGGAGGAGTGGAAACAAGAGCCCCCTGGGAGCATTTCCTTAACATACCACCAGAGTTTAGGAGGGAGGAGGAATGAAAAGGGGATGCTGACCTAAATAAGAGGGAAGAAAATGTGACTTAATCACCCTAAGTCAGACTCTCTCCATCCCTCGCTGCTCCTCAAATTATTGGGTGAGGGGGTGTGGTCAATGCTGTGGGGCACCATCCACGCCCCCTTCCAGTGAAAGACACCAGTCCCCCAGATTCTGGGGGTGTTGCTGCTGAAGACTCGCAGCCGAGCGCCTCCCCAGGAATCGCTCTCTATCTGCTGGAGCTGCCTTACCCAAGGCCAGGATCACTTCCTAGAGCAGCCCTCACCTAAGAACCAGTCAACTGAGGAATATAAAGCCCCAGCCCCCTTGCCGTAACTGGGATAACTCTGAAGGACCATGCTAGCTTCAGTGCTCTCTGTAGGGCTGGCCCCCAGTGTGACTACATCCCAATTCATCTCCTTCCTCTTACTGCGAACCCCTTTCCTTCACTTCTGTTCTTCACTTCCGTGTGCACGTCGGTCCTAACTGCATCCCCCAATAAAACTGTGCGCAAGTCTCTGTCTCAGGGTCTTTTTCCAGAAAATCTGACCTAAGACAGACAAGCAGACAAAGACAAGTGAAAATAAAGAAGTGACCGGTAGATACGCTGTCCATTACTGGTGGTAAAGGGGCTTGTAGCTGCCCCAGAGGAAAGAAAAGCACCTGTAAGGATTCTAGAAGAGTGAATCCCACACTGAGGTGAGAACAGTTATTCAGGCAGAGTAGGTGGTTAATATTATTTCTATGTGAAATAGATCCAATGACTTGGCCAAAGCCATCTTTACACAGAGTGGTGAAGAATTCAGGTGAGCGGCACTCGCTGATCTTCCTCTAGAGTTTCAGAAGTTTGAGTGACATCTCTGTTTCTGAAGCAATTTGGATGTCTCATTGCTTTCTCAGGGAGACTCTTTTGTTGAGTTCTAAAGCCTGATATTTCTGAATAGGATGCTCAAAGATTATTGATCACAGAAACACCTTTCCTCCAAATGACTTCTTGCTGCCAGCTCAATCAGCAGTGGTACTGTATTGGGGTGCGGGTTTGCTCACGTTATCAACCTGAGTTTATATGGCTTATAGTTTATATGGCTTCCTCATCCCATGGCTCCAATTCTTAGTTTTATCACATTGAGATTTTTCATGTGCATCAGATACACACTAAAAAATGGGCAGTATGAAAAAGTATTTTCAAGATTTCTGAGAGCTAGCCATCTTCTCCAAATGCTGAGACTAAGGTATGTCCAGCAGGCAGTGGACTCCCAGCAGCCGTGAGTTCACAGTGCTGTGGGAGGACGTTGGAGAAGGGCAAGGACCCCAAGGTCAGAGTGTTCACTATCTCCCATGCTAAGGAGCTGACTGTCAGGGTCCATCAACTCTTGTTTTCAAAACGTATGTTTTCCTGAAGACGAAATGTGGTGCAATGCTATTTGGGGAGTTCACAAAACAATTTGAAGGCCAAAAAAAGGAGAATTTGACCTGACATGCTCAGCAGACCCCAGAACAAAATATTATTTCATGCTCCGATGTTTAGCTATTGTTTTCCGGAAGGATAAGAAATGTAAAATGGTAGTGGTAATACTCATCCAAGGATCGGCAGCTTGCAGGAGGAGTAAGAATATAGAATTGTTCTGGAGGCCAGAGTGGATGGTTTAAACCTGACCTTCCCAAATCCAGCACTGTGTTGGCTGATCTGGTGACACCAGGGCTGAATTTTAGGAGGCAACCTGACTGCAAACCTGAATTTTAAGCAGTGATTACATGGGTTTCTTTAGAGAAAGGCTTTTTTACCATGTCAATAAGAGGTCATTAAAAAACCCTTTGATTTGGAACCGTGGGTACTTTGCAATGATAAGATGAGGATCATAATAACCTCAGAAAAGGCCTAAACCCATCATTTATTAAACAAATGTCACTGACAGCTAACCATGTGGTGCTGAGCAAATGTTTGAAAAACTGGAGAAGTGAAAATTTCCTTCCAGATTGCAAATTATTTTACATAGAACAAATGATTCCAGTTATTGTTAATTTTCATGATATTAGGAATATTATAGCATTTTTATAGATCTGTGGGTAAAATCCAAACTTCTTATGAAGGTTTATAAAAGACCTGTGTGACTGTGTCCTGCTAATCCTTTTACAACTGCGTCCCTCTCGCTCAGTGTGGACCGTGACTGTGTCTTGTTCTCTGTATCTGCTCCTCTCTTTGCCTGGGAAACATTTCCACATGACACCTTCCCCCAGCCCCTCTACCAACTCTCCCTTTGACTTGCTAACTATTACTCATTCCTTGGATCTGGTATTAAATTTCATTTTCTCTTGGGAGGACTTCTATAAACCCTTAAGACTGGGTTAGGTCCTCCTATAATGCTCTGTGATTTTCCTATTAAATCAGTCTGCTAGAACTGACATCACAAAATACTACAAACTAGGTGGTTAAAGAACAGAAATTTTCTGGAGGCTGGAAGTCCCAGACCAAGGTCCAGCAGGATTGGTTTCTGGTGGGAGATCTCTCCCTGGCTTGTAGACAGCCACCTTTGTGCTGTGTCCTCACATGGCGAGGAGAGAGCAAGACTGTGAGCTCTTTCCACTCATGTCTCTTCCTACAAGGACACTAATCCCATCAGATGAAAGCTCCAACCATGTGACCTCATTTTACCTTCGTAAAGTCTCTGTCTCTAAATATAATCACCTTAGGGGTTGGGGCTTTACATATGAATTTCAGGGAGACACAAACATTCAATCCATAACACCCATTATATTTCTTATCCAGGGCACTACCCACATTGCAGTTTGTGAAAATGTCCTTCAGGGAAAAATGTAAATGTCCAGGTACACAGACTACAATGTGAGTGGTATCCTCCCAATACTGCACTCATCATACTGTATTGCAATTGATTGTTTACTTGTCTTTATCCTTCACTAGAACTAAAGCTTCATGAGAGCAGGATCATGCTTATCTTGTTTATTACTGTCTTCTCAATACTGACCACAGTGCTTCATAAATATAGAAACTAAATGAACTCATTGAGTAAATGACCTTGACAACAAAACACAACCAGATCAAATCTGTTTGTGATTTTGTTGTAGTCATTTGAGGACAACTTATTTACTTGGATCATGGGTTCTGGTGCAAAGCCTTTAGCTATGTCCTCTTGTCCTATTGCTTTTCTCAAATGGATGTCTTTATCAGTTGTACTTTCTCTAGAATGTACTTTAATTATCTTCTTTCAGACATGTTATTTCTTCTCCAGTGTTGTCTTCCTGCACCAGCCAGCTTTTTCCTTCTGTGCTTCACAGGTTCTGAGTATCTTGACTTTTTTTTATAAAGTATTTTTTAATTAAGGTGTATGTACACTGTTTTTAAAATTTTATTTATTTATTTATTTATTTTTAAGATTTAATTTAATTTTTATTTTTGGCTGCATTGGGTTTTTGTTGCTGCGGGCTTTCTCTAGTTGTGGCGAGCGGGGGCTACTCTTGGCTGCGGTGCATGGGCTTCTCATTGCTGTGGCTTCGCTTGTTGTGGAGCACGGGCTCTACGCACGTGAGCTTCAGTAGTTGCAGCACACCAGCTCTAAAACACAGGCTCGGTAGTGGTGACACACAGGCTTAGCTGCTCCATGGCATGTGGGATCTTCCTGGACCAGGCATCGAACCCCTGTCCCCTGCATTGGCAGGCAGATTCTTATCCACTGTGCCACCAAGGATGTCCCATGTATCTTGACTTTTTTTTTTTTTTAAAGGGATGTTGTTGGTTAGTTACAGACCCAGCCAAAGCTATTTAGCAAAGTATGTGATTGTCCTGCCTGATGAAAATATTTTTTTGATGTTGGGGGTAGGAGTTTATTAATTAATTAATTATTATTTTTGCTGTGTTGGGTCTTAGTTTCTGTGTGAGAGCTTTCTCTAGTTGTGGCAAGCAGAATCCTCCCAGACCAGGGCTCGAACCCATGTCCCTTGCATTAGCAGGCAGATTCTCAACCACTGTGCCACCAGGGAAGCCCTGTATCTTGACTTTTAATCTTGGCCTCTCCAGATATTTCTGTGAAGGTTTTTACAGACAGAAAGAGACCCACAGAGGTTGACACTTTCCCAAGGCCTTTTGGTAATACAGAGGCAGTGCTAAAACTAGAACCTGGAAGAGTTCTAATGTTGCAGGACAGAAGCATTCTCAGGAGATTTCCAGGCCTGTTTGGTCACGGGTTGCTTGGAGTTTGGTAGGGGAATGTGGAATAGAGAGGGCAGTGTAGTGCCCTCTCTACACTGGGTGTGAAAGAACACCCAGCAAACCAGGACATATTTGAATAGTTACAACATACAAAGCACAGGGCTAGGTGTAGTGGAGCTATAAAAATAGCATAAACCAAGATTCTTGGAGATTATAACCAGTTGGAAGATATATCAATGCATTCATAAAAAGTTAATCTTCAGTACAAGGCAGAATGTGGGAAAGACTGAATGATCATCTAGAGAGTGAGAATATTAGGAATTAAAAGGAGAAAGATCATCCTGGGAAGGGTCCAGAAAAGAGTCATGTATGAGGTGGGGCTAGAACTTTTCCTAAAAGGATGGCTTTAGATAGAATGACTTCTAAAGGTCTTTCAAATTCATCCTTTCCATTCAAGGCCACAGAGTTGAGTCACTTGGTCATTATTTCTTAAATTTTCTTTCTTTAAATTATACAACTAAGAGTTCTCATTTAAAATAATTCAGGCAGAATATAGTAGTAAAATGTGAAATGACACATAAGCACATAAAGAGGGTTTTAAAAATTAAACAAGATTATATTATACAAATTTTTTTGCAACTTGGTTTTACTGTGAAAAATATTCCTTGAAGATTTTTTTTTTTTTTTATGATAGGATATACAGCTCATTCTTTTGTCTTCCCTTTTTGCTTGGACTTTGGTGAAAGACTATTCTATTGACTTCTGGCCTTTTCTAGTACATTCTTTTCCCAGTTCCTACCAGTAATATTTTAATAAAATGTATATACAATTATGCTACTTCTTTGCTTAGAGTCTTTTGTTGGCATTTGTATTAGTTAAAATCTTTTGGTGGAAAGAAACAGAAAGCAAAACTCAAAGTGGTTTATGTAATAAATAGAATTTTATTGGTTCACATCACCAAAGATCCCAAAGTAGGTGGACTTCAGACAAGACTGGACCCAGGGATTCAATATAGTCATCAGGAACCTGGTTTCTTCTTCTCACTCCAGTATACCTGCCAGAGTGTCCGCTTTATTCTAAGGCTGTCTTCCCTCTTAGCCACAGTGCATCCTGTACAGTGGTCTCAGCATTATCAATAACATTTTTGGGTTTCATTTTGTTTGGACAATCCCTGGAACTATCTCCAAATGGACATTGGAGGCTGATGGGAAATGGAGAAGGTATGCTAAGGCAGCAGTCATATATTTACACTAAAGCTTTTTATTGTTGAGAGTAAAGTACAAATCACACTTGACCCTTGAACAGCATGGTTTGAACTGTGTGGGTCCACTTATATGCAGCTTTTTTTTTTTTCAGTTGTAAATATTACAGTACTACACAATCTGTGGTTCATGGAATTTGAGGATGTGGAACACGTTATGGAGGGCTGACTATAGTTATATGCATATTTTTGACTGTGTGGGAGGTTGGCACCCCTAATCCCCACATTATGGGAGAGTTAACTGTATCTGGCATGGTTTACAAGGCCTTTCACCACATGGTCTCTTTTTATCTTTTCAACTTCATTTTTTGGTCATATGTGTACTCTACCTACTATGGCAATGGTGGTCTTGCAATTCCATATTCATTTCATATATTCTCATGCACTTTTTCTCTTTTCTGGAATGGCCTAGATTAAATGTCACCTCTATGAAGCTATTATTTTTATTTTTTTATTTTTATTTTTTTGCGGTACGCGGGCCTCTCACTGTTGCGGCCTCTCCCATTGCGGAGCAACAGGCTCCGGACACCGGGCTCTGGACGCGCAGGCTCAGCGGCCATGGCTCACGGGCCCAGCCGCTCCGCGAGGCATGTGGGATCTTCCCGGACCGGGGCACGAACCCATGTCCCCTGCATCGGCAGGCAGACTCTCAACCACTGCACCACCAGGGAAACCCTATGAAGCTATTATTAACCTTTGTCTGTTACCAGCAGGATTGCTGTGGATGGCTTCTCAGGTGGTACATTACACAGCGCTAGGAGTTTCATCACTCACAGACACTGTGACATGAATGTTGCTCCCTGGATTGTGCAGTGTAAAACCTTCACACTGTCCATGGTGGCCTTTGCAGGCTTTCCATAATAATGGTTTATTTAAATGTCTACCAACCTTCAAGTCTGTGAGTTTCATGAAGGCTAGCACTGTATCTTAAGAGTATGGTTATATTACTTGCTTCCTCTAGATCTGTATCTTTCTTGTCTGTCAAATGCTAAAAACACTAAAATAGTTATTGAATGAGTCAATAAATAAATAGCTATCATTTTTGAGTGTAAGTTCAAAAATAAATTATTTAACCATCAAACCATTCTTAAGAGGTAGGTATTATTTCCCTTATTTTGCAGCTGAGGAAACCAAAGCTCAGAGAAGTTGGGTCATTTGTCTAGGGCCACACAACTAGTAAGTGAAAGAGCTGAATACTTCTCTCTTCCGCTCTCTCTCAAGTCAGAGTTTTTCAGTTCTGATAAATGGTAGATATAAAGTTTCAGCATTGAGAATGATGTCTTGTTCCGTTGCTTTAACTGCGTAATGGAAAGATGAACCACTCAATCTACCTCACAGAGTTCCCAGGATTGAGTGAGATTATGTCTGTGACTATGCTCTCAAGCACAGAGGTACATAATACTATGTAAATATAAGATATCATAAGATTACCTTGGTATTGATAGCTTCAACTTCATAATTAGCTTAGGATGCACGCTTTAAGTAGGTGCATATTTTAATATTTTTATAGATGTGAAAATGGAATCTTGAAATACATTTGCAGAGCAGTGTTGTAGTCCCGAAGGGAAGCAAGGCAGCCTAATTTTATGGCCCATGTACAGGGCCAAGACCAAGAAGCCTCGCAAGGCATCTTCCTTTTGCTCTTAGTTCTCATTAGCTGAATTCAAATTCCAGCGGTGATAATACACAATTCTTCAGCTGCTTATAGATTCTGCCTCTGCAAAAGGAAAAAAAAAATCTATAAATGTAAGCATCTCTCCCTTGTCAGCTAATGTACCACAGTAGTAACTATAAAACAATTTTCTTTAGGTGCTTTTGTGCGATTTATTCCTACTGGCATGGATCGGGATATGAGCAGCATTTTGTTTCAATAGAGCCTTTCTGTAGCTTTTAACCAGTTACAAAGGGTGTCTCTCTATACCTGGACACAATCCTGCAATAGAAATGAAACAGGCTTTTAAGTCTTGAAAGAAAGGAAAATAGAAGGCCAGTGGCAAATTGTCATTTCATCATCTGTGGGGCAAATATTATATATCTGGGAAAAAGACTTTTTAAAAGTATGTAATTTAGGAGTGTGTAAAGGTGTTTTGTTAGGTCAATTGTGTACCAGAAATTTAAAAGGAAGGTCCTATAGATCTTTAAATGCCCCCAGATAAGGGGAGCTTAATCTATTGTAAATTATACTTCCCACTCCCTATCTAGGAGAAAGGATTTCTGTCTTGCTTTCAGTATTTAAAATCTGAAATAATATAGACCCAACTACCCAGGGGTCTGCCTCTTGGCCTGATGCTTTGTCACCATAATTGAGATGGGCAGGCTGGAAGCAGCGGCATGTCCCCCAGTGTAATTCACGGGGGCGAGAGACAGTGTTGTCTGCGTTTTTCCCAGCGGCTGGCTGGAGCTATACTCCCCTTGAGTTTCTGCCAAAGCACATCACTAAATAAGAGGGAGGTAAAATAAGGATAAGATTTAACTGCTTCTTTCCAGGGAGGCTTGGAGACAGTCTCACTTTCTTTTTTAAAATTTGGAGGCAATTTTATTTGTTTGGGCAAATGTTATGGGAAATGAATAAGTATCAACTGACATGCTTCAGTAAGCTGAAAATAGATCTCAGTACACGATTTCTTTTTTATTATCAGCCATATGTATTTATTCCAGGTTTCCTTTTCACAGCCTCCCAGATTGGGAGAATCAGAGATAGTAATAGCTAGCGGGCACAGATCACTTTTAGTTTGTTTTGGAGGTTACCTCCCAAATTTTTATTTTGAAAAATTTCAAACCTACAGAGTAGTTGAAAGAGTAATATAAACATTTTGCACGTTTGCTTTCCCTCTCTCTGTCTTTCTTTTTGCCTAAAGTTTGAAAGTAAGGTTCATGTAGAATCATGACAGTTCATCTATAAATACTTCAGCATATATTTTCTAAGAACAAAAACATCTTATTATGATCATATCCAAGGAACTTAACATTGATATGATGATATATTGTAACCTACAGTCCATATGCAAATTCCCCCTAATTGTCCCAATGTCCTTTATGGCTATTTTTTGTGGTTGAATTCAAGATCCAAGAAAGGATCACACATTATATTTCATTATCTTGTCTCTTTGGTCCCCGTTAATCTAGTACAGTCCCCCTTGCCTATTTTTTCAGTTTTAACATTAATACTTTTGAAGATTCCAAGATGGACACCCTATAGAAAGTCCCACAATCTGGATTTGCCTGATAAGGTCCTACCAAGTGTATTGTCAAGACTACAGTGTTCAAAACATTCTGCTTCTCTGTGTGGTTATATCATCAAGTTGATATATGGTTAAGTTCATTTTTTTCTGTTTGTATTCAATTTTAGAGCTTGCTTTTTGTAAATCCTTTTTCATTTAAATTTAATTTTTGAATATGTAAAACATATGGTTCAAAAGGCAAAACTGCTTAAAAAAAAATCTATTCAGAGAAACCTTATTTCTATCTTTCTCCCAATTTCCATCTACCACTTATGGGTAGTTGTTTTTATTAGTTTCTGGTTTATTCTTCCTATATTTCATTTTGCAAAAGTGAGCAAATAAGTTACATATGAATATGTGTATCAATATTTGCATAGGTATACATGCATATGTATATGTATGTGTTTCTATATATGCATGTATAGATACATACATATTTCTGATTTTCTGTCTTATGATGAAGGTTTTACATATATATCATAATATTCTTTTGCATGTGCTTTTTTCACTTAGTACATCATAGAAATCCCTTGATATCAGTTCATACGAGTACTTCTCACTCTTTTCACAACTGCATAGTGCTCTATTGTGTCAATCAGCCTTCTGCAGTGGTACATTTAGATTTTTTTCAATACTTTGCTATCACAAACAAAGCCTTGACAAGTAACCTTGTGTCTATGCTGTACTCTACTTGTGGAGGTGTACTTGTAGGTGCAATGCTGGACCAGAAGGTAAAATACACATGTGGTTTTGTTAGATATTGCAAATTCCTCTCCATAGGGTTGTATCATTCTGCACCTCCACTGTGTGTGAGCGTGTGTGGCACAGATATAAACACTTCACATTATCTCACTGAATCCTCGCAACAACCTTTTCAGGAAGACTGTGTTATTACCCCCATTTTATACCTAGGAGGATAAGGCTCAGAGATCTTGACAAATATCTCCAGGTTCATATCGCTAGTAAATGGTATAGCTAGGATTTGAACCCAAACTCATTCAACTAGCCACCTCACTGTACCATGTGTTGCTTGCATTAAGCTGCATGGATCATATTTTGGCATCCTGATAAAATTAATGAGAAATCATTTATTTCCGGAAATGAAGTTCCTGTAAATATCAAGAAATACGAGAGAGTCAAGAAAATTTACCATCTCAAGGAATGTTGGAGTAAGAAAACAGTCTTCATGTTCAGCCTGTTTCTTAAGGAGGTGAATATTCAACCAAAGTTCCTAGGTCCAAGCCAAAGATTCTGATCTAGTGAGTGTAGCTTAAAGATAATGACTTTTAGGAAGGTCCCTTTGTGAAAACAAGGCATGAGGGTACAGGGAGCCACATCTAGTTCTGAGACAGAAGGTGCTGGTAGGAGGAAGACAGGCATCAGGGCCAAACATAAACACGTCAAGATTTGAGGCAGGCCCCAGTCCCAGCAGAGAGTGGGAAAACAAATCAGAAACCTGGAGAGAATCTAAGGACCACACTTAGATGGTCAGAATGGAGGAGAAGCCCCAGGGAAGAATGAGGCTATTCAGAGACTCAGTCTACGGCAGACAACAAGAAAATACCTGATGTCAGATACAGATAAATGCTATGATCCAAGGAAATGGAGTAGCGAGCAGTTAGAATTTTAGAACAGACCTCTCGAGGATGTGACATTTGAGGTAAGACTTGAATAAGAAGGAACTGGTTATCCAAAGACTTGGAGGAACAACCTTCGTGGTAGAGGGAACAGCAAATGCAAGGGTTCTGAGGGGAAAATGAGCATTGCAAGTCATGTAACATGAAGATTGGTATGGCTGGGATATACTAAATAAGGGAGTAATAGTTGATGAGTAATTGACAGATCAGGCAGGGCCTTGTCGGTCAGGGTTAAAGAGCTTGGATTTTATTCTAAGTGCATCTTGGTATTCTTGGGATAGGCACGTTCCAAAGGACTTTTGGAATGAGTGGCATTTTAGTAATCTGAGAATGTATTTAAATTCAGTTATATGAGATATGATGCATTCCAAGGAAATATAAACAGAAGAAATTGTTATTGATGGTCATATGTTTATTTATTTTTAAGTTAGAGTTATTTTTCTTAAAGCAGCCCATAAAATGAGGCTGAACCTGATGTTTGGCCAGCAGTGTGGGTTAAAGGACATTTACAAAAATAAATACATTGCTACTTACATTTACCACCTCCAGATGACTCATCAAGAGAAGCATGTTCTTTACATTCAAGTGTGAATAAACTACTTGTTTCAGTAGTATATGTATAGTAAACATATTTTATTTCATGGAAATAAGCAAAAAATATAAAATATCTTGTAATGTGTCACATATCAAGCTCAGAATGTGGGCCACCGATGGATTTAAATAGGCAGTACCACCCACCTCCACCCTGTTCATCAAATCTTCATTTTTTGGTGAAATCAGGTAACAGAAACTTTCTTTTACTTATATCCCTCATTTTGCCTTCAGTATTTTTATAGATTCCTGAAATCAGAGAGATTTGTAACATTAACTAAGAAATCAAGCTGTTAAAACCATAAATCCTCAAGAAATAGAGTGAAAAAACTTGAAATATGCCATATCCTAATCACAAAACAGCTAAAACAGAGTAAATGGCAAGAGCATAACTGAGAAGAAACATTGAAGTGAAATGAATGACAGTAAATATATTTAAAGTCGTGACAGACACATCAAAAATAAGGATAATTTAGTATCAAGTCAACTTATAAGAAAAAAACCCCAAACATAATATTTAACATTAAAGCCAAATCATAATTAGCTAAGTAAAAATTCAGTAGGAGCACTAAAAATATGGAAATGTGTTTCACATGTCCTAATTTTCTTTCTTCCTTAGGCTGATCTATAAGATATGCCAATGGTCCAGGTATCTTTAAATATCTAGGTGTTTGATATCATGTAGATTAGAAATGCAGACTTTTGACTGAATTTTCTATTTTTAGCTGGCTATTTAGAATCATATAGAAATAACCTGAACAATCTCTTTAAAACTTATAAATTAGGCATAGATAATTTTCCTAGTAGGTAACATATTATCTTAGGGAAAAACCAGAACGAACTTTTGGCCAACCTTATATAATGTAAATAATGTAATAAAACCAAAAGACCACCCAAAGAACTAAAGATTGTAGTTGTTTGTTTATTTAAGATAGCCATCATAGATTTATTTAATAAGCATTATTTTTACATCTTTATTGGAGTATAATTGCTTTACAATGGTGTGTTCGTTTCTGCTTTATAACAAAGTAAATCAGTTATACATATACATATGTTCCCATATCTCTTCCCTCTTGTGTCTCCCTCCCTCCTACCCTCCCTATCCCACCCGTCTAGGTGGTCACAAAGCACCGAGCTGATCTCCCTGTGCTATGCAGCTGCTTCCCACTAGCTATCTATTTTCCGTTTGGTAGTGTATATATGTCCATGCCACTCTCTCGTTTTGTCAGTGTACCCTTCCCCCTCCCCACATCCTCAAGTCCATTCTCTAGTAGGTCTGTCTCTTTATTCCTGTCTTACCCCTAGGCTCTTCATGACATTTATTTTTTCTTAAATTCCATATATATGTGTTAGCATACAGTATTTGTCTTTCTCTTTACGACTTACTTCACTTTGTATGTCAGACTCTAGGTCCGTCCACCTCATTATAAATAGCTCAATTTCATTTCTTTTTATGGTTGAGTAATATTCCATTGTATATATGTGCCACATCTTCTTTATCCATTCATCTGATGATGGACACTTAGGTTGTTTCCATCTCTGGGCTATTGTAAATAGAGCTGCAATGAACATTTTGGTACATGACTCTTTTTGAATTATGGTTTTCTCAGGGTATATGCCCAGTAGCGGGATTGCTGGGTCATATGGCAGTTCTATTTGTAGTTCTTTAAGGAACCTCCATACTATTCTCCATAGTGGCTAAACCAATTCACATTCCCACCAGCAGTGCAAGAGTGTTCCCTTTTCTCCACACCCTCTCCAGCATTTATTGTTTCTAGATTTTTTGATGATGGCCATTCTGACTGGTGTGAGATGATATCTCATTGTAGTTTTGATTTGCATTTCTCTAATGATTAATGATGTTGAGCATTCTTTCATGTGTTTGTTGGCAGTCTGTATATCTTCTTTGGAGAAATGTCTATTTAGGTCTTCTGCCCATTTTTGGATTGGGTTGTTTATTTTTTTGTTATTGAGCTGCATGAGCTGCCTGTAAATTTTAGAGATTAATCCTTTGTCAGTTGATTCATTTGCAAATATTTTCTCCCATTCTGAGGGCTGTCTTTTGGTCTTGTTTATGGTTTCCTTTGCTGTGCAAAAGCTTTGAAGTTTCATTAGGTCCCATTTGTTTATTTTTGTTTTTATCTCCATTACTCTAGGAGATGGGTCAAGAAGGATCTTGCTGTGATTTATGTCATAGAGTGTTCTGCCTATGTTTTCCTCTAAGAGTTTGATAGTTTCTGGCCTTACATTTAGGTCTTTAATCCATTTTGAGCTTATTTTTGTGTATGGTGTTAGGGAGTGATCTAATCTCATACTTTTACATGTACCTGTCCAATTTTCCCAGCAACACTTATTGAAGAGGCTGTCCTTTCTCCACTGTATATTCCTGCCACCTTTATCAAAGATAAGGTGACCATATGTGCATGGGTTTATCTCTGGGCTTTCTATCCTATTCCATTGATCTATCTTTCTGTTTTTGTGCCAGTACCATACTGTCTTGATTACTGTAGCTTTGTAGTATAGTCTGAAGTCAGGCAGCCTGATTCCTCCAGCTCCATTTTTTGTTCTCAAGATTGCTTTGGCTATTCGGGGTCTTTTGTGTTTCCATACAAATTGTGAAATTTTTTGTTCTAGTTCTGTGAAAAATGCCAGTGGTAGTTTGATAGGGATTGCATTGAATCTGTAGATTGCTTTGGGTAGTAGAGTCATTTTCACAATGTTGATTCTTCCAATCCAAGAACATGGTATATCTCTCCATCTATTTTTTTCATCTTTAATTTCTTTCATCAGTGTGTTATAATTTTCTGCATACAGGTCTTTTGTCTCCTTAGGTAAGTTTATTCCTAGATATTTTATTCTTTTTGTTGCAATGGTAAATGGGAGTGTTTTCTTGATTTCACTTTCAGATTTTTCATCATTAGTGTATAGGAATGCCAGAGATTTTTGTGCATTAATTTGGTATACTGCTACTTTACCAGATTCATTGATTAGCTCTAGTAGTTTTCTGGTAGCATCTTTAGGATTCTCTATGTATAGTATCATGTCATCTGCAAACAGTGACAGCTTTACTTCTTTTTTTCTGATTTGGATTCCTTTTATTTCCTTTTCTCCTCTGATTGCTGTGGCTAAAACTTCCAAAACTATGTTGAATAAGAGCGGTGAGAGTGGACAACCTGGTCTTGTTCCTGATCTTAGTGGAAATGCTTTCATTTTTCACCATTGAGGGTGATGTTGGCTGTGGGTTTGTCATATATGACCTTTATTATGTTGAGGAAAGTTCCCTCTATGCCTATTTTCTTCAGGGTTTTTATCATAAATGGGTGTTGAATTTTGTCGAAAGGTTTCTCTGCATCTATTGAGATGATTATATGGTTTTTCTCCTTCAATTTGTTAATATGGTGTATCACATTGATTGATTTGCATATATTGAAGAATCCTTGCGTTCCTGGAATAAACCTCACTTGATCATGGTATATGATCCTTTTAATGTGCTGTTGGATTCTGTTTGCTAGTATTTTGTTGAGGATTTTTGCATCTATGTTCATCAGTGATATTGGCCTGTAGTTTTCTTTCTTTGTGACATTCTTGTCTGGTTTTGGTATCAGAGTGATGGTGGCCTTGTAGCATGAATTTGGGAGGGTTCCTCCCTCTGTTATATTTTGGAAGAGTTTGAGAAGGATAGGTGTTAGCTTTTCTCTAAATGTTTGATAGAATTTGCCTGTGAAGCCATCTGGTCCTGGGCTTTTGTTTGTTGGAAGATTTTTAATCACAGTTTCAATTTCAGTGCTTGTGATTGGTCTGTTCATATTTTCTATTTCTTCCTGATTCAGTCTTGGTAGGTTGTGTATTTCTAAGAATTTGTCCATTTCTTCCAGGTTGTCCATTTTATTGGCATAGAGTTGCTTGTAGTAATCTCTCATGATGTTTTGTATTTCTGCAGTGTCAGTTGTTACTTCTCCTTTTTCCTTTCTAATTCTATTGATTTGAGTGTTCTCCCTTTTTTTTCTTGATGAGTCTGGCTAATTGTATATCAATTTTGTTTATTTTCTCAAAGAACCAGCTTTAAGTTTTATTGATCTTTGCTATCATTTCCTTCATTTCTTTTTCATTTATTTATGATCTGATTTTTTTTGTTTGTTTGTTTTTGTTTGTTTTTGCAGTACGCGGGCCTCTCACTGTTGTGGCCCCTCCCGCTGCGGAGCACAGGCTCCGGATGCGCAGGCTCAGCGGCCATGGCCCGCAGCCCCAGCCGCTTCGCAGCATGCGGGATCTTCCCGGACCGGGGCACGAACCCGTGTTCCCTGCATCGGCAGGCGGACTCTCAACCACTGCGCCACCAGGGAAGCCCCTGATCTGATTTTTATGATTTCTTTCTTTCTGCTAACTTTGGAGTTTTTTTGTTCTTCTATCTCTAATTGCTTTAGGTGCAAGGTTAGGTTGTTTATTTGAGATGTTTCTTGTTCCTTAAGGTAGGATTGTATTGCTATAAACTTCCCTCTTAGAACTGCTTTTACTGCATCCCATAGGTTTTGGGTCGTCGTGTCTCCGTTGTCATTTGTTTTTAGGTATTTTTTGATTTCCTCTTTGATTTCTTCAGTGATCACTTTGTTATTAAGTAGTGTATTGTTTAGCCTCCATGTGTTTGTACGTTTTACAGATCTTTTCCTGTAATTGATATCTAGTCTCATAGCATTGTGGTCGGAAAAGATACTTGATACAATTTCAATTTTCTTAAATTTACCAAGGCTTGATTTGTGACTCAAGATATGATCTATCCTGGAGAATATTCCATGAACACTTGAGAAAAATGTGTATTCTGTTGTTTTTGGATGGAATGTCCTATAAATATCAATTAAGTCCATCTTGTTTGATGTATCGTTTAAAGCTTGTATTTCCTTATTTATTTTCATTTTAGATGATCTGTCCATTGGTGAAAGTGGGATGTTAAAGTCCCCTACTATGAATGTGTTACTGCCGATTTCCTCTTTTATAGCTGTTAGCAGTTGCCTTATGTATTGAGGTGCTCCTATGTTGGTTGCATAAATATTTACAATTGTTATATCTTCTTCTTGGATCGATCCCTTGATCATTATGTAGTATGCTTCTTTGTCTCTTGTAATAGTCTTTACTTTAAAGTCTACTTTGTCTGATATGAGAATTGTTACTCCAGCTTTCTTTTGGTTTCCATTTGCATGGAATATCTTTTTCCATCCCCTTACTTTCAGTCTGTATGTGTCTCTAGGTCTGAAGTGGGTCTCTTGTAGACAGCATATATATGGGTCTTGTTTTTGTATCCATTCAGCCAATCTGTGTCTTTTGGTGGGAGCATTTAGTCCATTTACATTTAAGGTAATTATCGATATGTATGTTCCTATTCCCATTTTCTAAATTGTTTTGGGTTCGTTATTATAGGACTTTTCCTTCTCTTGTGTTTTTGTCTAGAGAAGTTCCTTTAGCATTTGTTGTAAAGCTGGTTTGGTGGTGCTGAACTCTCTCAGCTTTTGCTTGTCTGTAAAGGTTTTAATTTCTCCATCAAATCTGAATGAGATCCTTGCTGGGTAGAGTAATCTTGGTTGCAGGTTTTTCTCCTTCATCACTTTCAGTATGTCCTGCCACTCCCTTCTGGCTTGTAGAGTTTCTGCTGAGAGATCAGCTGTTAACCTTATGGGGATTCCCTTGTGTGTTATTTGTTGTTTTTCCCTTGCTGCTTTTAATATGCTTTCTTTGTATTTAGTTTTTGACAGTTTGATTAATATGTGTCTTGGCGTATTTCTCCTTGAATTTATCCTGTATGGGACTCTCTGTGCTTCCTGGACTTGATTAACGATTTCCTTTCCCATATTAGGGAAGTTTTCAACTATAATCTCTTCAAATATTTTCTCAGTCCCTTTCTTTTTCTCTTCTTCTTCTGGAACCCCTATAATTCGAATGTTGGTGCGTTTAATGTTGTCCCAGAGGTCTCTGAGACTGTCCTCAGTTCTTTTCATTCTTTTTTCTTTATTCTGCTCTGCAGTAGTTATTTCCACTATTTTATCTTCCAGGTCACTTATCCGTTCTTCTGCCTCATTTATTCTGCTATTGATCCCATCTAGAGTATTTTTCATTTCATTTATTGTGTTGTTCATCATTGTCTGTTTCATCTTTATTTCTTCTAGGTCCTTGTTAACTGCTTCTTGCATTTTGTCCATTCTATTTCCAAGATTTTGGATCATCTTTACTATCATTATTCTGAACTCTTTTTCAGGTAGACTGCCTATTTCCTCTTCATTTGTTAGGTCTGGTGGGTTTTTATCCTGCTCCTTCATCTGCTGTGTGTTTTTCTGTCTTCTCATTTTGCTTATCTTACTGTGATTGGGTTCACCTTTTTGCAGGCTGCAAGTTCGTAGCTCCCGTTGTTTTTGATGTCTGTCTCCAGTGGCTAAGGTTGGTTCAGTGCGTTGTGTAGGCTTCCTGGTGGAGGGGACTAGTGGCTGTGTTGTGGTGTATGAGGCTAGATCTTGTCTCTCTAGTGGGCAGGTCCACGTCTGGTGGTGTGTTTTGGGGTGTCTGTGGACTTATTATGATTTTAGGCAGCCTCTCTGCTAGTGGGTGGGGTTGTGTTCCTGTTTTGCTATATGGTTGGCATAGGTTGTCCAGCACTGTAGCTTGCTGGTCGTTGAGCGAAGCTGGGTGCTGGTGTTGAGATGGAGATCTCTGGGAGATTTTCGCCGTTTGATATTATGTGGGGCTGGGAGGTCTCTTCTTGACGAGTGTTCTGAAGTTGGCTCTCCCACCTCAGAGGCAGAGTCCTGACTCCTGGCTGGAGCAGCAAGAGCCTTTCATCCACTCGGCTCAGAATAAAAGGGAGAGAAAGTAGAGAGAATTAGTATAAGTAGGAGGAAATAGGAAAGAAAGAAAGAAAGAAAGAAAGAGAGGAGGGAAGGAAGGAAGGAGGGAAGGAAGAAAGAAAGAAAGAAGAAAAGAAAGGAAGAAGGCAAGAAGGAAAGAAAGGAGGGAGGGAGGGAGGAGGGAAGGAAGGAAGGAATGAGGGAAGGAAGGAAAAAATACAGAAAGAAAGAAGATACAGTAAAATAAAATAAAGTATAATAAAGTTATTGAATTAAAAAAATAATTATTTAGAGGAAAAAAAAAAGGGAAGGATAGAACCTTAGGACAAATGGTGGAAGCAAAGTTATAGAGACAAAATCTTACATAGAAGCATACACATATACCCTCACAAAAAGAGGTAAAGTGGAAAAAATCATAAAACTTGCTCTCCAAGTCCACCTCCTCAATTTGGGACGATTCGTTGTCTCAAAAAGGGAAGGAAGGAAGGAAAGATAGAAAGAAGGTAAAGTATAACAGAGTTCTTTAAATTAAAATTAATTATTAAGAAAAAAATTAAAAAAAAAAATGGTCGGATAGAACGCTGGGACAAATGGTGGAAGCAAACCTATACAGACAAGATCTCACACAGAAGCATACACATACACATTCACAAAAAGAGGAAAAGGGGAAAAAATCATAGATCTTGCTCTAGAAGTCCGCCTCCTCAATTTGGGATGATTCGCTGTCTATTCATGTATTCCACAGAGGCAGGGTACATCAAATTGATTGTGTAGCTTTAATCCGCTGTTTCTGAGGCTGCTGGGAGAGATTTCCCTTTTTCTTCTTTGTTCTCACAGCTCACAGGGGCTCAGCTTTCGACTTGGCCCTGCCTCTGCGTGTAGGTCGCTGGAGGGCGTCTGCTTTTTGCTCAGACAGGACGGCGTTAAAGGAGCCGCTGACTCGGGGGCTCTGGCGCTCTCAGGCCGGGGGCAGGGAGGGGCACGGAGTGCGGAGCGGTCCTGCGGCGGCAGAAGTCGGCGTGACGTTGCCCCAGCCTGAGGCCCGCCGTGTGTTCTCCCTGAGAAATTGTCCCTGGATCCCGGGAACCTGGCAGTGGCGGGCTGCACAGGCTCCCCGGAAGAGGGGTGGGGGCAGTGACCTGTGCT
>NW_006794143.1:465789-528648 GCF_000442215.2 Lipotes vexillifer | reverse complement strand
AACCCGAAACCGAGCCTCAGCTCGCAGCCCCGCCCGCCTCGGTGGGTGAGCACACAAGCCTCTCGGGCTGGTGAGTGCCGGTCGGCACCGATCCTCTATGCGGGAATCTCTCCGCTTTGCCCTCCGCACCCCCGTTGCTGTGCTCTCCTCCGCGGCTCCGAAGCTCCCCGCTCCGCCTCCCGCAATCTCTGCCCGCGAAGGGGCTTCCTAGTGTGTGGAGACCTTTCCTCCTTCACAGCTCCCTCCCACTGGTGCAGGTGCCGTCCCTGTTCTATTGTCTCTGTTTTTAATTAATTTTTTCTTTTGCCCTACCCAGATACGTGGGGAGTTTCTTGCCTTTTGGGAGGTCTGAGGTCTTCTGCCAGCATTCAGTAGGTGTTGTGTAGGAGTTGTTCCACATGTAGATGTATTTCTGGTGTATTTGTGGGGAGGAAGGTGATCTCCGCGTGTTACTCCTCCGCCATCTTTCCACCGCCAATATGTTTTCTTTGTATTTAATTTTTGAAAGTTTGATTAATATGTGTCTTGGCATATTTCTCCTTGGATTTATCCTGTATGGGACTCTCTGTGCTTCCTGGACTTGATTAACTATTTCCTTTCCCATATTAGGGAAGTTTTCAACTATAATCTCTTCAAATATTTTCTCAGTCCCTTTCTTTTTCTCTTCTTCTTCTGGGACCCCTATAATTCGAATGTTGGTGCATTTAATGTTGTCCCAGAGGTCTCTGAGACTGTCCTCAGTTCTTTTCATTCTTGTTTCTTTATTCTGCTCTGCAGTAGTTATTTCCACTATTTATCTTCCAGGTCACTTATCCGTTCTTCTGCCTCAGTTATTCGGCTATTGATCCCATCTAGAGTATTTTTAATTTAATTTATTGTGTTGTTCATCATTGTTTGTTTCCTCTTTAGTTCTTCTAGGTCCTTGTTAAACGTTTCTTTTATTTTGTCTATTCTACTTCCAAGATTTTGGATCATCTTTACTATCATTATTCTGAATTCTTTTTCAGGTAGACTGCCTATTTCCTCTTCATTTGTTAGGTCTGGTGTGGTTTTATCTTGCTCCTTCATGTGCTGTGTGTTTTTCTGTCTTCTCATTTTGCTTATCTTACTGTGTTTGGGGTCTCCTTTTTGCAGGCTTTAGGTTCGTAGTTCCCATTGTTTTTGGTGTGAGTTCCCAGTGGCTAAAGTTGTTTCAGTGGGTTGTGTAGGCTTCCTGGTGGAGGGGACTAGTGCCTGTGTTCTGGTTGATGAGGCTGGATCTTGTCTTTTTGGTGGGCAGGTCCACATCTGGTGGTGTGTTTTGCAGTGTCTTTGGAATAATTATGATTTTAGGCAGCCTCTGTGCTAATGGGTGGGGTTGTGTTCCTGTCTTGCTAGTTGTTTGGCATAGGGTGTCCAGCACTTAGCTTGCTGGTCGTTGAGTGAAGCTTGGTGCTGGTGTTGAGATGGAAATCTCTGGGAGATTTTCGCCGTTTGATATTATGTGGAGCTGGGAGGTCTTTTGTGGACCAGTGTCCTCAAGTTGGCTCTCCTACCTCAGAGGTACAGCACTGACTCCTGGGTGCAGCACCAAGAGGCTTTCATCCACATGGTTCAGAATAAAAGGGAGAAAAGAAAGAAAGAAAGAAAGAAAGAAAGAAAGAAAGAAAGGAAGGAAGAAAAGAAAGAAGGGAGGTAGGGAGGAAGGAAGGGAGGAAGGAAGGAAGGAAGGAGGGAAGGAAGGAAAGAAAGAAGATAAAATAAAATAACTTTATTAAAATAAAAAATAATTATAACGAAATAAAAATTGTTTTAAAAAGAAAGAAAAAAAAAAACAGAAACGGATGGATAGAACCCTAGAACAAATGGTGGAAGCAAAGCTATACAGACAAAATCTCACCCAGTAGCATACATATACACACGCACAAAAAGAAGAAAAGGGGAAAAATCATAAATCTTGCTCTCGAAGTCCACCTCCTCAATTGGGGATGATTCGTTGTCTATTCATGTATTCCACAGATTCAGGGTTCATCAAGTTGATTGTGGAGCTTTAATCCGCTGCTTCTGAGGCTGCTGGGAGAGATTTCAGTTTCTCTTCTTTGTTCTCACAGCTCTCGGGGCTCAGCTTTGGATTGGCCCCGCCTCTGCGTGTAGGTCGCCGGAGGGCGTCTGTTCTTTGCTCAGACAGGACGGGATTAAAGGAGTAGCTGCTTTGGGGACTCTGGCGCACTCAGGCCAGGGGGAAGGAGGGGTACGGAGTGCGGGGCGAGCCTGCGGCGGCAGAGGCCAGTGTGACGTTGCACCAGTCCGAGGCGCGCCGTGCGTTCTCCCGGGGAAGTTGTCCCTGGATCCCGGGACCCTGGCAGTGGCGGGCTGCACAGGCTCCCCGGAAGGGGTGTGTGGATAGTGACCTGTGCTCGCACACAGAGTTCTTGGTGGTGGCAGCAGCAGCCTTAGCGTCTCATGCCCGTCTCTGGGGTCCGCGCTGTTAGCCGCGGCTCACGCCCGTCTCTGGGGCTCCTCTAAGCAGCGCTCCCAATCCCCTCTCCTCGCACAACAGGAAGCAATGAGGGAAGAAAAAGTCTCTTGCCTCTTCGGCAGCTGCAGACTTTTCCCCGGACTCCCTCCTGGCTAGCCGTGGTGCACTAACCCCCGGCAGGCTGTGTTCATGCCGCCAACTTCAGTCCTCTCCCTGCGCTCCGGCCGAAGCCCGAGCCTCAGCTCCCAGCCCCGCCCGCCCCGGCGGGTGAGCAGACAAGCCTCTCGGGCTGGTGAGTGCTGGTTGGCCCTGATCCTCTGTGTGGGAGTCTCTCCGCTTTGCCCACTGCACCCCTGTTGCTGTGCTCTCCTCAGCAGCTCCGAAGCTTCCCTACTCCGCCACCCACAGTCTCCGCCTGCGAAGGGGCTTCCTAGTATGTGGAGACCTTTCCTCCTTCACAGCTCCCTCCCACTGGTGCACGTCCCGTCCCTATCCTTTTGTCCCTGTTTATTCTTTTTTCTTTTGCCCTACCCAGGTACGTGGGGACTTTCTTGCCTTTTGGGAAGTCTGAGGTCTTCTGCCAACGTTCAGTAGGTGTTCTGTAGGAGTTGTTCCACATGTGGATGTATTTCTGGTGTATCTGTGGGGAGGAAGGTGATCTCCGCGTCTTACTCTTCCACCATCTTCCCCTCGTCTTCCTAATAAGCATTTTTTAAACAGTCTTTTCGTAGAAATTTATCTGGTGGATATGTGTGGTTGATGGAAACACCCATTGAGACAGGTAAAATATTCAAATTCTTTTAATGCAGGTAAAGGACTCAATTTACTGTACATAAATGGCCTTCTACAAAGGGGCATAGCAACCTCTGGTGTCAAGGAATGAAGTTTTCCTGGTCCTCAGATAGTCTTGAAGATGTCTGTGGCCCCTGACAGCATGTAACTGAGGTGAGGAGCACTTCAAGCTCTTCCAAAAGACTTGCTTCATTTCTGGAGGGATTCCCTCTTGGGCTTTACCACATTCCATGGAGATTATGGCTTCTCGTCTGTCCTTTCCCTGGTACACCACATTCCAGAGTGTTTGCTTTGAGAGTGGCTGAACCCCAGGCCCACTTCCCACGCATCCCATTTCCCCATTGGGAATACCTACAGACTGTTACAGTCTAATTGGTTGAACCTTAATGACACCCAGGGTCTAATTTAGGAGTTTTTTCTTGATCTGGTAGGCAATAGGGAGTCATTGTACCTGCTTGAGGAAGGGAGTGCTAAGATGAAAATGATGTTTGAGGGAAATACTGATGGCCTTTTTGGAGTGACCTGGAGGTAGGAGAAATGGAAGAGAGGCAGAATATGTGATAAAAACATGATACATATGGGTCTGTCTATCCTTCTCTACTACCTTTGGTTTCAACAATTTTCTCAGCTACGTTACTAGCCTGAGTCAAAAAGCTTTTACAGGTGATCTCGGTGGGAGGTAGGAAGTGAAGGGAAATGGTTAGTGGCACTCAGGTAAAACACATGTGTCTGTCTCTAAGGGGTCAGTGGACGTGAATGGAAAGATCAGATGTAGTGACCAGTGTTACTTTGACAGAGAGCTGTGGTTAGCCTGAACAGTCATGGAGTTCAAAGTTATTTGAGAAATGCCTATATTGAGTAGGTTGGTGCAGAACTGACTAAGCTTATTGCTCAAGATTCTTCCCAGAAGGGATCCTGGCATAGAGTCTAAAGAGGATTTTAAGAAGGATGTACAACCCATGTGTATCACTCAGAATCCACTCAGGAGGTAAAATACACACCCATTATTTTAATAGAAAGAATTTAAAATAAAGAACTATTCGATACCTATTGTTAACAGGTACTGCAGAAACGAAAAGGTCAAAAGGGAACACTAAGCACAACCCCAGGACTGCAGGCAGAGGGAAGAGATTGGGATTAACACTGAGTGGCTGTGGGAGGGGCTCTGCAGAGCCGCTGTCTCTGAGTCGTGTGTTGAGGCTGGTTCTCTGAGTGTTGTAGACTGAGATCAACGACTACATTGGAACCAACCATCAGGGTGAAGAAAAGCTGTCAGAGTGACACAGAAGAGGAAAGTAAAGCAACAACAGAAAACCAAAATGGAAGCAGGATGCAAACAGGAAGAACAACTTCCCTCTAGCATCCCCTTGTGGCAGAGCCTAACAGGGAGCTGCTGGCAAAGGAAGAGGAAGGTTTTTAGAGTCTCAGCCCTTGTGTTGCCAAACAGAGTATAGAAAATAGGGTCTGATGCTGAGAGACAACAGTTTAATAATTAGGAAACTGGGACATAGATACTGATTGGTGGAATGGGTGTCACGAGGAGAGTGGAGTGATCAGTAGAAACTGGCCATGGACATTTCTTTGACAGAACATGATTGAGACAAATGATGAGCTCAGGGCCTCTTCCAGAAGGAAGACCTATTTATCTTGAGACTATGAACAGCTAATGGTGAGTAATAAAAGTACTATCAATAGCATCACTTGATGAGTACTTTTTAATGTGCGAAGTTGTGAATATAATGTCATTTACTCTTCACAACCATACAGTGAGGGTAGGTATTATTGTCCTCATTTTGCAGATGAAAAAAGAAGAATCAGGAAGAAGAACATCCAATATGATTGGCAGATTTATGATTCATACCAGAGTCTGTCTGATTCAAAAGCCTAGGTAGTAAACTACTACTTGAGTTTCAGTGATTTTCAGCTCCATCAGCTCTCTTAAAACAGCCATCAGTGATTGCTTTAGTAAATTTCAACTATTCTGGGAGAGTATGTCAAAAGAATGTGGGCAAAGTTGAATTTTGTGTTGAAAATGGGAGAACTCATTCAAAAAACCTCCACTATTTTCTGTGGTGACTTTGTGAATGCTCCACAGATACTGTTTAAAAAAAAAAATGAACCAATGCTCTCTTTTTCTTATTTGTGTTTTTGTCTGGATCATTTTGTCCCTTGGTGGTTTGTTTGGGCATGGTGTAAGCTTTCCTAAAGAGTTTAATGATATTTGGTTGATTATTCACACTTTGGTGTGAGGTACTGAAAACCTGATGAAACCTGCATTTTGTTGATAGAGCTGTTGACTGGGGTCTTCTGCTGGTTAACTGATTTTTGGGGGGCAGGGGAAGGATCTTTAAATATTGGTATCTATAGGTATTTTCTCTGGCTACCAAATTAGAAAAAAATTTCAAATTTAGAGAAAATTTTTAAGACTAGTGAATATACCTCCCGCTTTTTCTTTTTCTTTATCATTGGAGAGTAAGTGGCCTACGTGGTACTTTTGTGTGTATTTCCTGTATACAAGGACTTTTCCCTATATAACCAAATTATACACCAAAATCAGGAAATTAAGATTGCTGCTGTTTAAACTTCAGATCTCATTTAAATTTTCCCATAATGTCCATTATGGGAAGAATCCAGGCCAGTCTCATATGTTGCCTTTTGCTGTCATATCTCTTAGTCTCCTTCAGTCTAGAAAAGTTCCTCAGTTCTACCTCAACATTTATGACCTTAACATTTTTGAATGTCAGATATTTTGTGGAATGTCCTTCTATTTTGCCTTTTACTAATAGTTCCTCCTGATTATTTTCATGTTATGTGTCTTCAGCAGAAATATCACAGCAGTAAACTTCTTACTGCATTCTATCACGTCGTGGTGCACAATTTTGATTTCTTCCGTTATTAGTTATATTAAGTTTGAACATTTGAGTTAGTTGGTGTCTGCCAGGATTCTCCACAATAATGTCACTCCTTTTCCCTTTGTAATTAAGATGTGTTTTGTGTGGGAGGTGCTTCAAGATTTTGTAAATATCCTGTTTTTCATCAAATTTAATTCATTAGTTAAGATCAATATGAACTCACAGATTTCTATTTTGTTGAATGGTTATAATTTGTTGCTACATAGTTTTCTATTCATGTTCAAATTGTCCCAAATTTGACAAGTAGGAGCCCCTTCAATATGACCTCTGTATCCTGTTGACACAGCCCCATTATTCCTGGAGCACTTCTTTTTGTCCTTGGCACAAGATCATCTAGAAGCTAGGAATCAGCCCTGGAATGAGCCCTCATTCCTTTTAGCAACAAATAGTGTTTAGAAACCCTGATCTTTATGCTATGTATGCTCTACTCAGGTTCCAACATGCCACTCCAAGCCCCCTCCCCAACCCCTCAACTCTTCTCTTGCTACTTAGTTCTAATATCCCCTCTGTTGATGCTGCTTTGCCTTCCCTCCTTCCCCAGAAATGCAAAGCTATGTATCTGGTTTGGCCCCAGCTACTGATTTGAGGTCAATTTTTCAAGAATAGAAGAGAAAAAGGAGAGCCAAGGCCCATATTCTAAAGGAACCTCTCAGAAGAATGGAGAAACTTCTGGAAGTTGGAGTGGAAAGGCAGAACCACGCTCCTGAGTTCCACCATGATTTCAGCTCTAAGAATACACACATACATATAAGTAATATAAATACATATAAGTAATGTAGAGCCTTCAAGCCAAGTCAGTTACTTTACTAGGTCCTCAACCAAAAAGAAACAATTTATTTCCACATTTTATTGAAAGAAAATATAACAGTTTTATTGAGAGCTCTTCTTGGGTTCCCAGGAGCTGACTTAGAGACAAAGATTCAAGTGTAAGTGATGTGTATGGGAGGTCATCCCAGGAAATACTGGGAGAATAGAGAAGTGAATGAAGGAGATGAAGGCAATTAAAGGTGTCCTCTGAACAGTTATCTCTGAGGATATCTGGAGCTCAGCCCCTCAGGGGAACTCTGGAGGACAGTGTGAACATATTTCATTTGTCCCAACTGATGGCCAAGGAATAAGTGACATTTACCTTTCAATTGCTTTTTTGTCATTTGTTGAAGATTCTGAGAGGCATTAACTCTCCAGACTTCTGGCTGACCCTAAACATGGGCTGAGGGTGGGCCCACAGACATATGAAAAGTCCTTGAGCAGAGAGTTGGCAGGTGTTTGCATGCAGTAAGGATATCAACAGGGTACCAACTGTGTTTGATATAGATGCTGTGTCTTTTCAAGGCTGTGTACCCAAAAGAGTACATACTACCTTAGGGAGATTTTCAAGGGCATGTTAGGTTATGCTATAATTTGTGTTACACCCCAGTGAGACTCCAGTGAACCAGAAAAAAACCTAATAATATATAACATATATAATAATAGCTTATAATATCCCATATTTTGAGTACTTACTATAGTGCTATAATATTTTATACAGTTAATCTTCAAAGGAACTCTTTAAGACCAGTATTGTTAAGTAATTACATTTAATATATAAGTAAACTAAGACCTTGAGAGGATTAGCAAATTTCTCAAGGTGGCAATGCTGGTAAGTGGTGCTGTTGGGTTATAAACAGAGGCAGGGAGGCTCCAGAGCTACCTCGTAGCCAGTTTCTCTGTTTGCTAAAGCAAAGCCATTGGAGATTCCCCAAAAGCAATAGAAAGAAGATTTCTGGGGAGGAACCACTAAATGCTCCCACAATCAATCATCTAGTGAAGAAACATCGATTCAGTGATGAGGAAAGCTTGGATTTAGACTGGAGGTCTATAAATGTAAGTAATCAGCCTTAGATTCTAATTGGAACCCTGGTGTAAAATTTTACCCCTAAGAAACCTATTGAGTTCAAAGCATCAGTCATGGCTATGGAACTCACTTCCAGCTTCCAGAAACTGCTAATGAGAGAATCCCAGCAAATGCAACAGGGATCTAGAGGCTGGAAAAACACCATTTGCTATTCCAGGACCCTGATCTGAGAGTTGAGATGTGTGAGCCATACACTTGGTATCTTTCACTCACTTTTCAGTTTAAAAAAAATGTTAACATGCTTGTCCTTTTTGATTCAGATTCTGACAGAGTAGAAATTCTTTTTCTTTTTTTTAAATTTTTAAAAATTGAAGTATAGCTGTTTTACAATGTGTTAATTTCTGATGTACAGCAAAGTGATTCAGTTATATATATTCATTATGGTTTATCACAGGATATTGACTATAATTTGCTGTTCTATACAGTAGGACCTTGTTGTTTATCCATTCCATATGTAATAGCTTACATCTACTAACCCCAACCTCAACCTCCCACTCCATCCTTCCCCCAGCCCCATCCCCCTTGGCAACCACGAGTCTGTTCTCTATGTATGTGAGTCTGTTTCTGTTTCATAGATAAGTTCATTTGTGTCATATTTTAGATTCCACATATAAGATATATCATAGGGTATTTGTCTTTCTTTTCAGAGTAGAAATTCTTAGTGCAACTAAAACTCTTCTTTGCAACATAGAGAATTACTTCTTGTCTCCAAAAAATCTAGGAAAAAAGGAAGATGAATATTGATTGTAAAGTCAATCTAAGTTTAATTCCAAATGGAAGTGATTGAAAACCACGTTAAGATGCTACGAAATAACTTAAATTGCATTTTTAAATGTCTTTAAGAAGCTAAAAAAACTGTCCTTGGAACACAGGTGCAGTATGGTTAAATGGTTAATGTGTTTTTGGTTGAAACTTTGCCACTTTCTATTTTAACTGGGAAGCTTTTGTTTCAGCTTTAGTGTATTTTTAAATAGAGTATTGAAAAATGCATTTGTTCAGAGGCATTATTTATATTTGGGCTTATGACCTCTTTAAGTGTGTGCCTAGGAAAATGAGTAGAGCTATGAATCTAATTAATGTGCATCTAAATTGAAGAAATTTAAGTTGTCTATTAATCCAAATCTAGAGGAATCATTCAACAAGAGGAACTAGACAGAAATTACCAGGGATAAAAACGTAACCGTGGGGAGGACAATACTAGCTGGTTAAAAAACTGTTTCTACCATCTATACCACTGTTCACAAGACTTTTCAGACTATGAAGATACAAGCAATTATCTAAGTTTTCAGGCCCTGGACTGAACTGGTGAATAGTCATTTAGCTTTGGTCATTTAGCTAGGACTCAAATGGATCAGGAAGACATGTCTTGATTGTACTCAAGCCCAGTCATGTGTTTTGTACAAAAAAAAATTAAACTTATTTTTTTCTTGTGGAAAAATACATTTTGGAAGAGCAGATATTGGCTTTACTGAGACATATACTCCATACTCCAGTGATCTAAGTGAGTAAACACTTCTCTTCCCTCCACAGATTTTGGGTAATTGTTTTGCTTCTTTCTTAGCCCTGTAAAGGAAACTTTTAAGTAGTAACCACTAAAAATCCCAATAAAGTAAAGAAATAATAAAAACAAATGAAAATGTTTCCATCTGGAATCTCTTCAGATTTCAGGGTGAATAAATTGGCACATACCTGGTAGAGCCCTGGGGCCAAAAACTGAGCTTATTTTGTTTCTGTTTTCATTTCTCCTTTTTCCTCCTTGTTAGTTGAATAAAATCTCTGCTGATTTTCTGGAGACTCAAGCCTTCCTGATGGCCATTTGTCACTCCCTCAGCTTCCATGGCTGCTGGCTGTGGATACCAAAAAAGCACCAAGGTGAAGAAAAAAAAAATCAGGAAATAATGTTTAGTTGAATGTTGTCTTCCAGAATTTCAATTAAATTCATAAACTGAAGCCAAGTGGCAAAGTAAAGATTTTCTTCCCATGGATCTTCTAATTGCCCCCAGAAGGCAGCCCTTGGGGTCATTGAGGATTTTAAGCATTCAAGGTGTGTTGACTGTAGGCTGATAGTCATAAGGCAGATGGCAGGGAATCTGCTGGAAGGCTGAATTTTCACTGGTGCCAAGTAGAGCTGACTGCACAGTAGTTAAGTGGGGTAGCTGTCAAGGAAAGAGATGCTTTCCCTCCCCTACAGGGACAGTTGAACCACACAGTTCCCCGTTCCCAGTTGCCCTGGGCATTTTTCTCTGTTACAGCATTTCACTCCTGAAATGAATGGCACTTAGCAGGGAAGGTGTCTTTGGTAAGTATTTTACAACAGTGCAGGAGTTAACAGTTTCTTTTTTCATTAAAAGTGAGTTTTGGTGGCTTTGTGACTGGCAGCCTGGAAACTTCTTACTTCTCTTTGATGCAGTGATCTCATAAAGGGTCTCCCTTTCTCAGACATCTGCCAAAGGGAAGGTTATGCTTCTTTCCTCTCATTCTTCTGCCTTTGTTCCCTGCTCCTTTTCCCTCCCAAGAGTCATAAGAGAGATTTTTGCAAAATCCCTGTGAATATGCAGCAGTGTTAGATGCTAGGTAATACCATAAATACCACCATCAAATGATTTATTTAGTAAGGTGTGTGTGTGTGTGTGAGAGAGAGAGAGAGAGAGAGAGAGAGGGAGGGAGAGAAGAGAGAGAGGGAGAGAGATTCAAAATAAGCTTGGGTGACATAGGACGTAAAGTTATAGCTCATTGAAATAGAGAACATAAAGGAGAGGAGAAGAGAAAAATAGTAGCCACTTTACAAATCAGTGGACATACCAATTGTTGTTTTTTTTTTTTTTTTTTTCTCCCCATTCTATCTGATTACTTATCCTGAGGTGAAAGCGTTTTTAAATAGCTCAGAGTGCCCTGCCTGGACCTTTTCTGTATCTGGGATACTTCTAGAATTTTACACAGGTGGTACAGCTCAAGCTGGCACTGCCACGAACCCATGTCCCCTGCATCGGCAGGCGGACTCTCAACCACTGCGCCACCAGGGAAGCCCCAATTGTTATTTTTTAAAATGTAGATCTGTTGCTGTTAATATTCTACTTACTGCCAATTAAATATTGATAAGGTAATTCTATTGCAAGGGGGATAATACACTGTTCCAAAGTCAAAATGTGTCCTCCTTAAGGACAGGCATTATATCACACTTATTACGGCTGCACAGAGCTTACCATGTGGCTTGGCACAAAGAAGGCACTAGATAAAGATTTGTTAAGTTGAATTGAAAAAAAGTTAGTAGATCACTACATTATGAACTCTGCAAAAGTATTTATGAGAATTAAGGTAGTGATTATATGTAAGTGGAAGCTGACTTATCTGTTATTCTTCTGACCTACACTTCTTTAGCATAATCACTCTTCTGCAGGAAGATGCACCTGAGACGTTAGCAGGGCTTAAAGTATCATCTGAAGCATCCAAGAAAAATTTCATTATATTCTGTATAATTTGAGTACTTTTAATCTTAAGGGTATTTTACTGTACTTTAATTATTTGAATATTAGCAATCCATTAATGATCCATAAGATAAATGGCTAGAATCAGTCTCTAATTAACTAGAGCACCGAATGTGCATCGATTAAAAAACTGTTTTTAGGTGGACAGAACTGAGGTGGAAGGCTGATTTTGCAGTTGCTAGCTGATTTTGCAGTTGCTAGCTTTGTGATCTTGGACAGGCCCTTGAACCTCTCTGAACTTTGGATTCCTCCTCTCTATAAAATGGGAAGAATAACACCTCCTCCCTCCAGGGCTGTTGGGAGGATGGAAGAAGATAATGGCTGTGCTCAGCACAGTGACAGGTACTTGAAAACCGTTCCGTACTTGAAAACCGTTCCGTAAGTAGTAGGAGTCTGCGTCGTAGCAGCCCTGGTGTCTGTACCATGTTCCACATTGGCTGTGCCCTGCCCTGTGATTATAGTATGGAAGATATACTAGGAGAGAGGAAACCCTGGGTGTGCACCATTGGGCTTCCTATATTTCTGCTCTAGGGCTTAGAACATTATACTACGAAGGAAAATTATAGGTAGGGGAAAACTTTTCCAGTGTTTGGCAGCATGTTATTAGTATCAGGAGTGAATTAGTCTAGATGTATATTTTTCCAAATATAATTTGTTACTTTTCCAAATATAATTTGTTACTTTCTAAGGTGGAGTAACACATACCTGTGTTTTTACTGCAGTCCCACAGGCAATTTGAGATCAGTTCAGTGAAAATGCCATCTGTTCTTTGTAGTCAGAAATGAAAAGAAACTGAGTTTTCAGTCTCACTCTGAGATTTGCATTTGAATAATAGGTGTCTAGTACACTGGTACCCATTTCTTTGAAGTGTGAAGTTAAATGCTTGTGACTTCACTCAGTGTTGGGAAGCAAGACATTAATATCATAATTATCTTTTTCCTTAATCAGATGATATTGAGAAGCAGGTTTAGGAAAACTTATCGAATAAGATGCTGAGAATGAGTTGGCTGGATTTTCTTTCTCTCTCTTGGTGGGGCTTACATTGGAAAGAGGAAGAAGAATCCATATGTTGTTGCTGAGAAGCTCAGGCTACCCTTCTTGGATGCCTAGACCCCAGCAGGGCTGAAAGTCTGATGAGCTCTGTGTTCTGACAATAGTTGGCTTTATAGGGCTAGAACCCTTAGAAAGTTACTGCAGAATTTCTAAAGCATTACAGATTCTCCCCCATTCCTCCTACCTTCTCCACCTGCAATTTCAGGGGTCCCCAAGATCATCCACAGGTTCAATAATTCACTAGAAAGACTTGGAGAACTCAGAAAAGCTGTTATACTCATGGTTTGGGTTTGTTATAGTGAAAAGATGCAGATGAAATCAGCAGAGGGAAGAGTTGCAAAGGGAGGGTCCAGAAGATATGGAATGGAACCCCCAGTTTTCCTCTCCCAGTGGAGTTGTGTGGACAGTGCCTATTTCTCTCAACACCTGGAGTACTGCCAGCAGGGAAGCTTACCTGATCTTTAATGTCCAGAGTTTTACTGGGGCTCAGTCATATAGACATAGTTGACTGTCCATGTGGCTGACCTTAGTCTCCAGCCCATCCAGAGATTGAGCTGATGCCATGTGGACAAAGCTCCCCACCATAAGTCACTTCGTTTGTATATACTATCTAGCATGGCTCAACCATGCCACCCCCACCCCCAACAAAGACACTCTTATCAGTGGACATTCTAAAGGTGTACAGATTACTTCCCAGGAGCTGAGGGCAAAGGTCAAACCTCAATCTGGGCTAAATTAATCCTGTACTGTATACTACTCTGCCCTCCTCCCATACAGAAACATAATTTTGAACCTGATACAGAATTCGAGTGAGGTGGCTATATAGAGCAAGTTGAGAAGCAGCATATCCAGTGTAGGTTCAACTTATTTCTGGCCCCTTGAATTTCTGAAGGAACTTGCAATTGTCATTGACACTTTCTATGTAGGTACAATTCTGCCAGAATTAAGGAAATTGACAAATTCTTGTAATCTCGCTGCCCTTTTGTACTCAGGCATTACCTTACCATATCATAAAAGATACCCTGATAATCTATTCAATTTTATTTACAGGCTTACTTATAAATATTATCTTCCTGATCCTTGAATAAAATTTAACACTGGAAAGCAACATCCCCCTGTTTGGGAGAAAGTGAATATTCCTGCTAGCTTCTATTAAAAGAGAATTCTTCTAAGAATGCAGGTTCACTCATCCCAAACACTGTAGAAGGGTCTCTTGGGAGTTATCAAGAAAATAGAATGCTTCCTTTTCTTAGTTCACCTTATTTTTTCATCCATACAGAGAAAGTGTAGGAGAACGAGCCCTGAAGTTTGCATTTTCTCACTACATTTCAAGCAAACCTATTGTTAGGATGTATTGAGCTATTATCAAAAGTTCATGTCCCTCCATATCTCACCTCCCTTTTTACACTCAGTTACGAATCATAAATACAAATGCATATGGAACTAGGTGAGTAATATAAATGTGTGAACTAGAACAAGCAAAACAGGAGGGAAGGGGGCAGGGCACAACCTTTAAACGAATGACATAACCTGACATAAACTGATTAGGACCAAATAGTTCCAAGATGGTAGACAAATTGACTTCCACTAGCCCTTGAGCCTCAGTATACACCCATTATAACACATCAGTGAGCTAAATGACACACCCACAGGTGCCATGACAGTTCCAAAGCTGACCATAATGGTCAAAAAGTAGGCAGTGAGCCAATTTCTGGAAATCCCCACCCCTTCCCCAAAATAGCTGGAATACTCCTCCCACTCTTTAGCCTATGAAGTTACCCACTCCTATAAAAACTGACAACTCCATACCCTGGTGCTGCTCTCACTTTCTGAGATGGCCTACACTGTATCTGGGGAGTGCATTTCTCTCTAAATAAATCCACTTCTTACGTATCACTTTGTCTCTCACTGAATTCTTTCTGCGATGAGACATCAAGAACCTGAACTTCATTAAGACCTGAGACCAAGTGTGGGATCTCAGTTAAAAGAAGGTGGGTTCAAGTCCCAATCTGGGTTTTGCCTAGGTTCAAGTCTTGGCCCGTGGGTTCAAGTCTCAATCTGAGGTCCATGATTTCACAAGTAGATGACTGGAGATTACTGGAGATTATGGCAAAGTGGAGATTATCAGTCTGCTACAGAATTCATGTTCAGATTTAAAAAAATATTTTACAGGCAAATACAACACATTTTTTGGCAGACATGGCCCATGAACCTCCAGTTTGGGACTCCTATAACAAAGGGATACAGGAGCAAATGTCCACATATAAGTAGGACAGAAGATAGAATTTACCTTTTGGCTCAACATTTCAAATATTTTCAGATTATGCATTCTAGCTTGATGTTGACTATAAAAATTCAGTTTTCCAGTTTTCATAAAAAAATGTAAAAATAAAAGCTAAACAAAGAAATATACTAAATAGTAGATGGAGACATCAAGCAAAAAGAATTATGATTTCATCCTATTCATTTTTCATTCTTTATGGTAAGGACTTGACCAGGAAAGGGAGAATTGAAACAGAGCAGGACCCTGTGAGGTTCCCAGGTCAAAACCTTTCTGTGTCCCTTGCTTCTTGTTTGTAGGAAATAGGCTTCATTCAGCCTCCTTGATCTTCCCTGAGTTCCAAAGGGCAGGTTCAAACAATTGCTGATCAGGGAAGTAAGGGGAGGCAGAGACAAGGGGGGAGAAGTCAAGGAACAGTAGTGCAGCTTTGGGGCAGGGTTCTGCTTCCCCCTCAAGGGATATACATAATAACACCTTTGAGTTCTTTTGCAGAACTAAGGCCCCCACCCAGGTGGAGGATGGCAACTTAAGGCTGAGCACAAGATTCTTAGAGCACCACCCTATTACCTCACCACCAACCAATCAGAAGAAAGTCACATACCCTGCAGCCCTCACCTCACATTTTGCCTATAAAAACTTCTGCCCCCTAAACCATCAGAGAGCTTTGTGTTTTTGAGCATGAGCCACCCATTCTCCTTGCTTGGCCCTGCAATAAACTTTTCTCTGCTCCAAACTCCAATGTTTTGCTTTGTTTGGCCTCACGGTACATTGGGCACACAAACTTTGTTTGGTAACAGAATCAGTGAAAACTTTTGATTAAAAGCACCTAAGCTGCTCTGTGATAGGGATAATGGAAATATGTATTTTAAGGTAAAGAAAGTAAATAACAATATCTAATCTTTAAATTCTAGACAGTGAAGCAAGAGTAGTAGGGAGACTTACACAGTAACATTTTTGATATTTCTAATCTAAGGTCACAAAGTATACAGTCTATAAAATGTATTTATGAAAAGTAAGTCTATGATTATTTCATTGAGATTGAAGTAAAGCACAGCTTCCTCCACTTCTATCATGTAGCAGGCTTTTAATAAACGTTTACTGAATGAATAAAAAAATGCTTGCTTGGGTCTCTCCTCAGTGCCCTACTGGTCATGTATAGAGCCCACCTCCCATGAAAGAAGATAAATTTTGCATAGTAAACAATGGCCCTCTTTTTGTCATACCCAGAATTAGAAGCAGAAAGGCTAGTGTTTGACAGGAAATTATTCTCTTGATAAAATTCTAAGAACGTGAACTTTTATAAGGCCGACCTTCCCAGTGAGATTTTAGATCCAGAGTTTTAGTAAAGAATCAGCGTAAGCACTCACAAGTTTGGGTGCTTATCCAAACTGAAATTAATCTCGGAACCTTTTAAGGTTTTCTGAGTTCTAAAGAAAGTTGAGAAAGCCAGAGAGGGCAGAGAAATCAGAGAAAAACCAAGGAGAGTGATCATAGGAAAAGCTTCTGAGGCCAGAAAGATCACAAGGGTGAGTGGAAGGCAGGGAGAGAAGAGGAGGTCATGGAAAGGGCTACTGAAATAGAATAGGATAACGGAGGAGCAGAGGCAGCTTGGAGACAGACAAAGGGGCCAGAGCAGAAGAGATGCTGGGGACAGGGAGAGCACGAAGAAAACAGAGCCGAGTGGAGAGATTACAGAGAGGAGAGCAGGGGTAAAATTGTGTACAGAGCAAGCAGCACAGAGGAGGAGGGGCAAGAAACATGTTCTCAAGAAGGGCTAGACTCTCAACTCCCTCTGTTTACAGGGAAGGTGTTTGTCAGAACTTTTATTTTGATAGTGACAGTCCAAAATCTTGAAAAGTTTCCTCTCCTTTCCTTTTCTCTTTTCTTCTCACCTCCCTTTGTTACATTTCCTCTAATAGAAGAGTAGAAGAGGAGAGAAAGGGGATGGTTTGAATTTTTCCTAGATACTTTGAAGTTTGATTATCAATATGTCATGTGAGACTTAAAATGCAATGCAAGACTGAAAAGATGAAACTGACTTGAAACAGAATATATCTTTCTCCTTTCTGAAAACTCTCCATCTTTATTTCTTCTGAAAATTCAATGTGAAGAAACTACTATATTTGATGACAAGGAAAAAAGCATTTTTTAGAAATATAAAAAAAATGCTGGTAATAATACAGCAAAAATAAGTGCTTATGAGTTCAAGTATTACACAGTAGTATTGTTTACTGGACAGAATCCCTTTATCACACGATGAAAGAAGAGCTGGGGTGAAGCACATCAGTGTAATACAATGTGCTGTAAAATCATTATGTCACAGTGCCTAGAACTCCAGTTTTAGCTGATTCTGGAGTTTATATCTCTTCCCAATTCAATCCCATCTTTTACAGATGAAGAAAAAGATATTCAGAGAAATTGGAATAGTGTCTTAAGGCCATATACTACTTAACAGTAAGACTATAAAGTCTGTAGTAAACAAAATTCTGATAAGATGTGTAACATTTTATACCTTCTTAGGTTCTGAATCACAATTTATCTGTAGGTTATGTTGAGGTAAACTGTCATATGTAATTGAAATTAAAAGCAGAAAAGCAGCTATTTTAGTGTGACCCCTGAAATAACCTCTGGGTCTAGTTCCTGGATACTTATGGTGGGATATCTTCCTGGTTCTGTCATAACATGTTGATAAGAGCCAACTTTCTTTTCTCCAGACAGCTCTCGCATGTACAACCTAACCCAGTCCATTGGGATTCGTATTGTTTCATTTTTTTATCTTAGATGTGTGATGTTTATTGAGAGGGAAGGTAAGAGGGAGGGATCAAATAAGAGAGTAGATGAATAAGCTCTGTCTATCACCAGTGTAAAAACATGCAACTAAGATCATAACAGGTAAAGGCAGTAATCTTCATGTTAGACATACAGTATAGAATATTTTTTAAAATTTATTTTATTTACTTATTTATTTTTGGCTATGTTGGGTCTTCTTTGCTGTCCTCTGGCTTTCTCCAGTTGCAGAGAGTGGGAGCTACTCTTCGTTGCAGTGTACTGGCTTATTGCGGTGGCTTCTCTTGTTGTGGAGCACGGCCTCTAGGTGCGCGGGCTTCAGTAGTTGTGGCGCAAGGGCTTAGTTGCTCTGCGACATGTGGGATCCTCCCGGACCAGGGCTCGAACTCGTGTCCCCTGCCCTGGCAGGCGGACTCCTAACCACAGAACCACCAGGGAAGTCCTTAGAATTTTTATCATTATAAAACTTTCCTTTTCTCCAACACAGCCTTACTACCAAACAAGAAACCAAGAGAGTACAGTGCTTACTCTTCCTAACTTCTTAGACTGGCTGAGTAAGAATGTGCTACACTCAAACTCCATCATTACTCTCATTTCAGATCTTGGTCCTGAGTTCATACAATGGAAATTTGTATTAAAGTGACTTCTAACTTCCAGCAGCAACTGGGTTACAGCAGCTCCTCCACCTACAGCATTATCCTACTCATCAACATGAAATCCTCTCCATCTGTTCAAGAATCTTACTCAATGATTTCATTGTGCTCTTTATTATTTTCTCAATAATAACTTTCATTCTTTCTTTAGCAATTATCCTGTAAGTAATCTAATGGATATTAGATTAGTAGACAGTTACTTTTTTCAAGTATCAATATTTTATTGGGAGCTAAGGTGGAGCTGTGTTGGGAATTTCCTGGTGGTCCAGTGCAGGGGGCTTGGGTTTGATCCCTGGTCAGGGAACTAAGATCCCACAAGCTGCACAGCAAAAAACCCAAAAAACAAAAGGATGAAGCTCTGTTAAATCTTTTTCTTATTTATATGGACTTAACGGGCATATCTCTTCGTCAAATTATAAGTCCTTTAAAGTTAGAGACTTCAGTTCTCCGTATCTAACTCCCCACAGTCCATGGTATGGTATTCAAAAAACAATAATTGTATTTTCTGGGCTAATAGGCCTCTGCCTAGCCTCCCTAAGATCTTAAGCAGTTTGTCTGACTTATTCAACAGTCATTATGGGGAAGCAAACTTCTTCAGTCGCAGCATCTATAATTTTTCCCATCTTATTCTTTTATTTTTCAGAATGGATCCCATTGATTATTGTCTTTCATTTACCCATGCCTGGTTCTTTGCCTTTTCACTCTGAGAGAATAACACCTATACGACTTCATGCGCTTGCTGTGAGGACCAAATGAAATGCTGTACACATTTGAACAGTAGGTGTAGAATGCATTACAAGTAGATGTTAGTTTCTTAGAGCTATTTCCTTCAGTGTGAAAGTAGAGAATATAGGCAATTTATTTGTGAAGCAGGGTATAAATATATTATTCATAAGTTTTGCATATGGAAATGTTAGAAATTCTATACATTATAACAATTAGAAACACGTTTTTATCAGGCCAACTATCAGTAGCAGTAATCATGAAAAACAACAGGTAATAGAAAAGCAATTTTGTTTCACTGTTCAGTGGACCAGAGATATACAATTAGATGCAAGCACCACTTATATATGCATGATGCAAGATCACATGCCCACTCAGTCATCCTCTCAGGCTCAGGAAATATTGTCAGGCAGGAGCACGGACTCTGGAGCAAGACTGCCTAGGTCTTCTACTTAGTAGCTGAGAGTTCTCTATAAAGGGCTTAAGAGAGTGCCTGGCATATAGAAAGCTCTATATAGTTGTTAGCTGTTATTAATCTATTATATCAAAACATCTGATTGAAAGGTGAGAAGTGTAACCAACCATTCTGGGTTTTGTTCTCCCAGACATTTAACATCAGGCTTTGTTTGTGAACACGTAGATGGTAGGCAGTACTTCTCGCTCACTTCCAATCCTAGCTGAGCTTTCCTGGTGAAGACCTCAGATCCCACTCAGTGAGGAGGGAAAGGAAGAGCAAATAGTAGATAATAAGTGAATATTTTATAAGATGAAACCAAACTAGATAACCTGCCATTGCCAAATGGCCAAGAGCAAAGGCACTGGAGTCACTCCTGTGTTCTTATCCCAGCTCTTCCCTTGAGCAGCCAGGTGGGCTACACGTTCCAAGCTGGGAGGCTGCTTCATGGCACAACACAGAGCAGAGGGCATGGTGGGTGACGCACCCTGCACGGATGTTAGTTTCTGTTCAGTTTAGCCAACTACACATGGTTCTGTTTTGTTTAAACTCTCTGGCTTTGCTTTAATGACTTGAGAGAAACAGCAGATATCCACTCCTTTTTGCAAATATTTTAGCACTTCAAGACTATCATTCGCACAGTTATTACATCGATAACAAAGCAAGCCTGAGCCCCGCTGGGGCAGGGTCTGTTCCCGGGGAAATAGCCTGTCTGTTTCTTCTTTGCCTCCTCTGCTATGTATATTTCAGTTGTTAGTTGGAGATGGAAATGTTTCCAAGTTTTCTTCCCCCCTAGGTATTGATCTTTTGGGTGAACATAAAGTCTTAACCCCTTAAGCTTTATCACCATGCTTTCTCTACCTTATCAATTCAGATCCATTTAGCATGTATTATCGGTATTTAGATTTTGACTTTCTTTCTACTTCTTTCTCCTTTAAAGCAATCTGTCTAGCTACAAACCTCTTGCTAGAAGAGATTATATGATTGTTTTTTTTTGGTTTTAATCTGTTTGAAGAAGTGGCGGCACACTTGAGGATTTAAAATGATGTCTCAACAGGAAACAGCTTCTCTGTTGAAAAACCTGATTTCTCACAGTACTGCTTTTTCTTTCTTTACAATTTTTTTTTTCACATTTGATCACATTGCTACCAGGATATTTGGTTTTATTTAAATGCAGCAACACAAACATCACTAATCTGGTTTACCCAAATTCATTTGTGCACTCCCTGTCAACAGTGGTTTTATCAGCCATCAAAATCTAATTGAAATGGCAGTGCTGCATGTAGTCATCCAATAATTAGAAAATAAACAGACTGAAAATTCAGATGCATTTGAACAAAACCATCAAAGTAACATAAACAGGAGAAAAGGTAATTAAAGAGCTTTCTCTCTTCAGCTTTCAACATTGCAGGTTTATTTAAATGCAGCAGTAGCAGGAGACATGAGCTGGATTGATTGGACAAATTTGTTGGCTGATGCTATTCTGAAATGTGCCCCATTAAAAATGCGGCAAAGAAATTTAAAAAGCTCGATGATCATAGTACCTCAAAATCACACTTTACTTCCCCTTTGAGAACTTCCGTGGTAATGCACACATGTGACAGTTAATAATAGATGACAAAAGGCACTGCCCTTTATCATCTAAACACCAAATCTTCAGAGGCTTGGGCAAAAAGAGCAGTCTGGTCCCTGACTATAAAACTGTGGCATCAAAAGATTGCTCTGCACAAGCTGCAAGCCTCCACTTGGGTTTTTCACCTGCCGGAGAAAATGAAGCCGCCTGACTATCAGAGACTGTAATGCATGAATGCAAGCAGTTTAGCAATAAGAGATTCAAACTTTTGAAAGAGAGGTAACAAAGCCCTAAGAATAAGCCCTGGTCATGAATGTATATATAGTCCTGGAGCTGGTTGGCATGGCAACTATTTCTGAGAACCCTGGTGCTGCTTAAGTAAACAGCTGAAGCACAGAGCATGCCTCATCTAAGCTGGGTCCATCTGTAGTATCAGCATGTGAGGATCAGAACAGGAACATTTTCTCCAGCGAATCAATGATATTTTGGTATTACTTCCTAATAACTCTATTGTTCTCAGAGCTTCATGGAAAGCCTCTGGTTCTCTCTATTTTTTCATATGGCTGTTTTGTTGAACAATCTCAACATAGGTGAATCTGACTGAGTTGGTTTGGGGATAACTAAGAAGGGTCCAAGCCCAGTATCTTTCATCTGTTATTTGCCAAGAACTTCCAAAGAAAACAAATTGATGATTCAACAGCAACTTATTATGATGATGCAACAGAAGCCATAGCTGCTGAAGTTTTTACTGCAAAGTTCAGCACGCTAGGTAATTATAAAGGTTTTAGAATCAAACTTAGCTGTAGTTTCTGGCTCCACTATGAAAAATGATGTGACACTGGGCATATCACTGATCTATTAGGCATAGTATTGATTCTTTCCACAACTGTTTTCTCATATGTAAAATGAGAATAGTAATAAACAGCTCATGAGTATTTGAAGATAAAATAAAATATTGTATTAAAATGCAAAATACAGTACTCAGGAAATGACAATGCTAACAGACCCTGCTGGGTTCCTAACCAATGGACATTTTAGAACTTAATGTGTTCAGTGCCCACCCCTTCCCACATGATTCAGCAATAAATCCTGACTTGTCCTAGCCAAGTGTGGTAGTCTAATTCCCCTCACCAGTGGCTGGATATGTCACCAGAAGTGGATGTGTGAGTCCAAGCTTGTTCTGCTTGCCACATGACAGGCCAATAAAACAGGAGATGAGGTGTTGGAGCAAGGAATAATGACTTTATTTGGAAAGTCTGAGAAGATGGCACACCAACATCCTAGAGAGCCATCGTACCCAAGTCAGAATTCAGGCTTCTTTTATGCTGAAAGGGGAGGGGGTGTGGTTGGTTGTTGCAGACTTCTTGGTGTTGGAATTCTTTGCTCTTATAGCTGTCCAGGTAGGTCAGGTCAGAAGTTCCTGTAAACCTCCAACAAGACAAATGTTATTCGCTATTCTGCAACTTGTTATATCTATATGAATGGAAAAGTGTTACACCCTTAAAGGTCAGAGCCTTGAGAATAGTCTATCCTGTACATTTCAGGGTATAGGCAACATTCTTAACTCAAAGCGAAAGCAATAGAATACCAACGTTAAAGCATAAGAAACAGATCTAATATGGAGTCAGATATGTTCTTTCCTATTACATGACCTCATTCTGGCCACTGATATAGGAGGAGAATTCTTGGTAAACAGGTGAGCGGTAAGAGAGTACATGAACTTGGACTAGGGTGGTAGGAGGCTCCCAGGAGTTTCAAGGTTATAGAATAGACAAGTATACACATTATGAGAGGTTTTATGCACTTGTAAGCAGATACACTTAATATTTGGGATGTGTGAGTAGTGATTGGAAATTCCTGTTTGGGCTGGACTTCATTAGAAGTGATACTCTTTGGGAACTGCACTACGCAGACTATTGCTTTGTAGGCATTTTAAAAGTACACACACTATGATTCTTTGAAAATATATGTAGTTGAGTAATTCACCGGTGTCTTGTTTCTGTGGAGAAAGGACACAAAAGAAAAGCTCTATCTCTTGGAAATGTTTGAGGTCTTCCTGGAAAACACTTTTTAGCTCTTGAGAGAATGTGAACAAGGGTTTTAACTGACAGACCGTTTCCTTCCTTGGGGGTCTGCTCTACCACCCATTTCTGATGAGGGAAGAAATTTTAATGAGAAAGACTCAGTGGTGAGGTCAATTGAGTCTCTTTTATTGATATCAAAAGAACTGTGCTTCCTGAGAAAAATGAACTGAGAATCACTGAGAACTTCTGAAGTCTGGAAAAGAACTCTGAATGTTTTATAGTCAAACTCCCATTCCTAGATATCCCTTATAAATCTTTACCCCAAACTAGTCCTTCTAAGTTCAAAATGATTTATTTTTATCTTACTTTTACCCCTGATAATTTTAAAGTTTTGTGTTTCCAAGAACTTGGAGTGTTTTCATGAATCATGCCTTTTTCTGATCATTATAAGTTAAGATTTTTCTTACTCTGTGAAATTCAGGAGTTTACAGAGAAGGATGAGCTAACAAAGGATGAAACCTAGCGTCTGTCTGTGAGCTGCAGGTTCCTCTCCTTGGGAGTTTCACTGAATGAGCTGCCACTAATATGATGCATGATATTGTCTTGTCAGTTTATTATTTTGAGGCAATAGAACACAACACATTGGAAGGAGCTATCTTGATCCATTATATCAAGAATCTGCAATTTATAGTTCTGTCTATTTGGTAGTAAAAAGACACTCTCTGAGAATTAGAAGGACTGTAGGTATATGTAGTGATAAGAATATGGTCTTTTAAAATATTTTGATATCATTATAAGGATGCTCAACATCACTAATCATTAGAGAAATGCAAATCAAAACTACAATGAGGTATCACCTCACACCACTCAGAATGGCCATCATCAAAAAATCTACAGACAATAAACGCTGGAGAGGGTGTGGAGAAAAGGGAACCATCTTGCTGTTGGTGGGAATGTAAATTGATACAGCTACTATGGAGAACAGTGTGGAGCTTCCTTAAAAAACTAAAAATAGAACTACCATATGACCCAGCAATCCCACTACTGGGCATATACCCTGAGAAAACCATAATTCAAAAAGAGTCATGTACCACAATGTTCATTGCAGCACTATTTACAATAGCCAGGACATGGAAGCAACCTAAGTGTCCATCAACAGATGAATGGATAAAGAAGATGTGGCACATATATACAATGGAGTATTACTCAGCCATAAAAAGAAATGAAATTGAGTTATTTGTAGTGAGGTGGATGGACCTAGAGTCTGTCATACAGAGTGAAGTAAATCAGAAAGAGAAAAACAAATACTGTATGCTAACATATATATGGAATCTAAAAAAAAAAAGAAAAAAAAAGTTCTGACAAACCTAGGGGCAGGACAGGAATAAAGACGCAGACGTAGAGAATGGACTTGAGGACATGGGGAGGGGGAAGGGTAAGCTGAGACAAAGTGAGAGCATGGCATGGACTTATATACACTACCAAATGTAAAATGGACAGCTAGTGGGAAGCAGCCACATAGTACAGGGAGATCAGCTCAGTGCTGTGTGACCATCTAGAGGGAAGGGATATGTAGGGTGGGAGGGAGATGCAACAGGGAGGGGATATGGGGATATATGTATGCATATAGCTGATTCACTTTGTTATACAGCAGAAACTAACACAACATTGTAAAGCAATTATACTCCAATAAAGATGTTAAAAAATATTTTGATATCATTACATTTGAATGGTATCTATGATTAGGGTGAAAATTCCTTTGTTTACAACCTTATATTTTATATAAACATATGAAATAGTGTATTTGTTATATGTACATTATTATATTTAATCTCCACCACAATCCTGTAAGGTGAATTATATGAATTCTCGATGCACAGATGAAGAGCCTGGGATACAGAGGAAGTTAAACAACTTGCCTAAAGCCACATAGCAAATGAGTGACAGAGGGACTCAACCGCAGGTCTTTTGATTCTTAATGGTGCTGTTTATTTTTCTTTATTTTTTCACAGCTGCTTCTGTGAGTATCTGTGGTTTGGCCAAGGGCTAATTCTATTTTTTCATAAACACTTGTAATTGTTTTGTAGATGCTGTGCTCACCCAATTCTAAGGCCATGGCTAAAGGCTGGTCCATTCCCCTTCCCAGAACTGGTCAAGTCCATATCCCAACCATTTCCCTTATGGAGCTTCCACACTCTAGGGCTAATATGCACCCACCCTAATTGCCCCAGAGCCAGATGCAACACAACAAGGGCAGCCCCTATACCCGGGAACTCATGGAATATTCAAATTAGCTGATCCACAGGAAGCTTGAAAAACTGAGCTCAGCCCACCCCACTTGCCATACTTACCCTGCCTCTGTCCCCAGCTTGTTGTCATTCTTCCTCTATCCAGCCCCTAAGTGGCCTTGCCTGATAGCCTTCTCTCATTCGATGCTGAAGTGATAGAGTTTGCTTTTCGTCTCATCTATCCAGCTTTCATTGCAGTATGTCTTGCTCTCAAAAGATTCTTTAAGTCCTTATACAGCACCACTTTGGAGTTTAAATTGGTCTCTAACCTTCTTAGTTGAACTGTGGTATATCTGGAAGAGCTCTGGCTAGAGAGACAAGTAACTGGTCTTCTACTACAAGATTTGCTTGGCCTTAAGCAGGTTTATATGACTTCTCTGAATCTCAGCTTTCTCACCTATAATATAAGTGACAACCCTCAATGCAATGGTTCCTGTTTTGGGTTGGAATTCTAACATTTTGTGCTATAAATTGGTGTTGCCATAGTACAAGGGTATCTGGGGTCAAATTGAAAGAGAAATATTCAGTTAGAAGGCAGAGCCTACATTCTATAAATGTGAATCATTCAGTATGGTTCATCCACATTTAAGTCAGGATAACATGACAAAAGATGTCATGAAGAAATCCTTTTGTCAAAATGATAGACTAGCACACAAAACTGGACTCTAGCTAATAAAACAATAATGATTGGTACCTACCTAGGCTGGTTGGTAACCCATCATTAGAGTCCCAGAAACTTGCTTATTATGAGGTTCTGAGAGTCTCCTTTCCAGAACGTAACCTATGAATTCTAAGACCATGTGTTTTTGTTCCTTTGAAAATGTTTTTCCTTTCTCTCTCTCTCTCTCTTTATTATTATTATTTTTCTGGTCAGGAACTTCAGAAGCTCCTGAAGATGCAGATTTTGGTATCATTGACCTGCCTTCCTCTTTGTTTGGCAGTTGATGAATCCTTGGGGAGAGGTGTCTGCAACCCTGACGGAGAGCCAGAAAATAGAGTTTCTGTGAACAGCAGCCCCTGGAGGCCTGATTTTTCTAGAAGATAGGCTCTTGATCAGGCAAGCAGGGGCTTAATGATTTACGCCTTCATGCTCAACTCCAGATAAATTTAGACTATATCATAAAGTGTATATAGGAGGAAAAGCTATTACAGCACTTTACTTAGTGATAAATTCTGGAAAAAAAAAAAGAAAAAGAGAGAGAGAGAAAGAGAAAGAGACATATTATTAAATAGCTTCTATTTGACGTGGTCTCCAAATTTTAGCAGCCCAGGAATAATGATAATAATAGAAGAGGGAGTCTTAAAACACTTTAGGGATTCTCATCCTCTTCCACCAGGCTTTCTTCTTATTTAAGATTTACCTCAGAGTTTTATGCTGTATTTGTACTTTAGAAACAGAATGGGTGAAAAATAACATGTCTACGGTTTAGAAGAAGCATGAGATTTTTCTAATCTTTCACCAGCTCTTTTCTAAAGACAAATTATTGTGTTTTAATAACCCCTAAAAGAAGTGGGCTTAAGATCCCGCCTTGGGATTAGAAATAGAATTAAGTGTCTAAGTTATAATATTGAATCATTCTAGAGTTCCCAAGAGATTCTACCTGTTTTATAATTGGTTAGTCATCTCAGATTCTGTAAAATACTTTCTTCTTCATGTCTATCCCAATTCTAGCTATCCCATAAGGTTCCTTACAGGTGATGAGCCTTCTCCTTGAATGGAACTTTCCCTAATAGAGCAGACCTTGGTGCTCTATGCAGATGCCCTCAGATCGCTTCACCATTTCTGTGTTCTTACTTGGTTTCAGCGTGTTCTTTCTTCTGACCGCTGACAACTGCAGCTGTCTTTTGGACTTCCCTCAGGCTACTGCAGCCACTTCTTTGCAGTTCAAGCGGCCCCACCAGGAGCTGGTGTGCCTGGGAGCTTCCCTGTCTTTCAGAGGCCCTGGCCAATGGGTACAGAAGTACGGAAGCACAGGACTCTCTCTCTAAGCCGTTCTCATATTCCTGACTTATCATATAGGATCAGGTTGAAACCATCTTCCATGAAACTTTCATAATTTTTCTGGCTTGGCTTTTTCCCTTTCCCTGTCCTGTCTTCTTCATTTCCTTAACGGTTTATTTTGAGGGCACTTTTGTAATGCAAATCGTATCTCAAGGTCTGCTTCTGGGGAACTTGACCTAAAATACAACTTTTCTGGTATCCCTTTCCTTGGAATTCTAGCAGCAATCTCTGTGTGGTTGAACACTAGTAATAGACTGTGTCACATTACTTGGTCTCTTTTCTCTCCCATGAGATTGTGATCTCTCTGATGGCGGCTGGAACCCTATCTTAATGTCTGCTATTTTTACTTTGTTGTTTTATCCTGCATCTATTTCCAAAAAGGCTTTAGGAGCTTTAAAATAAAGGAGTAAGAAGAATAAAACCAAAATCAGTGGACAGAGGACAAAGGATAGGAAACAAAAAATAAAGGGGGCAGGGGAAGAAGATAAATCAATAACCATAGACTGAGAAAAGCAACCAAAATCAAGAATCATATTTAGCTTACATTTCTTAGCAGCGAGGACAAAGATGGAAACATGATTTCCTTGCTAGTTTTCAATGTTTAGTAGTATGAAGTTGCCTTAGTTATCTATTGTTGTGTAACAAGTTACCCCCAAATTTAGCAGCTTGAAACATCAAACATTTATTGTCTCTCACAGTTTCTCAGGGGCAGGAAACAGGGAGCAGCTTAGCTAGGTGGTTCAGGCTTACATTCTCAAGCTGCAGTCAAGCTGTTGGCAACAGCTGCAGTTGAATCAAGGCTTGACTGGAGCCTGAGAATCCAGTTCCAAGCTCACTCATGTGGTTGTTGGCAGGCCTCAGTTCCTCACTGGCTGTTGTCCAGAGGCTTCCCTTCCCACCACATGTGCATCTTCACAGGTGGCCTGAATGTCTTCATGACACAGCAGCTGACTTCCCCCAGAGTGAGTGATCTGAGAAAGAGAAAGAAAGCCAAGACAGAAGATGCAGTCTTTTATATGTACTCTGGGAAATGCTAAGCTATCACTTCTGCTCTAGGTCACTGGTTTCACAGACCAAGTCCAATACAACACAGGAGGGGACTACACAGAGTGTGAATGCCAGGAGGTGGAGATCATGGGGTCATCTTGGAGGAACATGACCACAGAAGTATATCACATATATTCATTTCTCCTGAAAGTTAAGAGTAAAAAAGACACTTCAAAGGAAGACCACATATGTATTTTTTTTGTATGCTCCATGTTCTTGTCATATAAAGGGTTTTCAATGAATATTGATGGGTATTCAAAACCTACTAGTCTTCCAGGATGTTTTCTCCATAAAGAAGAGTAAGTCAAATAAAACTATTGAGGATAAAATACTCTGCACTAGATACTATCAATACACTGGATGCTGATTTAGGTACTTGTAAATCAATCTTCTCTTAAAAAATGCGGTAGGGATGTCACTTCCTCTTCATTTCTAACGCTAACACTCTAAAGCAAATGCTTAGATTTCTTCAGCAGCTTCTCAATGAGCCTTCCTTTGTCTAAATTCTCTTCATCCTATATCTCACTTTCATCATGTCATTATTGCTTAATGACTCATTACTAATAGAATAAAGTCCAATCTCCTTGACTTTTCAAAAGCAGAATTTATCTATCCAAGTCTCTCTTCCATAGCTTCCATCATGAGCCCTTTACTTCAACCTGGAAGTACTCTCACTGTATTCCAAATATCCATGTTAATTTTTAACTTGTAACTCATTCTTGTTGCTATTTAACCTGCTGGGAATTTCTTTTTCTAATACTTGTTATCTCCAAGTGCTTGTTGAATTGACCTCCTCAGTATTTCCTTTTCTTCATCACCTTTGCCTTAGTCTGAGATCTCAGTATTTCTTAGCTGAATTATTATCTTAACTGTTTTTTAAAACTTTCTGGGTTCTTTCTTATTCAGTCAATCCTCCATATTGCTCCATTGTTTTTTTACAACATGTCACACTGATCACACCATTTCCTTGCTTAAAATGAACAAAACACTTTGAGGGCTTGGCACTTAGTAAATACTCAGTAATTGTTAATTGCATGAATAAAAGGTCCAGGTAAAGTCCCACTCTCTATTTTCATGAAGTTTTCCTGTAATTCTGCCTCTCACTTTGATCTTTCCCTCCTTTGAAGTTCTGTGATCATCTGTATTGTCTGGGTCACTCATTTTGATGTTCTATAATGTGCTTCCTCCTATTATCACTTAACTCTTCTCTTTCATTCCTTTATCCATTTATTAATTCAGTACATTCTTTGAGTACATATGATATGCCACACACCATGCTAAGACTTGGGGAATACAATGATTAGGAAAAACAGACAGGCTTTCTGCTTTCATGGTCTTTAGAGCCTAGTGGCAGATAGGGACAAAATTAAGTAATCACATCAAAGAGAAAAGTGCTACAAAGGAAGGGCACGTAGTTGTATAAAGGCACATTACACAGAAACCAGCCCTAGACTCAGGCTTTAGAGTCCTCTGAGGAAGTGACTTTTGAGCTAAGATCTGAACAATGAGTAGAAACCACATAGCAAAGAGAGCTGGGGGGAAGAGTGAGGGTAAGAGAATATTTTAAGTGATACAATGACATGCATAATGGCTGTATGATGGGATAAGCATTTAAGAGAAGGGAAGGGTGATTAGACCCAAGAATAGAAAAAGGACATTAATGGAAAAACTGGTGAAATCTAAATAATGTATGGAGTTTAGTTGATAGTAATGTACTAATGTTAGTTTCTAAGTTTTGACAAACATATCATAGTAATATAAGATGGTAACGCTAGGGGAAACTGAAAGTGAGTGAGTTGTGTATGGAAACTCTCTACTACCTATGCAACTTTTCTGCAAATCTATGATAATTCTAAATTAAAAGTTAATTTAAAAAAGAAAGCCAGAATGGAAGAAGCTCATATGTAAAGGAACAACGGTGCAAGATAAAGCTGAAGGTTTCCAGGGACCTTGTGCAGTCTTTATCTTGCAGTGAGGGGAAGACACAGCAGAGCTGCATTTGAAAATATCACTGGCCTGGGGGCTGTGTGGAGAATGGATTAGAAGGGTACTTGGGTGGGTAAAGGAGGCTAGGTGTGACACTCTTATAGTTATTCAGACAAGAACTAAGCTACACCGGGACTTCCCTGGTGGTCCAGTGGTTAAGACTCCATGCTTCCACTGCAGGGGGCATGGGTTCAATATCTGGTCGAGGAATTAAGATCCTACATGCTGTGAGGCCTGGCCATAAAAACATAAACAAAAACAAAAAAAACAGACAGATTAAGGTGGGGCAGACTCTCCTTAGCAAGATATATATGTTTTGGACTGCTTTTATTTCTCTTTAGTGTCTGTCACAGAATTCTGTACATTATATCTACAAATCACATATTTCACAGATGAATAAATGAATAGATAAATAGATGAATTAATGAAAAAGGATCAGCTCAGGTGAAGTCAGCCCTGGAGTCAGCAGCCCCTTGGCAGTATCATGGTGACACTATCCCAAACTCAAGGGCTGGGACTGGTGATTTCTGACAGAATCAACAGACTATTCCTCAAGGTTTTTCCCTAATTTCATGGACCCTTATTCCAGAAGTGGGTGATTCCTTGTCTTATTTTTGGAATGCCCAGTGCTTGCACAGAAGTTCTGGGAGGAACACTGAATGTAAAAGCAGAACCTCAAGATACACTTTGAAAGAAAACTTGAAAAGTGTTTGATACCAGAAAATGTAAGAAACAAGTCAAGGTGTGGTGAGACATCTGCACAATGGCTTCTTCTTTTGAGCAAGTTCATTCTACATATAATTTGTATTTCTTTGGCAATAGTAGCAATCTTAGCTTTCTTAGAGCATCCATAATTAGGAGATCTTCACCTCTTGGAGAGTTTCTAATTTCCTGATGGATAAAGCAAGCCTGAAGAAGGGTTGTGTATGAGGAAGGTGCCAGACCAAGAGTTTTGTTTGCTCACTTTGGTGAGATAGAGGAGTTTGGGCAGGGGCAGGTCTGAGTTTTCTGCAAGCCTTTCTCATTTGAAAAGACACTCAACGGTTTTTTAAGAACCATCTCTTGAACTAATTAGCTTGAAGATCAGGAGGAGACTGCGGAGTTGCTTTCGATCTAGGGGAAGAAGAAAATAAGAATGATTAACATTCCAAGATTATTTCAGCCAGGCAACCTTGAAGATTCCAATTTCCCTCCTAGAACCTTTGTTCTAACATCTGAGCTCAGTGTATAGAGAGGGTTATCGCTATCCGTGTTTGGTTTCTAACACGTGACCAGTTTTAGCCAATGGAGTTTATATCATGGATCTCAGAGGTTAATCTTTTCCCTTTCTTGTCTCCTCTCCAACCCCAGACATGCATTCATTTGACTGGCAGCCTGGAAAATTGAAATATGCCACAGAGGTTATTAAGGTTGAAATCGTTTCTGCTCTTTGAAGCTCTGCAAGCTAGTTATTGCTGCACCTATAATATTCAGGCATCAGAACAGCACATAATGTTCTTAGCTTGCTTCACACAGGCCCATCTCAGCTGTAACACCCAGATAGAATGAAGGGGTCTCAAGATGTCATTTCTCTACTCTGAACTATATCTTCAGTAGATTAAAACAGAGTCCCTGAAGTTATTAGAATGTATTCTGTGTCTTTGTGCACACACATTTGTTTTACTTTTGTTCTTATTAAAAAGGTAAGCCTAGAGAAAAGGAGAAAAGAGAATCTTCCATAATCCATATTTAAAAAATTGCCTGAGCGCAATTTACTCTACAGAGACTTTCCTGTTTCTGTAACTATTTACTTGGCTCCTTTATGAAATGTGTATTACTTACCTAGCCTGGTAGACCATGACACAGCTTCTGGCCTATCATGTAATCCTGCATTTGGCTCTCCGTGAGTCATTATGGCATGTCAAATCTGTCTGTAAGGTGGAGGTATTATTTTAAAGGATCTTTTTTCACAATAATGGCTGCAAATTGTATAAATTATATTGAGTCATTATGATGTTAATATATAAATATTAAGAAAACCATCGAGAAAAAGTTACTGTGTAATTGAGATAGCTTATTTTCCAATGTTAATAAATTTTTCATTAATTTTTTTTCTCCGTAAAAATATTGAGGGAGTTTAATGCAAATTAAAAACTTATAAACATTTATTTAAAAAGAAGAAATCATTTCTCACCCCACCTTAGTAACAGGAAAAAATACCACCCCTCCATAGAAAACTTCCATTTCTTTGTCATTTAAACAAAACAAAGAAAGAAAAGAAAAACACTCCAAAGCCAAAGTACCCCATGGTAATAGAAACTTCAGAGAGATTCTTCAGGAGAGAGAATTTGTTTCTATTTAGCTTTAGGGCAATAATCTTTTTCACCATGTTGGCCCAGGCAAATAATTCAATATTAATAGTAATGTCCATTTATGACTAAGAACAGGAGGATGGAAAATACTCTACAGTAACAAAAAACCCTCATCATAAAAATGAACTTAAGTCCATGTCCTTCAAAAATTCCATGCATGTAGCTGGTTTACTACTATACTGGTGTATCAGTCAGGGTCCCTGCAAGAAACAGAATTCATTCCCGATGGTTCAAATGAGAAGACTTTAATAAAAGGCATACTTTTAGGGGTGTGGTGGCTGGGATCAAATGAGAATGAATGAAGGATGAACAGGTGCTCCACTCAGGGGCTGAAAGCAGGAAGCCATTCCACACCCCGGGCTGAGGGACTGAGGGGAGGAAATATGTAACTGGAACCCAGTGAACATTGGAATTGTGGAGGGAGAGGGCTGCTGTCATAGTGAGTGGATACAGTTGCCACCACAGATATGGTATGAAAACGGAATGAGTAGGGAAGAAACAGCCCAGCTTCTATCCTGCCAACCATCTCCTGCTGGTCCTTCTGTTGGCCAACGCCACCCAGAAGGCAGCTAGCAAGAGATTCCAGGAGATGTGGTCTGCAGGAACCAACTCCTGAGCATCAAAGCAGGACAGAGGAAGAAAGGAAGGAGGTGCAAAAATGGAAAATATCCAGAACAGTTGGTTTCTGTATCACTAAAGAGTTAGCATTATTGATGTCTAAAGAACTAAATTATTATCAAGGGATTATGCTTTTTACCCTTCATGAAAAAGAAGCTAGAAGTTCCATATTTTGTTCCACATGAGACAAGGATTTCAAAATTATCATAGGCAGGTCTTTTTCTTGCTTTGCAAAAATTTCCCAAATTTATGGAAATTACCATTTTCAAAGGACTTTTTCCAGACAGTATCTCATTTAACCCTAACTTATGTCCTAAGAGTTAGGCACTATTTGATTTATTTTACAGGTGAGGAGACTGGAGCTCAGAGCATAAAGTGACTTTCCCAACATCCTAAGTCAGAATTAGCAGCATCAAAATGCATCAAAATGCAAACCTAAGTTTCTGGACTCCAGCTTCCCGGTTGTTTGTCTTACACCACTCTGCCTTTTTCAAAATAAGAATATCATAAACTTGTGATAGCAGCTACGCTGAAAGAAGAACAGAACTGTCTGTACCTTGCAGAAAATTGCATTTGCAGGGGAACTAGAATCTTCACATCAGGCAAGCACAGTTTCAGGAAGTAAAGGACAGTCCAAATTATCAAGTTTCCAGTGGAAGGAAATGATGCAGGGAGAGATTCAAGGAGATTTGGGAGGCAGAGACTGGAAAGACACCCCAAGGAAATGGTAAGAAGTAAGGAGGAATCTTTTATGAGGAATGTGCATTCCTGAGAGTGTTTGGTAGAGAGTATTAAGGATGTAAGCAAGGCTTCTCAAGTGTTAAGCAGAAGGCTGCAACATTTCTTAATGTAAGTATTATTCATGGACCACTTACATCAGAGTCGTCTGGGTTACTTATCATACAGGTCTACACGAGATCCCCTCAGACTTACAGAGTCAGATCTATTTGAGAGGAACTATGCAGTTGGGCATTTGACGTGTCCTCCCCATTAGTCCCCTACCCTGCCCCCTCATCCTCTCCCCTCCTACATATACACAGAAGTGGAGAGCCACTGATGGAGAGCAAATTTAGGCAGCTTGACTAAAAAGAGTTCTGTAACAGAACTATAAATATTTGGTCACAGCTCAATTTTCTGGCATGGCTGAACATAAGCCATCTGATTACCTATCTATCATCCCAACTTCTATTTCTTTGCTTCAATCATACATTTTGAATATGTCTTTGAAAATGTATTTTCTAATTTTATGCTTTCATAAACAAGGTATATTAAACACAAATTGACTTTTCAGACTCTTATACTGCCTTGAGTTTAATATTTTAAGCATCAGTTATGGTGATGTAATTTACATTAAAGATGCAAATGTAGTAAGTTGAGAAAGTGGGTTGAAACTGTTTGGATGCTAAGATTGCTTTTATAAAGGAATCCCTAATACCAGAATATGTTTTTGTTATTTAATCTTGTTTTCATAAAAGTAATGTGACGAATGAGCAACTTGCAAGAACTCGAAGGTGAGATAATATGGTTGCCTTTTTTTTTTTTTTGGCAAAATTATCAACAACAGATGCAGTCATTTCCAAGACGTTTTCTAATCGACACTAAAAACTTCTTTTCTGTTTTTATCATCATCCTTTCGCAGCATTCAAAACATTATGCATTGTCAGCTTGCTTTAAGACTCAAGTGTTTGGGTGAGATTTCTGGGTTTAGTGTTTATGGTACAGAATGGAATTTTGATCTTCACTGTTTTCAGTAAAGGTTTTTTTGGTCATTTGGAACTTCATTCTGTAGAATATGGATGCTCTACCTTCCTACTCTAACTTTCTCTCCATTTGGAACCCTATAATCTAAGTCATCTCTCAACAAATGGCATTTCAGATCCTGTTTAATAACAGTTTTAAAAGAGCAACTGAGGGCTTCCCTGGTGGCGCAGTGGTTGAGAGTCCGACTCCCGATGCAGGGGACACGGGTTCGTGCCCTGGTCTGGGAGGATCCCACGTGCCGCGGAGCGGGGGCCTGTGAGTCCCCTAAAAAAAAAAAAAAAAAAAAAAAAAAAAGAGTGACTGAGGCCGGCTGTAACTTAACTGCGAATCTCTAGGCCATGTCTGCAGACTGACTGCTGATTTATAGAGAGGCACAGATACTTTGTAACTAGTAATCTTTGGTTGAGTTTGAGCCAATTGTAGAACTTCCCTTTGTTTATTGTAATTCAAAATGGCAAATATATTGGTTTTCTTCCCCCTAAATGAAGGTAGCATTATTGATCAACCATAAGAACCAGGCCTGCTGGTTGATTTTTTCCCCATTACTGGGTCATATTTTAGGGTGGATCGGTATATTTTGAGTTGTTTTTCCAGTAACGGTCACGGGTTTGAATTGATTCGTTTATACTAGAGAGTAGTCTTGGATTAACATCTGTGTTTTTGATTTGGCTGGCCTGGTTGGAAGCTACAATCTATAGTCATGGAACCAAACCAAAATAAACAGCTTATTTCAGAATTAAATCAAGAGTTTGACCTCATTTGCAACATGCTCTACAACAGAGTTTATTGGTTTTAACCTAATGGCTATTTTTAAAATTAAAGTCCTTATCTTTGGGGACTTTTTCAGAAAATCCAGCAACTACTTTTTCAAATATCCATTATTTCTTCTTGATAAGAGTCAGAAGAAAATATAAGCATCATACATTTTGGTATAAAGATAACACAGAGCAATCGCTATAGTAATTTCCTGTAAATTTTTATCAAAGCAATTTAAAGCAAACAATTGGAAAGTGAAAATTAAATGTGATCACCTTTTTTGGAGAGGTGTGTTCACAATGCCAAATAATCAATTGTATTGATTTCTCCCCTTCTGAGCTGACCAGTTGTTTTGTTTCCCTGTAGTGTCACCTCAGCATGTACATCAGAGAGCTGTCTAGGAAGAGAACTAACAGGTGTAACTATTGGACCAGGCCATCATGTTTAAGATGGTACTTTTATAAGACCTGACGCTGACTTGAGTGTTATTAATTCTTGGATTGGCATTAGAAGAAAAATATCACTCAGCTATTCTTTTAAGGCTTAATTGCATAAATGCATGAGTGTATGTCATTTCTCACACCCAATTTTCTTTGCTGTCTGTTACTCTATTACTGGAAAGCAGATGTTTATTATAAATTATATTTCTTTAATATGTGACTAAGTAAAGATATGGGGTTGAATTATTTATTTTTTGAACTGCTGCCTAAAACATTAAACTATACTAATATCAACTCTGCAGAATCTCTTTAAAAATAGGAACAACTGGGATGCAGTATTTCATGACTGAATGCTAAAGCTTTCATACTGAAAGAAAGCTGGGAGGTAAGAACAATTGAAAGACTCTAAGTGCATCATGTCTGAAAAAAACAAAAGACAAACTAAAGCTATCAGGACTTCTTGTCATATTCATTGCTTCTTTCTGTCCAGACAGTAAGGGTACTGTAAGCCAAATGAGTTCTTTCAAAACTCTTGACTGGAAATTTGTTTTCAAGCTAATACAAATTTTTCTATTTTGTAAATAGAAATTATTTATTCTTAATTTGGTCATATCCTGAAATTAAATAAAATTACAGCTCAATACTTTCCCCCAGTTGTCTTTACTTACACTATTGCATAGAAAAACAGCAATAAAGAACCTGCTGATTCCCATCCTTTCAAGTTGACAGTCATTGCTATTTTTTCTTTTACTGTTACCATTTGAAATTTTGGCATTCTTCCTCTATATTGATATGAAACAGAAAAGCTTGACATGACAGGAAATGGAAACTATATATTTCTTTTCTTGTGGTTTAAAACATACCCTGGTCTCTGAATTGGAAAGCGGTGGTTTTCAACTGAGTGATTTTGTAGCCCCTTCCTCTCTCTCTTCCCTGCCCTCGAAGGCGGATGACAAAGTGTGGAGACAATTTTGATTGTCAAGACTTGGGGGTGGGAGGGGCTACAGGCATCCAGTGAGTAGAGACCAGAGATGTTACCAAACATTCTGCAATGCACAGAACAGCCCCACAACAAAGAATTATCTAGCCCCAAATAACAATAGTGACAAGGTTAAGAAACCCTGTTCCAAAACAACCCCCTCCAAAACTTGGCTTGACCCTTGTATCCATTCTAACTGTGGCTCATCTCTGGCTTTCCACTGCCAGGCTTTCACTGCTTGCTCACCCATTTCCTAGGTAACACTACAATTCCACTCCACTCCATGCTGCTGTTGGGAGTAACATTATTTTATGAAATTCTAAGGCTTTAAAACCTCACCTTCTTTAATTGTGGAGCATTTGATCTTCCTGGTAGAAGATCTTTTTTCTTTTTTTGCATACTGTTGTTTTGTTTTGTTTTTTTAATATTATTTATTTATTTATTTATGGCTGTGTTGGGTCTTTGTTGCCGCGCACGGGCTTTCTCTAGTTGCAGCGAGTTGGGGCTACTCTTCATTGCGGTGCGTGGGCTTCTCACTGCGGTGGCTTCTTTTGTTGCAGAGCACGGGTTCTAGGCATGTAGGCTTCAGTAGTTGTGGTGCATGGGCTCAGTAATTATGGCTCGTGGGCTCCAGAGCATAGGTTCAGTAGTTGTGGCGCATGGGCTTAGTTGCTCTGCGGCACGTGGGATCTTCCTAGACCAGGGCTTGAACACATGTCCCTTGCATTGGCAGGCGGATTCTTAACCACTGTACCACCAGGGAAGCCCTTGCATACTGTCCTAAGTGCTTCTTCATTTTAAGCTCACAACATCCCTATGAAGAAGGTATTATTATCAATTAGCCCCATTTTACAGATGAGGAAACCAAACTGAGGTAACTTGGAAAAGGTCAATGCAGCTAGCAAGCCTCTTGTTCTCTTGGGTCTCCCTTTCATCTTTCCATCCTCTCAGTAGTCCTAATCTCTGACATCTTCTCTCTATCACATTCCTGTGTGCTCAAACTCTCCCAATACTATATTAATGTGCTTTTTAGGTAGCACTGAGCCCTAGATTGCCCTGTCCTGGGCTGGCAGGGGCGTGGAGAACTGTTCTGCTGACTCTGTTTCCCTCATCCACTTTGGAGTCATACCTTGAAAGGTCCCTGGCCTGTGGAGTATCATCACATGGAGACCATGGTGCTAACAGAGGGCTCAAGCACCCATGTTTGCTCTCCTTCTAGAGCACCAGCCGTCTGTGTCAGGCACTATGCAAGGTGCTTTGCATACATTACTTCAACTGGGTAGACATTATGAACCCTATTGTACGCAAGAGGAAAAACAGGCTCAGAGAACCCAGCTATTAACTGAGGACAATGGCTAGTGATACTTAGAATGAGGAGTTGCATTCAGAACTGTTTGGTTCTCACTCTTTCAACGGGATTCTGTTCCCTCATGTCCTGCAAATAGTCGGGGACCTTCCAGCATGCCTAACTACTGGCATGCCCAGCATATCATGGCTACTTTCTCTGAACCATAGAATGGCTTTCAGATGACCACAGTGGCTTGAATCAAACTGACCTGGTGCTCTCAAAGTTGGAAAATATTTCATTTGTTTTTACTCTCTCTTTTGAGGTCAGAGTAGAATTGGTTTCATTCACTTACTCAACATCTAACATAATGCAGAAATTTTGCTAGTTTGCTAGTTCTTGGCTAGTCTCTTAGACTTCCAGAATCAGAGGGTGCTCAGGAGGCACCACAGCAGGCTCTGTGGTCTGACGGTCTTGGTTTGGCACCAGGCTGCTCCTCTATGATGTTCCTTCTCAGTCATCTAGCTTTACTTCTCTAACCTTCAGGCTGCTCAACTTTCAAATAGGGATAGTAATACTTCAAATCATGGGGTTGTGGAGAGCCTCAAAAGTCCCAATGCATAAAGACTTCATTGACAGGGAGTAAGCAGAGAGCAAAATCCCCTACAGTTCCTCCTCATTTTAGGTAACAGGACAAGGGTACCCAGCAGGATGTGTCTGCAATTAAATAAAACATCCCCAAACAAGACAAAGTGCCTAGGTGCTACAAAAAACAGAGGTCACTTGTTTGATAACAGAGCAGAGAAGAGAGGTGAAATGTGGAACTTCAGTGGGAAGATTCTTTAAGTAGATATATTCTATTCTAACAACCCGTTTTTGTAGCTTCGCTCTGGTGAAAGTGGCTTCTCTTTTCTTGTTTAACCTGTGTCATAGAATTCCTGTGTGCAGCATGGCCAATTACTGCCATATCCTGTTTCAGAGATGGCTAATCTTCTGTAATGGATAGAAATTTTCCAGTGCGTAAAAGTGTGAACGTGTATAATAAGGGTGTGAATGTTTTTGTAAGCAAGATATTCTAGATATTATTTCTACCCACAATTTACTTTTGTGCTTTCTTTGGGTGCTTTGTAAAATCTTTCAAAATATCATCTAGATAGTTTCAGTCCCGAAAGTGAATCTCTCCATAACCTGTATGTTCTCTTGTCTGTCCAGTTGTGGCAGGCACCAATTTTTGGTAGATCATTAGACATTCCCCAGCTCTTTCTGCCAGCCATTCTGGAGACTGGAAAAACTCAAGGCTCACATTGTCAGAATCCCTGTGTGGTCCTGAGAAACACTTCTAGCCAATAAGGTACAAGTAGAAGTCTGCAGGGGGGTTGGGGTCTTGGGGAAAACTTTTACTTTTCCTAGTAAAAGTGGCATATACTACATATACCATGAGTACTAATCATTCCTCTTCTCCTCCCCTCCCATCCTCTGTCATCCTTTTATCCTTTCTTTGCTTTGTTGTTGCCTTGAATGAAGTTACAATGACTGGACTTGCAGCAGCTATCTTGTGATCAAGAGGGAGGATCCCTCAAATCACAGAAATTCCAGCTCTTATCTTTTGAGACTGCAGAATTAATACCAGCAGCTGCCTATCTATAGGCTTTTTGTTATGTGGAACAAAGAAATCCCCATTGCTTTGAATTGCTGTCCATCACAATTTTTTGTTACTTGTGGCTAGTTAAATTCTGGGTATGGTAATGCTGAACAACATGTTCCATTCACCTGTGAATTCTCATAGATCTCCATCACTCCTTGTCTGTTAAAAACTCTCCTCTTTCAGGAAGACATAAATGATTGAACCCACATCTGCATCACAAGTATATTCTTTTCTTTTTATGGTAATTATTAAACACTGTATTAGGCATCCCTTTACTTCTTGACTTTGCACTTTGCAATATGAATACCTTCTATTTGTTGCTATGTTACCCTGTAGAGATATTCTTATGTTTTGCTTTTTGTCTTTGAGTCATAAAGTCTAGTTTTTTAAAAAATTTTTTTAAAAAATTTTAAATTAAATTAAATTATTTTTGGCTGCGTTGGGTCTTCGTTGCTGCGTGTGGGCTTTCTCTAGTTGCAGTGAGCAGGGGCTACTATTCATTGCAGTGCGTGGGCTTCTCATTGTGGTGGCTTCTCTTGTTGCAGAGCACGGGCTCTAGGCACACAGGCTTCAGTAGTTGTGGCATGCAGGCTTCAGTAGTTGTGGCTCGTGGGCTTAGTTGCTCCACAGCATGTGGGATCTTCCCGGACCAGGGATCAAACCTGTGTCCCCTGCATTGGCAGGCGGATTCTTAACCACTGCGCCACAAGGGAAGCCCTGTTTGTTTTTTTATTCCCTTAAGATGAGTAACACAGAGCTCTCTTCTCATTAGACACTTCAGTAGGTATAGTTGATAGATGGACACACTGCCCACTGAATTCTGCCAGCTGCTACTAGGCAACCAGAAAGGGTGTCTGTGTGTGGTGGTACACACACACACAGAGCTAGGCCTAGATGTACTTTCATAGTGTCACTTACTTCAACTGGGAAAGAGCCAGAATTGTAACTAGATTTGCCACCCGCCCGCTCCTCCCCCCACTTCTTTAGCTCAGAACTGCTTTTCTCAATAGCTCCCCACTGCAGGATTCCTTTCAGAGCTCAAGCTCTGAACGTTTATGTGGCATGTATATTAAGAGAGTTCTTTTTTTCAAAGTGCAGATCTTTTCTCCTTGATTTGGCATCTGACTGTGGTTTTTTCTATTATTAAACATCAATGATTCATATTACATAACAGTAGTTATTCAGAATGAGAAGGTATGATACAAAGTAATAAGGTACCTTCAGCTATGCATTGCTTTATGGTACCTGGATGATTTTTTTTTTTTTTTGTATTTCATTTCTGGCTGTCCCTATCATTTCCATTGAATTGCACACACAGTATTTTCTTTACATAAAAATTTGTCTTCTTTTTCCTAAAAGGAAAACATTGAAAAGGGCAATAGATTCCGACCCTTTGAATGTCAGCTTCTTTTTTTTACACAAATGCTTGAAAACCCTCATTAATTAGAAACAAAACAGCACCGCCCACATTCCTTTTGCTTCTCTGTGTCATCTCTGACAGTTATGAGAGACAAATACATTTCCTCTCATTACTAGCACTGTTCAAGCAGTAAAGCTCAGAGAGAAGAAATGCAAACAAATGCCAGGCCATGGACATCAGTTATATATGGTCATGGGCTGACCCAAACATGATTCAATCCTAGAGACAGGAAACATCATCCTATTTTTCCATATTATCAAGGATTTGACATTTTAAAAACCATGGCTCTCCTATGTCATTTCTTCATGAACTGATTTAATATCCTTATTTCTGATTTGAAATCAATAAGGGGAAGACAGAGAACCTGCCTTTTCCTTTCTGAAATTCAAAAGGAATGCTAGCTGGGAAAGACTGGTTGATTGGAATGAATTGTTCAAGAACACGACGAAGACTGTAACACATCTTTAAAAACTCTGAAGCCGTCTTTGAGCTCAGCACAGGGCTAGCCCACTGTCGTCGTCCTGTACGAGAGTCCTATGAGATGAAATTTTTGTCGATGTAGGACTGTTATCACACCCCTCGCAGTCTCATTTTCACTTGCACCTCAGCTATACATTCATGGCTTCCTGACAATCCACTTGATTACTGTGGAAATGTCTAGGTTCAAAGCCAGGCTTGTGTCCCCATCTACTCATGTAGCTTGTTTTCCCTCCCTTTCTCTATACTGCTTTGTTTTGACTTCTTTTAATTAAAGAAGCAGAATCTTTTGACTTCTTCATTCTGTATTCCACTCACTTTTGTTGATAAATGGAAATGTCACAGCAAGGCTGCCTGGAGCTGTGTTGCTGAAGAGAAAACAGCGCTGGCTGGAAGACACATCTGGGCATGTCTGCCTGAGACATCTGTCCAGAGATCAAAGTATAGCAACCCATGGCAGCCAAGCCAGACGCTGCCGCCACCCCCTCTTCCTGCTTAAGCAACATTTCATTGTAACCACTCATCCCAGCTGCTGTTTCCATCTTGCTTCACTCAGCCATCTCCATCCTTATAAACATTGCAGGGGCACAAGTTGTGGGCACTGAAGCCTCCTAACCAGCTTACCTGACTTGTGGCTCTCAAAGGGGGGTGTTTCCTGAGAACACAGTTCCTTGGAGTGAGTGGGAAAAGATGTTTGAGAAATCACTAATAATAAAAGCTGTCACTAACACCTGCAAGCCTTTTACAGCTAGGGTACCATTTCATACAGCATCTCACTTGACAGTTACACAATCCCTCACAGGAAATGAAATTAATAAGGTGGTGTTATTATTCCCATGTTAAAGATGAGACGATACCTTTAGAAAAGTCACACAACTCATGAAGTCAGGACCGAATTCAAGCCTGTTGTTATTACCTGCTTTCGACGTGCTATCCCACCTCATTTAGAAGAGTGATTAATGACCTTTTCGAGGCCATCAATGCCGTTGAAAATCTGCTAAAAGCTATGAACTTTTTTGAAGAAATATGCACAAATACTTCTGTATGCAACATTTTTGTATAAGGTTAAGGGGTTCAACTGCACCCTAGCTCATGGGCCCTGATTAGGAGCCAAGCGACCACATTTGGGAATGGGGAGGTGGAAAGAGGGATGGGACAACCCAGGCTACCCATCAAGCCTATCAGGGCAGGGGAGCCATGCCAAAGCAAACCAGTTGCCTATGTATTTCAAGAATTATCTTGTTTATGTAATTACGTATTATTTTTATTGGGCGCTTATTTGTGTCAGACATTCTGCTAAGTGCTTTTCAGGGATCGTTTCATCCCATGCTCATCGTAACTCTATGAGTTAGGTTCCCATATTGTCCTGAAGTTTAAGCAGTGTGCCCAATGTCAAGATTGTTGAGCTGGTCAATGGTTGAGATGGGATTTGAACCCAGGCTGTTTACCTCCAGATCCTGCTTCCTTGTCCATTATACAAGTCTTCTCCTTGAGTTGCAATATGAAGCTAACCACATGGGTTTTCTGAGATCTGTCTTCATTATGATTTAAAGGCAGGTGTGCTGGGCAGGAGGCTCACTACCAAACTTTTGCAGTCAGCACCTGTATTGAGAGCTCTGTGTCCTCTGCCTAAGAAGAGCTCCTTGAAATATTGCATTATTTTCTTCTCTATAATTTTCAGTTTATATCAATACTGTTCTTCCTTCACATTAATATTGTTTTTATGGTGCTAATCTACTGTATTTTATGACTGGGAGAATTTTTCTCTCTAACTTAAATTGCAAGTCCCTTGGGTGGGAACCGCATCTCCATACACAGCATACATTCTAGAGCAGTGCTTCTCAAATTTACCGTGTATACTAGTCACCTGGGGGTCTTGATAAAGTGCAAATTATGATTTGGCAGATCTGGGGCAGGGTCTGGGATTCTGTATTTCTGACAAGCTCCCTGCTGTTGCCAATCCTACTGGTCTACAGATCACAATCTAAGTAACACATTCACTGTCAACCCATGCGAGGAGTCAGCAGCTACCTATACACCAGGACCAGGCTTATTTATTCAACAAACTTTTATTGAGCTCCTGTTGTGTGCCAGATATAAGAAACGGTAGATTTTAACTCTGGTTCTCCCACTCTCCTAATTCAAGGATGACAGAATGGACAATTTTGTTTCCACTTTTATCCACAATTAGCTGGGAGCCAGTATGGTACACTGGAAGAAGAATGGCTTGGAAATTAGATGAATTTATATTTTAATCCTTCCAATTCTCATGATTTCATAACCTCATGACATTTATCTATTCCTGAGTGTCAACAACTTTCATTGTTTACCTTTCAAATACCAGGCATTGGGCTAAATTCTGCAAGTGTAAGGGGCTTGTGGGCTTATTCTAGATACTGGAGAAAAGACAATCAAGTAAATGGATCTATGAAGGTGAGTGTGATAAGTGCTGTGACAGAGAAATGACAGGTTATTTAGGGGATGTAGAAAACAGCATCAAAGTCAAATGATGGAGTGAGGAAGTTTGTTTGGGATAGGAGTTAGTGTGAAATGGTCTGACTCATGATGAAATTGACTTTGGAGGCAGGTTTCAAGGCTACGGGCCTCATTTCAACTCATGGCTATGAATTATTGTGTAAGTTAACTCTTTAAGTCTCGGTTTCCTTGTTGGCTTTCCTTGGGAGAGAATAATAACCATCGTAGCCTCTTCATGGGGATTACATGAGCAATTCACATTGAGCACTTGGCACAATGCCTAGCATGTGTGAGAACTTGTCACGTGGAGGCTCGGGTAGAAGCATGCAAGTATGAAAAAGCGTGTTGTATGTGCAGATCTGAAATTGGTTCCTTCATCTGGGTGAAGAGTGAGAGCAGAGAAGAGGCAGGAGATGGTCAGAAAGCATGCGTTTAAAAGTCTTTTTGTACTAAAATATAGGGTTTGAGCAGAAATGTACAAAGGTGGGAGTGAGGGTGGGGGTGATAATAGGAGATATGGGGACTGACATGGGAGGAGAGAAGACTGTATAGGATTTGGGTCAACTTTAGTTTCCCATCTGCGATTCAGGAGCCTTCCTGAATTGAGATTGAGCATCTCTCTGCTAATCGAGGCAGATCAACTGGTCTGAGGGCCCAGGTTCTCTTGGCTTCGTTCCTCTGCCCAGGCATCTGATTTTTCTCTTTGTTCTCTTTAGCCTGAATTTCTGATCCTTGCTGCCTGACTCCCAGAAGTGTCACCTTTGGCCACCTGGATAAGGTTATCTGTGAACTCACTGAAAGCAGAGGTTGAATTTGGAATGTTGTAGGTGCTCAACAAATATTTATGACTGTTGAATGGACGAAGAGTGGATATTTAATAAATTCTTGCTGTGCACCTTATTTATCTGCACCTTGTTTAGCCAATATTCCTAAATTTGACTGGTGTTTAATTTATGCTCCTTATTTGACCACCTCTAATTCAACCAGACTCATATACAATCCTATTCCAAAAGACTTTCCCCGAAGTTCTAACATGAAACATTTTTTGCCTGAATGGGGTATATTCTGATATAGTAATTCCTAAGTACTTGAACATTACAAAGGATGGAAAAACACTTTTTTCATCTCCTTTGGGTTCTTTCTGTGGGTTTTGCTACAGTTCTGTCTCTCTATCTGTCTTTCTGTCTCTCCTTCTCTCTCTGTCTTTCTCTTTCTATCCCTGCTGCCCGCACACATTACATACACACATGCATGTACGTGCACACATGTTCTTATGTCAGGCTTAATGAGGAAAGTGTGACACATTCAGAATTTTCTAATTTGTGTGTGTGTGTGTGTGTGTGTGTGTGTGTGTGTGAAGTCCAATATGTTTCCAAAAGGTACTGGCACAAATATGTAATTTATTTGATTTGATCTCTGTGAACTGTGAAGTTTTGTCCTCTCCAGGTTTTCAGAGCGACTTGCTCCCAAGGCTTCAGCTGTCTTCTTGTAAAGATTTACTGTAAACTTTGTTCGTTTGAATTGTGACAACAGACTTCCCTACAGAAGGAAGTCAGAGATGAAGTTGGAATATGGATGCAGAGAGGAGTTTGTGGAAAATGAGAAGCCCCAGAGAAAAGAAGTTATTCTTATTTTCAGTTTATCTTTCTAGTTGTTTGGCTGATGGCAGCTCCTGGGGACAAGTTTGCCTCTTACACTTCCCTTGCCTGGCCCATCTACATATCCCCTCCAACTACGAAAAAGAAATCTATTTTAGGTTTCATTGTCTCTGCTAACTGAACAGCCTGGGTTTTCTTCTTCCCCATTTTCTCTATAAGAAAATATCAGGTAGGGCTTCCCTGGTGGCACAGTGGTTGAGAGTCCGCCTGCCAATGCAGGAGACACCGGTTCGTGCCCCGGTCCGGGAAGATCCCACATGCCGCGGAGCTGCTGGGCCCGTGAGCCATGGCCGCTGAGCCTGCGCGTCTGGACCCTGTGCTCCGCGACGGAAGAGGCCACAACAGTGAGAGGCCCATGTACCGCAAAAAAAAAAAAAAAAAAAAAAAAAAAAGAAAAGATCAGGTAAAAGTTATTGTTCCTAGCTGGCTGCTGAATTCTCGGGGAGTTATGCCAGCCACAGAGCTTCAGACTGGGTTTATGAACGGGAAAAGGAAGGAGGATACAGACACGTCTAAGAAAACTAAAATTATACCCTAACATAGAAATGATTTGAGTGGTTGGGTAACCTGAAGTTTGCAGTCAATTATCTTTTTCCTTTTTGGGTTTGTAACAGAGTGTCCTGTCTGCTATGTAGCTTGCCTTCTTACTAATCATACAAACATTAAATGAGAAATTAGACTATTAAGGTGACAGATTCAGCTCCAATTATTTATATTTTTAACTTTACGTATTATTTTTGAGTCGTTAACAACTTCTAAAACATGCATGTTGTATAACTTTATGGTGAATGGAGTGAAATAACTCTACGTGCCACCTAATTAGAGAAACGTTGTCATAGCAGCTTTTTCCTTCTCTACTCCTCATTTTATTCCTCACCATAAGTCATTCCTCAAACTAGAGTGTTTTTACTAGATAGAAAAAAAGAATAATTGAAATTTCTATTATTTTAAAATTCCATACAAAATTATGTAAAAATAAATTTTTCATAAGGAAAAAGTATAGATTTTTTTCTACATTAACTGTCAGCATGGCTTGGGATTTTTTTTCCTAAAAACGAGACCAGCTCATATACTAGCACCTGAGTGTCCACTGAAAGTGCTCTTGTGCATGTGTGTGTGTGTGTGTGTGTGTGTGTGTGTGTGTTGAAATGAGGTAATGAATTTTAGTTCATTCAAAGAACATAAAGATTCTCAACTTAAAATCAACTATTTTAAACTCTATGTTTAAATTATTTTTTACAGGTGAACCAAACCATTAAGTCAATGTATGAAATTAGTTTGATATTTTGTGTGGCAAAACTCTAAGGATCGTGTTTATAACTTGTTAATTTAGTCTACATAGAGTCAAGAAACAAAGATAAAAGGGCTCCGTTGTATATGACTGATCCCACTCTGCCCTGAAACAAAGGTCAAATTTCTTCTGTCTGTGTCTTCGTTGTTTGAACGAGGAAATAAATACGTGTTGGTTGGTGAAGTTTGGGGGGGGCGGTGGAGAATCATGTCTAATTTTAATGCCTTCCCTACATTTACCAAAATATATTTCAAATTTTTCTGAAAATGCATTTACTTTTCTAAATTGTAGTTTCCAATGCTTATGCAAATATTGCATACACCTTAATTTCTTTTTTGAATACTTTCCACATCTGGTCTTTGCCCTTACTTTTATCATTTTACTTCACAAGGCTTAACCTTGCTACAGACAATACTCTCCCCCAAATTTGCTATGCTGAGGTAGACTGATTATCATTGCATAAATATCATCTCCAGATAAGATTTATTGACTGCCCACCCGTGGAAAGCACTGAACGAGGCCTCGCAATAAATGTTATTGAATAGCTTCCACCTCCATTCATAAGATCTGTGCTGCTCAAAAAGTAAGGCAAAAATTATCTCATATCCTATTTCCTCTGCTGTACTCTGAATATAGATTTATAGTTGGATTTCTTCTTTCTACTTTGTGATCTGGAAACTCTCATTATGAAGTAGTTGTTCTTTCCATAAACTTTTTAGATCCCTGTGAGCTCTGTTTTATTACTTTCTCATGCTGATATGCTCGGCATCAAGGAGTCTTTACAAGGGATATCTCTAGGCCTATTCCTTGGTCGTTATAGAAAACAGGACTTTTTTTTCCATAAAATAAGAATTTGGTGCAAATGCAAATCATATGCTGAAGTTCTCATTTAAGAGAAAGTTCATCACTATCCATTTGGTAATGTTTCAGGCACTTTGATTTTGAAAATTAGTATTATATATTAAATACATGATTAGATTTGTAAACCTAAACATAAATTTAAATATAAATTGGGTTGAAAAGAAAAAAAATGGAAAGATGGGTTTGATAACATTAAATGCTTGCTTGACTTTAGCATCATTTAGAAAATATATTAAATGGTTTGTGTGAGAACGTTTTAGAGATGCAGGTAGGGAGTAAATATGCTCATAAGTTTTTATATATCTTCAAGGAGAACAGGGGATGTTGCCTCATTTGCTCGGTTGCTTTTGGAGAGTGTTGCTTTCAGTGTCATACTTAGGATGGGGCACTGAACAGACTGGTTCAAATCACAGCTTTGTTTTTCTTTACTGCAAGACTTTGGACAATTCAACTTTTCTGACCCTCAGTTTCCTTACCTGTAAACTTGGAGCAATGGTATCTATTTAGCTGGCTGGATGTTATGAGTATTATAGATAATTTAATGTATAGGTGTAATTTAATGTATAAGTACCTTATACCTAGTCAATATTAGATATATGGTAACTATTAGTATAGCTTTTAGCAGGTCTTACAAATGTGTTTAAGAAATCATTTAGGCCCCCAAATTATATTGGATCTGTGAATCTTACTAAACCTACCATGTTTAGAGTAGTATTCTTCCTGCTCCTCTCTTAGTTTTCTTATTACCTTATATTGTTTTCCTTAACCAATTAGTTTATAGAAAATGTGCAATGTGGAATCACAAGTGAATTTTTTAAAAGCCTACCTACCAGGACTTAAACATCTAAATGAGTCCTTTAAAGTGCCCCCATAGGGAAGCTCTCTATTACACCAACATTACTGCCATTGCTTAAGATCATTTTAGAGCTTCTCTTTGAAAATTGCCTTCAAAGTCAATATGCAAGCCATCCAGGAAAATCAATCATGTTGCTTTAGAGTCACTCCTTATTCATATTGAAAAGAAAAAGTGTCATCTAGCTTAGCTCTTTACTTTATTAAGGAAGTATTCACCCTGAATTAGGTTTAGTTTTTCTCATTTCCTTTCCTTTCCTTTCCTTTTTCTTTCTTTCTCTTCCCTCCCTCCCCCTTCCTTCCTTCCTTCCTCCCTCATTTCTTTTCTTTTCTTCTTTTTTTGCCTACCCAGTTCTATTTGATTCAACAAATATTTATTAAGCACCTACTATATGTAGCATCAGTGGATAAGAAACCTAAAGATTCCCGCCCCGTGGAGTTGGCAGTCTAGAATTCACTTCCCTTTTTCCTAAGCGCACCCTGATTCCCATCGAGGAATTCCCTCTCCTTCATCTTGTGACAACAAAGTAAAGGTAAGTCCATGTGCTTGGTTGCTCACTAGAGAATCCAAAACATCCTTGTAGGCTCCTCCCTCCAGATCCTTCTTCTCACCCCCAGTACTATCAAGGGCAACTTGCCCAATTGGACACTTTCTTCTGGGAAAATTGAGCCTCGAGTGTGACGATGTAAGAAAAAAAGATTTTATTAATTCTAGTCACAGCAGTGCCAGGGCCAAACTTCTAGTGTTTCCTGTCACAGGGACCCTGTGGAGCTGCCTGCTTCCTGTTTCCATCCTGACTTCCCTTTGGTCCTGTGAAAGCCCTCATGTTTTTCCAATATTTTTTTTTTTTCCTTAGGCTGGTGAGCTATAGTTGCTTTCTGCTGCTGGTATATACAGATGAAATGCCAGCTACCATTTCAGCTTTGATAGTGATGACAGGTTTGTGTTAACAGCAATGTTTGTATAATTGTTTGAATATCACATTGGATTGTCCTCACTATTTCCAAAAAATATATTGGAAAACAGAAAAAGCAAAATGCTGATACAAGTAATCAGAAGTAAATCTCTCAAACATTTGTAGATATAGCTGAGATAAAAATGAAAACTTAGCATGTCAACAATTCAGAATCATTAGACCCATAGAATTAAGCTGACTGTATATTCAATTATGAGCACAAAGAAGAAAATCAAAGAATAGGTATAAGTACTAAAATTATACAATCAAATGTTGTATCTCCAAGGAGAAGGATAATAGAACAGATTTTTAAAAATAAGAAATAATATTTTAACTCTTTAGGAACTTCCCTATAATACATATTTTTAATCAATTTTTATTCTGTTGGCACACACATGTTTTCAAGTATTAATTAGGTTGTTATTTAGTAATAAGTAATCAGAATACTTAACCATAGGGAAATGGTTAAATAAATTATGATACATTTGTACAGTGAAATACTATATAACCATTAAAAAACTTTTCTCATGAATCTTTATTTATTTATTTATTTATTTTATAATAGTGTTTATTTATTTTTACTTGTTGACAGCTTGCTTTATTTATTTATTTATTTATGGCTGTGTTGGGTCTTCGTTTCCGTGCAAGGGCTTTCTCTAGTTGTGGCAAGCGGGGGCCACTTTCCATCGCGGTGCGCGGGCCTCTCACTATCGCGGCCTCTCTTGTTGCGGAGCACAGGCTCCAGACGCGCAGGCTCAGTAATTGTGGCTCATGGGCCCAGTCGCTCCATGGCACGTGGGATCCTCCCAGACCAGGGCTCGAACCCGTGTCCCCTGCATTGGCAGGCAGACTCTCTGCCACTGCGCCACCAGGGAAGCCCTCTCATGAATCTTTATAAGTTTGGGAAAATGTCCACAAAGTGAAGTTACCTAGGAAAGAAAAGAAAGCTAAACTGGATAAAAAATATAATCCAAAATTTTAAAAATGAAGTCTTTATGTACATGCAGAAAGAAACATGGAAAGAAATACATCAAACTGTTGAGGCTGGGTAGTAAATTTGTGAGAAGTTTTTATTTTCTTTTTGAAACATTCTTGTATTTTCCTAATTTTACAAAAAATGAATTTGTAAAATGGGCAAGCATTTTTTTAAACAAAGTTAAAAGATAAACATTTACATTTAGAGTTAAGATTTGGAAATACACTAGTAAAATTTTTAAATATAAAGCCAAATGAGTTGGACAAGAAATGACAGATAGGACTGATAATTTTTAATAGGTTATCTTTTCTTATATCTTAAGTTCTACAAAATTGCATGTTCTACTCTTCTGTGGTTAACTCTTGATTTTAAAAATATTCTGGGATAGTCTGTCTCCAAAGATAAAATTCAGAGGGGAATGAGGAATTACCTAATGAATTAAACTAATTCGGAAAGTTTGGCTGGAAACTTCAGCTGCTTAAACTGATTTTCTACTTTAATATGACTACTCCACCTCCAACTGGCCTCATAAATAATCAGTTATCAAACCACCTAAATTAATTCTACTTATGGGAGCAACCCAAAATTTCAGATGCCTTAAACTATTAAAATAAGTCCATAAAGAGTAAGCACAGTGAAACTCCACTTGTTATAAACTTAGAAATAGCTGTAATCCAATAGAGCTCAGTATTACTTATACACAATAATTTAAAAATTTAATCAGCACAGTTTTATAGGTATCCACAAATTCTTCTTAATATTTTAAACTTCTGCTGTGATCTCTACCTTGGATATGTTAATGGACTAGAAAAAAATGAACGTGGCACCTTTCACATGTTCAGATGTAACTTCTTCCCTTTGCTCACTGACTGTATCTGCCATCGCCTTGGTTGTGACATATTGGGACATTTTGGGCAACTTCATTCTCTCCTATGCACAGGGCTATTGTGTCACAAAGTACATTGGATTGGAATTTTGGACACGTTGTGTTGAATAGTTAAAACAACAGCAGTAATAAAAGGCATCAAACAAACTCCTTAACAAGTTGGGCCTCCAAGCATTTTCCTGAATAACGTGACATGCAACATAGATTGCCGAAACTTCCAAAATAACTCACAATTAAACCATGACTCCCTTTAGGCATGAATGATATTAGGAAATATCTGGAAATTTAGGCTTTGAAATTTTAAGTAGCACGTTTAATTTCCTTGGTCTTTAGAAATTTGCTTGACTAGACAGTAGACATTCAAACCTCTTCATTTTTCATCAGAGCAAGCTATTAAATGTGCGTTTGTTGATGCCCTCAGGTGTAGAAAAAAACCCATTCAGTAGTTAACTTGCTTTTAAGGCATAATAGTCAACTTATTAAAGTTAGAGATTTAAAAACCTAGTTCTTCCTTAATCCTTTAGTTTTATTTTACAAAATTTACTATGTAAGTCTACAATAACTTTTAAAGGCCTTTGAATAACATTTGGATCTGTTTGCAAGTGTATATACCTCTAAATCATTTAAATTTCATTAGTAGATTTAATATTTTCTTTTTAACTGTGTCAATGATATCATTGGCAAGTTTCACGAATTTTATTTCTTATGAGTCTAATAAATTAAAATTACAAATATGAAAAAGTTTGGTTTTTTTAAAGTGATCTGATATATAAAACCAAAATTTCCACTTAAAATCATCAATATATTTAAATTCTGGTTATACATTTTGACTCAGAATTACAAGCCTGATGTGTTATTCCAATAAGCTGAATTCCCTTAAATACAACACTTACTTAAAATACCAAATGTTTACTGACTCATTGCTCAGTGAACATAATAATACAATGGATATGATTCTAAATCTTTGCCATAAGGCTAGAAATCTCAAACTCCACTTGACTATCTACAGACCTCTTAAACTTAACATATTCAGAACTAGACTCTTGATCTTCTAACCTAACCATGCTCCAATGGCAACCTTCTGTATCTATAAATGCCAACTTTATCCTAATAGTTGCTCAAGCTCCCAAATTTGGAGTTATCTCTGACTCTTCACACTGATATTTGGTCCTGAAATTGTCTTGACTTCACCTACAAAATATGTCCAGAATCATACCACTCTCAACACCTCTGTTACTAGCCTTCTGGTCCAAGCCATCATAATTTCTTGCACATATTTTTCCCCCTTTTTAGATTTTTCTTTTTAAAACTGAGATAAAACTCACATAACATAAAATTAACCATTTAAAGTGAATAATTTAGTGGCATTTTGTATATTGATAATGTTGTCAACCACCACCTCTATCTAGTTCCAAAATAGTTTCATCATCTCAAAGTAAAACCCATTAAGAAGTTACTTCCCAAATCATCTTCACCCCAACCCCTGGAAACTACTAGTATGTTTCTGTCTTTATGGATTTACCTATTCTGGATAGTTCTTATAAATGCAATCATACGGTATGTAACATTTTGTGTCTGGCATTTTTAAATTTAGCATGATATTTTTGAGGTTTACCCTACTTTGTAGTATGTATCAGTATTTCATACCTTATTATGGCTGAATAATATTCCATTGTATGTAAATACCACAATTTATATATCCATTCACCTGTTGATAGACTCTTCTTTTTAAATATTTGTTTATTTATTTATTTATTTGGTTGTGCTGGGTCTTAGCTGTGGCATGCAGGATATTTACTTGCAGCTTGCGGGCTCTAGTTCCCTCACCAGAGATCGAACCTGGGGCCCCCTGCTTTGGGAGCACCGAGTCTTAACTACTGGACCACCAGGGAAGTCCCTGTTGATGGACTCTTGCATGTATTTTTGTAATACATGTCCAACTGTTCTCCCTGCTTCTATCTTTGACCTCCTACAGTCTTTTCTCAACACAGTAACTAAAAAGATCTTAAAATGTCAAATTATGTTACTCCCCCACTCAAATCCTTTCATATCACTCTATTACTTAGGCTAACACCCAAAGTCTTCATAAGAGCTTATAAAATCTTTAATACCTCCCTACAGCTGTTACCTCACTCATATCCCATACTCTACTACTCCCTCCCTCACACACTCCATTGCAGTCACAATGGTCTCCTCCAAAGTCCTGAAGGCACCAGGCGTACTCCTGCTGCAGGGACTCTGCATTAGCTTTCCTCCCTTTATCCCCATGGTTTACCCTTTTATCTCCTCAAGTCTTTGTTCAAATGCCTTCCACCACTTTGTCCCTTGCCTTTTAATCCAGATCCTTCTTAATATGTTCTGTGCTTTCTCATAGCGTGTATCCCCTTTTAACATACTATGTAATGTACTTGTTGCCTAGGACAGACAAGTTCTTCTAGAAGCAGGTCCTGAGACAAAATTTGAGTGTAAGTAGTTTATTTGGGAGGTGACCCCAAGAAAAACAGGTAGGGGAGTAGGGTAGTGGGTCAGGGAGAGGTAGGTTATCAAGTAGATTATCTTGGTGGACAGCTGAGGCTCAACTGCTTGTCACCAAGAGGTGAGGAGCTGGGGTGTGTATCACCCAGCACCACTTCTGTCTTTGGACGAGGGCTCTTTTCAGGACTTGAAAGCTCATTTCTGCTGTTCCTTGAGTGTCAGAGGACTGTGCTCTTGCAGCTCAGGCAGACCTGCAGTTCTTTATTCACAATTAATAGGCTTCAACCCATGAGGGTGGAGGAAATGTGAACAGGGCACTGGCATCATCAGCTCTACTCATTTATTATGTTTATTATATTTATTCCCTGACCAGAAAGCAGAGTTGGCAAAGGTAGAGACTTTTTCTGTTCTGCTCATTAATGTATCCACAGTGCCCAGAACAGTACCTGGCCTTAGCACATAGTCAATAGGTACTTTTGAATGAATGAATGAATAAATGAACACACGATTATCTTAAATACCCTATATTTAATTCTAAAGATACATGGGTTGAACAATGTTTCCTTTGGGGGATGCAGTTTTGTTGCCTCAAATATTCTTTAGAGTGGCTTTCTCAAGAGGGATGTTTTTGGTTGCCTTCTCAGTTTGCTGAAGTTATTAACAGTCAGAAGTTCTTTTCAGGAAGCAGCAGATTCTTTGCCTGTGATGTAGATAAGGTGGACTGACCCTTGTATATCGTATGCGACAGTGACTTCACAACTTAAAGCCACAGCTAATCAGATACACCACGAGTCCAATTACTCTATAATCCTCTTTCAGGTGGCTACACCTCTTGATTGAAATTTGCATCTCTTTGACTCTTAAAATATGCAGAATGTTTTTCCTTCTAACATTAGAGACCCCCTGAATTTAACAAAGTTGTGCATTTTTTCATTTATTTAAAAAATTGTTTAGTATCTCAACTCTTAAGAATTTAGAAAAATATCTGTTTGAATTTTGGACATCTCACATAGCTTCCTAGGTTATTCTACTAAAAGAAAGTTTTTATCATATAAAACCTTATTTGGAAGCCCAGTCCACCAAACAAATTCTGAGATTCTCTGATGGAAGAATTGTGGGATTTGAGGGGCTGTCTTCTTAAAACCACTCCATCACTATAGAAGTCATGGAGGTACAAGGTAGGTCCACAGAAATGGAAGATTGGGAGAGACACTTCTAATCCCAACTTTCAGATTTCCTGTATAAAAATCTGTTGCCTTCTTTTAGAATATTCTTTGGCTTTCTAATGCACTTTAACATGTAATTAGACTATAAACATAATTTTTAAAGCTATCATTCATTGTGTATCTGCTACATGCATGATATCATAGTAATTTGATTTCATCTCTAATCTTCACAGTTATCCTGCAACATAAGTAAAGTAGTAAAGTTATTCCCATTAAACATGCTGAAATAGGTGCAGAGTTGTCAATTTATACAGCTAGCAAGTAGCAGAACCAATATTTGAACCAATCCTATCTGTCCTAAACCTTCCTAGGTGTTAACAGTGTTTTGTCAATTAGTGGATATTCAATGAAGAACAGTGAAGAACCAACATTTTTTATGAAGAATGCTACTGATTTTTTTTTTTTGACAAGGCTCAGGATTTAGGATCCAGAGGATGCACGCTATTTTTGACTCTAGTGTTCAATTCATGTATTCACCAGTATGATATGTGAGAATTAAAAATTGTATTGGACAGAAAGCTTTAATCTCCAACATAGGAGTTTTAATGAGAAAATTCCTAAATTAGGTATGCAATTTTATCCACACAGATCAGATGAATGAATCCATTATGAAAGAATACAGTGTTGTTCTAAATGCCTTTAAAGACCCTTAGATAGTGGGAAAGAACAGAATAATGGGACAGGTGGGGTAACACCCCCAGTAGAACTGGTGCTACTGCGTACCTGTTCAAGGTGGTAATGGAGATCAGAGTTGAAGGTGGAAGTCCTATATCACCTGTAGCCTCATTGTTTTGATCAGAAATGAAATATGCTTTCAATGAGACCAGTTCAGGGAAGGGGGAAAGAAAGAAAAGAAACAGAAGAACAAGGCATATTGAAATACCTGGAAGCTCTAAGGCAAGAAGAAACTGGTTATAATCATTGGATTTTTATAAGAAGCAGCATTAATATAGTGTCTGTTGTGCAGCTAGACATTCTTTCTTATGTCATGAATATATTTTTGAATAATGTTTCCAAATTTGGTATGCTTATACTATGAGCGATACAATTTAGATCATTGTCATAATCATGACTATGTTCTAGATTGCTTTTCTATTCTCATTTTTAACTGCCTGTTCTTTCAATGGGACCCAAGAGGTGCAAAATTTGGTGGTATGATTATGTAGCCAGCTATCTCTATTAATGAGATTAATCTATTTTAGACAGAAATTAAATATTAAATTAATCTATATTAGAAATTAAATATTTCCTTAGAAGTCCTCTAGTGTAATGTTTCCAAGCAATGTTATGATTTACATAAATCATATGTTATAAAAGAGTTTGGGAGGACTTAATGTAATATTCTACATCCAAAAGAAATTTCACTAAATCGTCACTAAAAGAAAATCTAAACTACTTAGAATTTTAGAAAGTCTAGAGAGAATATTCCTTAGCCTTCTAAAATGTGTTTTCTAATCTTAATGTCATCCATTAAGTGTAAATTTTTTCTTATTCCTAATTTAAATTTTCTCTTCTGCATCGTAAGTTTATTTCTTTAGTTTCCAACTGTCATTACCTATTGATACTGTCATGCTAGCCCATTCTACTTAGCTGTCATCTTAGCCCATTCTACTTATTGCTTTTGAGTCTGTGGTATATTCCTAGGTAACTGAGGGTCATGATAGCCTTCTAGGCCCTGCAGCTAGACTGATGGTGTTCAAAATTCTCACTGTGGGACCTTGTGGGCAAAATTACCTAATCTCCCTATACTTTAGTTTCTCATTTGTAAATGGAGATAATTATAGTAATAGGATAATAATAGTATATATGATTGTGTACTAAATGAGGTTTTATAAGTACAAAATACAGGACAGGGCTTGGTATATAGTAATTTTCAATAAAATTAGCTAGTATTTTCCTTCTCTTTTTATTCTGAGATTGTTTTTGACAAAGTGGGGATTCAGTGATCCTTGGAATCTGTAACTTTAGGTTGAATTTCCTCAGCTGTTTCTTTCAACTTTGTTCTATTGGTAAGCAATCTGACTAGATGTCATATTATATAGCACACAAAACAACTATAAATGTTTGAAAGTGTGTTCAGCCATGTGCTCATTAACCAGATCACTTTTGAATGATTGAGTATCCTGATTATTTTGAATATTTCCAATGACTGGGATCCCAGGCATACCATTGAATCATTGCATGCCTGTCTATGTGCTAGGGATTTTCCTTTCTGTTTAATGTAAATCATTGTCTGAAACAACTGGAATCCATTTGTTATTGGTTCTATCACTGCCTAATAAAAGCAACTTGTTCCTATCTTTTTTTTGGATCTTGTTCCCTTTGTGTATTTGGTTTTATAGTAATTATGTCCTCCCTTAGCTGGTTTTGGCTTTGCTTTTGACTGAACATAGACTTAATTCTCTTGATCTCTGAAAGCAAGTCTGGTTTTCTAAACTTTGTGTCTGATAATTTGTCTGTCTATGTATCTATGTATCTATCTCCCTAACAATCCGTATTAATTCATTTATTTTTCTTTGTGTTTGTTTTTTGTTCTCCTGTGAACTCTATACAACACTTTGTGCCATGATTGTGTTCAAAGAACAGGCGCTTTTCTAATTTTGGCCTAACCGATAGTGTTGAGAACTACTGCTACTGAAAAATTACCTTGCTTGTTTTACATGATATGTCTATTAATGCAATCCGATATAGCATTTGCCTTTTGGTGACAGTGTTACACTGCTGAATCATATTCAATTTTTCATCCATTATTTATTCCCTGGTGAATCACAGAACATTTGTCTTTATTAGCTCCCACAGTATTGATTTCCACCCTTTCCTTCTTCTATTGATATCAAACCACATTTTAATCATATCTTCCAAACTAGATTCTTGTGTCTTAACATAAAAAGTATCCGAGTGGGAAAAATTTTTTTTTTTAATGAATTTAAGCAAGCAATGTTCTGTTGTATTACATTGTGAAGTTCTATGTATACAGAATCTTGGGGATGGTAAGAAGACCTCAATAAATGGTTGACACTAATTTTCTTTTGCCCTGAAGAGAGCTTTGGAGATATAAATTGCCAATGATGATTGGTTTCACCTAATTTACCATGGAAAACTAAGTCAGAATATGTTTAAAAAGTCTATAGAATGGGCAGAATCATGTTTATCATCAACCAACATTTTTGAGTGTCTACTGTATGTAGGGCTTCATTCTAAAAGTGATGTTGACTAGCATAGTTTTCTTTCTATGATGATTGAAAAACATACTCCCAGATTATATGAATGTAACAGGGTCAATTTTGATATTTATTCTTAGCCAATTAAATGTTTATGCAACAATTATAGAATGTAATCCTTTTTCAAAATATAAATACTCATGTTATATTACATACGCCAAAGCATTTTCCTTTAGTCTCTACATTTCAGAAAATAATTGTTTCCCACTTTTTATGAAATAATTGGCTATTTATAACTTGGCCATTAGGAACTTTCAAAATTTTAGTCTTGTATGGAAAATAATTCTTCATTTTGAAACATGAATATAAAATTAAATAACTGAGTAGGCTGCAAATTACCAGCTAAGGGTTTACATCTCAATAGAAACAAAACGTTAGAAAGTTTTGTGACAGAATTACTACAAAGAATGATTAATTGGATCAGGTTTCTTTGACATATGACTATGCTTTCTTTATGGCCTCATTTATTTGTGGCCTCTAAAGGGGTGTTTCAGTCATAGTGGCTATAGGCAATTCATTATTTCTTTTAAGAAAAAAAATCAAAATGACAACCTTTTATTTTTAAACGATCAACTGCATTGTCCTTGCTATTTCTAATGATGGCTATTTGTTGAAAGTGACTGTAAAAGCTGGCATAACCTAAAACGAGTATTGGCTGTATCTATTCCAGCTGTGAAAATGTTTCAACTAGGAAAAGCTTAATTTAATTTGGTTCTACATTTTTGACATTAAAATTCACAGGAGAACTCTGCAATCCTCTCAGGTGAGCTCAACCAAGGTGCACTAGCTTGACATATTCATGTAAAAATCTGATACCATCTCACAGGGCCACTGCGGTGCAGCTGGTTTGTGCTTCACAGACAGAAAACATGAGGCAAAAATCTCTGTCTGTTTCTTTTGAGTATAATTTACTGTGCAACTTAAACTCTAGACCTGTTTAATGGTCCTAACAGCACAGTTTCTAGACTGACAACTAAATCAGCTACAGTGCTCTGCATTTTCAGACAAGTCTTATGATTTACAAAATTTAACAAGCTGGGCCCTCATGACAATTCCCCCCAAGTCACAAAGGCATATACATATACTCCTCCTATTGGTAATTCATTAGCAATGAATAAATTCTAGAGTGTTCCCCTTGCCAGGTACAGTAATACATTAGTGACTTTTTGCATTGCTTTATGGGAGTGATATTTCTTGAGAAGTATTTTTGTGGGTGTCTGCCAACCAGAGTACAGACAAAGGTCAGATGACTTAACAGTTTCTCATCTGCACACTGATTTTTTAAGTCAAGGTTTGCCATAAGTCAAAGCCCTTTGTCACAACTTGATAGTTTATCTTTTGTATTGAGGGAACATACAGTGTTTTGTTTTGATTTTTTTTTTTTTTTTTTTTGTCTGTTTGCTTTAAAAAGTACAACTGTTTAGCAGCTTTGCCTAAGAGTTTTCTGTTATTTCAGCCTGGATTGTGCTGCTTTTTTTATATCAAGCTGGCCCTTTGGGGACAACTTTGGTTTTCAAATAGAAGAACAAAGCATTGAGATTATTCTATTTCATTCAAATAGATTCTACTTTCACCCATCATGCTTTGCTGGCCTTGGGTGCCCTGGTGTGCCCATTGTGTGATAGTGCTAATTGAGAAGCCTCATCCATCTGTGTTACCTGGCTTGGTTAACAGTCTCCTGGTAACTGGCACACCTGGTGGTGTTATTTGCTATTAAATAAAAGTAACTTATTGAATTAGAAGTAACCCCGAGGTGTCTCTTTTGAAGGGATGTCGTTCCTGTTGAGATTGTGCACAAAAATAATGCATCTCCCATTGTTTTAGGCTTATTCACCCTTCCTTTTAAAGCTAGGTTTCCTGATACCAAAATAGCCACATACTCCAAATCTTTAAATCAGTTTGTCTTCTGTGTCCTGTTTCCTGACTCGCATTGTTCTCTTCTTTTTTATTTCTCCCAATCAACGCCTTGTTTGCTCTGTTACATGTGCTTGTAGATTAGTTCCACAGCATTTTTTCCCATGCATCTCAGTCTCGGGGGAATTGTATCCCTATTACGAATGTATACATTTTACACTTTTTGGGAAGATTGGCTGAAGTATAATGACAAATGTGAGGAAAAACAGATATATCCTATTATCATAACCTGCCTGCTCTATTTTTTTTTTCTGCTATAGGGAGTTTTCATGGGCGCATGGCAAAACAAATTGCAATCACCTGGGTGTTTTCCGCTCTAGTTCTATCATTCTGAATGATAAATGTATTTATTCTTTAGCTGAGAATTAATATATCTATACATCTATCTACCTATCTATACACACATAGATCTTTCTATATGCATGGGCAGTTGATAAGCCACAACTAAGGAGGACAGTTTGAGAATATTTTTTTTTTCTAGGATCAATGAAAAAATGTTTTATGTTCACATTTAAACGTTTAAGACCTGAGATAAGACAGCTTTTAAGGTCAACCAGAAAGGAAGATTTTCCTCTCCTAAGTATCTATCAACAGTCCTTGGAAGAGCAGTCAGCACTCGCATAATTTAATACGCCTTCTCTGTGAAAAGAATGCCTCTTTGACATCATGTCACGACTTGTGCTTCAACTGAAGATTTTCTGGTGGTCTGTTTTGCTGTATTGATTTTCCTTTATCATTTAGTCACACACAGTTTCAAATCCCCTTTTTCCTTATGTGCTCTAGAAACAAGGGAAATAAAGACACCTAAAAATTATGCATTCCTCTGGCGTTCTTTCCACACTGGAAACAAGGCACATTTGCTCCCCTGCAGATGGTTGGCAACCCTGTTCCAGGCTCTGCTGAGCCCACGGGTCACCAGGGTTAGACTGTGACATAGCTCGTTGGGGATTTAACCACCAGGCTTGACAAAAACAGCTGATTGAGAAGGGACAGATAAACTGGATGATGCCTTTTACCAGCAGGGGCTGCTGCAGAGTAATAATAGTTGGGGATGTTCATCTGGATAAGGCAAAATAAAATGTGCAAGAATATTTGTTCTGTTGAGGCAGGAGATGTGAGAGAGGGAAAAGGACAGGAGATAATGAAACAATTGAAATTAGCCAGGGAAGCCTATATGCAAATTTCTTGAGTAAAGAAGAATGAAGCAGTATCCAGGGAGTTCAAGGTTAATTAGTACATTTCAAAGCCAACTTTTGAAAAATCTTGAGAATCATAAATATTTTTTATCTTTGCAAATATAACTAGAGATTCCATTTAAGACTGCAGGAAAACGATGCCTTCTTCACCCTCACTCCCCTCTCCCAAAGATAAACCACGTGCCTTGAAGATATTGTAGTATACTTTCTTCTGGGGAGGTCCCAATTCAGAGAAATAAATCAGATATTTCTATACTTTTCCATTGTTTGTTTCTCTAAGACACTTTTCTGTGAACTGTGGGGCTTTAAAAATATATGGCAGTTGCACAGATGGGTAACACAAAGTATATATTTACCAAAGAGACTTGGAATATATGGATTTAGGCTCGTATGTCATATTCATAAGGGAAAGGTTATGCTATATTTTCTTAGAGTGGGATTTTCTATGTGTTTGGAATATTAAGAGTTGTGAACATAAAGATGCGTTCCTGGAATATCTTTTTTCCCCCCAGAATTTCAGTACTGAGGAAAGATGTAGGAAAGAAAACATCAGGACACTGTCTACCGACCACTTCTCATACAATGCTGGGGGTGCAGTTGGTCCTTAAATTTTCATTTTGTATGTAATCCAAAAGAGGCTTATTTGTAATAATCAGTCTTTAGAGCAATCACAGTAAATTCTTTAATACAGAATTCTAGTTCTAGTAATCCAGCAAGTAAAGGGAAAG
>NW_006794143.1:445670-465728 GCF_000442215.2 Lipotes vexillifer | reverse complement strand
GAAAGAGTACATGGAATGAAGAAGCTGGAGCACCTGTTGGCAAAATCTCATGGGAGACACTGGCTCTAACTGAAATGCATTTGCTTTACCCAGCAGTTCAGGAATATCAGCTGAAATAGGCTAAATGGAGGAAAGGAAATGGATGAAATTGTTGAATTTAGCTTTATATAAATACTGCAAACACTTACGTATGCATTGGATTTTCTGATATCTAATTTAAACTAGTATTGATCAAAATTCTTTTAAAATGACATTTGGTAACTTGAAAGTGGTCCTGAAAGTCTTTATGAAGTGATATGTTATCATTCCTTCCAGGTATGAACAGGGATTAGCTGAAAAACTGGCTGAAAGCTAATGCATGAGTGAATCAGGTTATAAAACTGATACCATCTATGAAGGTCTTTCACAAATTCAGTTCACTTCAGCGAAAACTTGTTTAGCATCTACTAAGTGCCGGATACTATGTTAGGAATTAGCAACTATTAGAAGAATAAGACAATTCTATTGACCTAAAGAGACTTAAAGACTGGTGGGGAAGACACAAGTGATTTTCAAAGAAATAGGAAAAGTACTATGAAAGAAATATTCCCACAGTGCTACAGAAGTTCTGGGTGTGGTGGATCTGTGTCGGGGGTGTGGTGAGTACTTAACACAGACTGGGGAGACAAGGCTGGCTTTTTGGAGGAGATGATGCTTGAGTTGATTTTCAAGTATTAATGGCAATGAACTAGGGACATAGGTCTTGAGGTTATCTTTAGAGGATTGATTTCTGTGTTCTACCATCTCAATTTTTAAACACCCTTTTATATATGTGACTCTACCCTGTTTTCAGAACCTTTAAGTTAAATTCCTTTAAGGATAGTCTGACATTTCAAGGAGTAGGATTAAATCATTCAATAAAATTTTCTATTGATTTAACTTATTTTAACATGAGAGATGACCATTTATTCATTGACAAGCAACGAGTGAGCATCTACTACATACCAGGCACTGTTCTACCCACTGGGGTTAGAGCTGTGAATTAAAGACTTTCTCTGCCCTCATTAGTCTTATATCTCATCACATAGGCTTAAACCTATGAATAACAGCTATTGCAGCTTACAGGACACTTTCACATACATACTTTAATTTTTGTCAACAGTTTCGTGAGATGGTAGGCTGTCTGCCTTTTTTCCCCTCCTTTGAAGCAGACTGCTGCACTTGCACATCTTTGAAGTATTAAACATGAGGTACAGAACCCCAGGACTACCTCTCCTCTGGTTTGATCCCAACATGATCCCAAACTTTATTTTTGAACTTTAAACTGAATCGTGTTGATAACCTCTTAGTCAAATTTAACATACCAAATTCAATAAGTATTTGTTGTTAACATGGCCAAGCCCTGTTTAGAACTGGAGATGCTTCCTCTGGGTTTGGGTAAATTGTTTTATAGTTAAATTTAATATTATGCTTTCACACTTACTTAGCATGCACCAAATACTCCAATGACAATAACAATTATAACACCTTCCATTGAGCTTTGTGGTCCAGATGCTGCTACTTTTTCTTCCCTTTCTTTCATAGCCAGACTTCCCTGAACCCTACATCTACTTCCTTCCTTTTCTCACCAAGTTCATCAACTCCTTTTTGCCTGCCTTCTATCCCAAATAATAATCTCAGGGTTTGTCAGTAACTTTTCAATTATTAAATCCAAATATTTCCTTAATGACTATTACCTTTAATGATTATAGAACTGGACTCCACTCATTTGACTCCTGTGGCATTTTATCTTCCTGGCTCTTCTTCTATCTAAAGAAGAATGTCTCAGTTGTGTCTATCTGTTTCTTCCTCCTCCCATTCCACCCCTGTGGCTATTTATCAGAGCTCTGTCCTCAGCATCTATTCTTCCCCCCTCCATTTCTTCCTGGGAGACCTTTCATGACTCCAAGTACCACCTCCATGCAGATCAATCCAAAATGTATTCCTCTAGTCCTGATATTTCTTCCGAGCTCTAGTCTCATGATTGCAACTAAATTATGTAGAGATTCTACTGGGTGCCCTTCCAGTATCTCAAAGTTAATAGGTCTAATGCTGAATTAATCATCCCTTGCGCTAGTTTCTCTTTTAGTAAAATGACCAGAAGATCATCTGGATGACAACAGAGGTTCCCAAACTTGACTGATAATCAGAATCTTTCTGATGTGCAATGCTGGACTAGGTATTCTAAAAAGTTATTCAAGTGATTGCAATGCTCAGCCAATTTGGAAGCACTGTTCTAGAGAGAGGATCATCAAAGTAACTGATCTCAGGCCTTAAGAGGTTATAAATTTATTCTATATTCTCTCTTTCCTCAAATTGGCACTGATATTTAATAACAATGTGATACTAGGAGAGCTGTTTTATTTCCTTGAGTCTCAGTCTTCTCATCTGTAAAATAAGTATCAAAATAGCTATGGCAGATTATTGTCGTGATGAGTAAGTGAGGTTAGATGTGTAAAATATGCATTTTAGTGACTTGTACACAACGGGAGCCTTCTAATCTGCTTGCCTCCACCTCTATCCTTTTGAGTCCATTTTACACTCCACTAACAAATTGAGTTTCTGTGTCACTTTTATTTTGTCACTCTTCCTCATGACCTCAGTGGTTTCCCATTATATTCAGCAATGACACTCAGACCCCTGCTCCAAAGGCAAAAATATCTACTTGAGAGCAGTTCGTGGTGTTTAACCACCTTTAATTTCTGATTTAGCATCCATGTAGTTCTTTCTAATGTGAATGTTAGGAATTTTGAAATTTTGGTCACATCCCCCCATTGACCAATATTAGAAAATAATCCTTATCTTGTCAGGTTAGTCCTCAAAAACACAACTGACCTCTGTAGCAGAAAACCATACACTTGTAATAAAAATATTAAAAATGGGGGAAATAGCAGAAAACAATCCCACTGCACAATTATTTTAAATACTTTAGCTACATGTACTTCTCTAGCCCAGGAACTTCTGGAAATAGGCTCCTGAGTGATTCAGCCAGTCCTATATTGGCTCTGCAACACATTCCCACTAAGCTGTAAATGACTGATTTCAGATCAGCCTTTGAGCTGATAGCAGGAAGGGAGAGAGAGCATGAATATTTTGGATGCCTGGATGAAACACTAGCAAAATAGTAGAGGTGGTAGCAAAAATAACTTAAATATCTTACTAGCAGAGTTTTATTGTGTTGGCCTCCTTCAATCCATGTGGGTCATTTATTTTTTATATTGTCAGGTGTACTGTGACTTCACTTTTTTCAGTTCCCTTTAATGTTTAGGGTTGGAGAGCACTATTATTAGCTGTTTAGGGTAAAAAGACTTTTCCCAGAACTCCCCAAACTTAAATTCCCTCCCAGACAGAAACCAGGACCCTAATGAGGAAGGGTTGTTAGGAGGCTATTTCTAAACGTTCCTGTTGTAAGTCCACTTTCTTATTTTTAATTGTTGTTTATTGTTCCATGGTATGGCTATTCAGTGATTTATTTAATACTCCTATTCATGGGCATCTTTTCCCTCAATTTTTTATAGTTATCAACAAAGATACAATGAACATCCATGTATGCGATGTACCTGTGTGTGTTTCTTTAAAATTAATTCCTGGCAGTACAGAAGGGAGGCTCTGTTCTGGGCAGGAACCTCAACTGTGTAGGGACAATGCTACCATTCCACAGAGTCACCTTTAGAGAAAAGATGCAGGTGGTAGAGTGGGGAAGGAATTAGAGGTGAGAATTTACTTTTTCTTGTATTTATTACTTACTTCAGCACCGTTTCATGTTTTTAAAGTAGAAATTTACTATAAGTTGAATTTCTCAATTAAAAATGAGCAGTATAGGGAGCTCCACACACTCTGGAAGGAAGAAGACACAGTGACGCTTGCTGATCCCTCAGTTTAGGATGATCTTTCCTGGAACCAACAGAAGAGAAGGCTTTTTTTCCTCTCTCTGTGGAATGGATGTGTACACACACAGACGTTGTGTTAACCATTAAATTTGTTTCCCAAAAGGGCATGTTTCTCCAAATTTTCTTTTGTAAAGAAGTGATGAAGAAGGGGCCTCTTCTTTTCCATGCTACTCACTTCCTTGAAAATTTCCTTTGTTATTTTCTTCCCTCAGCCCTTCCTCGCCCCCCCAACTTCTCCATCCTCCTCCCACTTGCAGACCTGGCATTAAGACCTGGATAGTTTCTGTGAATTTTCCTTTCAAAACTTAGGTTAATGTAGCTTTTTAATATATTTAGAAAGCAGAAAGTGTGATGCCTCCAGTTTTGTTCTTCTTTCTCATCATAGATTTTGCAACTTGTTGTCTTTTGTGGTTCCATATGCATTGTAGAATTGTCTTTTCTATTTCTGTGAAGAGTGCCATTGGAATTTTGATAGAGATTATGTTGAATCTGTAAATTGCTTTGGGTAGAATGAGCATCATAACAATATTAAGTTTTCCAATTCATGAATATGGAATATCTTTCCATTTGTTTGTGTCTTCTTTAAATTATTTCATCAACATTTTGTAGTTTTCAATATACAAGTCTTTCATCTCCGGTGCAACAGCTCTAGAAAAGAGTATTGAAGTTCTTCAAAAAATTAAAAAGGGTACTACCATATGATCCAGCAATCCTACTTCTGAATATTTATCCAAAAGAATTGAAATCAAGATCTCAAAGAGATATTAATGACCAGTCCCTCCCATCAGGAAACTTGCATAAGCCTCTTAGATAGCCTCATCCACCAGGGGGCAGGCAGCAGAAGCAAGAACTACAATGCTGCAGCCTGTGGAACAAAAACCACATTCACGGAAAGATAGACAAGATGAAAAGGCAGAGAGGGCTATGTGCCAGATGAAGGAACAAGAAAAAAACCCCAGAAAAACAACTAAATGAAGTGGAGATAGGCAACCTTCCAGAAAAAGAATTCAAAATAATGATAGTGAAAATGATCCAGGACCTCGGAAAAAGAATGGAGGCAGAGATTGAGAAGATGCAAGAAATGTTTAACAAAGAACTAGAAGAATTAAAGAATAAACAAACAGAGATGAACAATACAATAACTGAAATGAAAACTACAATAGAAGGAATCAATAGCAGAATAACTGAGGCAGAAGAATGGATAAGTGACCTGGAGTAAAGAATGGTGGAATTCACTGCTGTGGAACAGAATAAAGAAAAAAGAATGAAAAGAAATGAAGACAGCCTAAGAGACCTCTGGGACAACATTAAACACAACAACATTTGCATTTTAGGGGTACCAGAGGAGAAAGAGAGAGAGAAAGACCAGAGAAAATATTTGAAGAGATTATAGTCGAAAACTTCTGTAACATGGGAAAGGAAATAGTCACCCAAGTCCAGGAAGCGTAGCGAGTCCCATACATGATAAACCCAATGAGAAACACACCGAGACACATAGTAATCAAATTGGCAAAAATTAAAGGCAAAGAAAAATTATTGAAAGCAACAAGGGAAAAAAGACAAATAACATACAAGGGAACTCCCATAAGGTTAACAGCTGATTTCTCAGAAGAAACTTCACAAGCCAGAAGGGAGTGGCATGATATACTTAAAGTGATGAAAGGGAAGAACCTACAACCAAGATTACTCTACCCGGCAAGGATCTCATTCAGATTTGATGGAGAAATCAAAAGCTTTACAGACAAGCAAAAGCTAAGAGAATTCAGCACCACCAAACCAGCTTTAAAACAAATGCTAAAGGAACTTCTCTAAGTGGGAAACACAAGAAAAGGACCTACAAAAGCAAACCCAAAACAATTAAGAAAATGGTCATAGAACATACATATCGATAATTACCTTAAATGTGAATGGATTAAATGCTCCAACCCAAAGACACAGGCTTGCTGAATGGATACAAAAATGAAACACATATATATGCTGTCTACAAGAGACCCACTTCAGACCTAGGGACACAAACAGACTGAAAGTGAGGGGATGGAAAAAGATATTCCATGCAAATGGAGACCAAAAGAAAGCTGGAGTAGCAATACTCATATCAGATAAAATAGACTTTTAAGTAAAGAATGTTACAAGAGACAAGGAAGGACACTACATAATGATCAAGGGATCAACCCAAGAAGATATAACAATTATAAATATATATGCACCCAACATAGGAGGACCTTAATACATAAGGGAACTGCTAACAGCTGTAAAAGAGGAAATCGACAGTAACACAATAATAGTGGGGGATTTACACCAATGGACAGATCATCCAGACAGAAAATTAATAAGGAAATGGAAGCTTTACATGACACAATAGACCAGATAGATTTAATTGATATTTATAAGACATTCCATCCAAAACAGCAGATTACATTTTCTTCTCAAGTGCACATGGAACATTCTCTAGGATGCATCACATCTTGGGTCACAAATCAAGCCTCAGTAAATTTAAGAAAATTGAAATCATATCACATCTTTTCTGACCACAACGCTATGAGATTAGAAATGAATTACAGGGAAAAAAACGTAAAAAACACAAACACATGAAGGCTAAAAAATACGTTACTAAATAACCAAGAGATCATTGAAGACATCAAAGAGGAAATCAAAAAATACCTAGAGACAAATGGCAATGAAAACATGACGATGCAAAGCCTATGGGATGCAGCAACAGCAGTTCTAAAAAGAAAGCTTATAGCTATACAAGCCTACCTCAAGAAAAAAGAAAAATATCAAATAAACAATCTAATCTTACACCTAAAGGAGCTAGAAAAAGAAGAACAAACAAAACCCAAAGCTAGCAGAAGGAAATAAATCATAAAGATCAGAGCAGAACTAAATGAAATAGAAACAAACAAAAAAAACCAGTAGCAAAGATCAATAAAACTAAAAGCCGGTTCTTTGAGAAAATAAACAAAATTGATAAACCCTTAGCAAGACTCATCAAGCAAAAGAGGGAGAGGACGCAAGTCAATAAAATTAGAAACGAAAAAGGAGAAGTTACAACAGACACCACAGAAATACAAAGCATCCTAAGAGGCTACTACAAGCAACCCTGCCAATAAAATAGACAAGCTGGAAGAAATGTACAAATTCTTAGAAAGGTATAACCTTCCAAGACTGAACCAGGAAGAAATAGAAAATATGAACAGACCAATCACAAGTAGTGAAATAGAATCTCTGATTAAAAATCTTCCAACAAACAAAAGTCAAGGACCAGATGGCTTCACAGGTGAATTGTATCAAACATTCAGAGAAGAGCTTATACCCATCCTTCTCAAACTCTTCCAAAAAATTGCAGATGAACAAAAATTCTCAAACTCATTCTATGAGGCCACCGTCAGCCTGATACCAAAACCAGAGATACTGTAAGAAAAGAAAATTACAGGCCAAAATCACTGATGAATATAGATGCAAAAATCCTCAACAAAATACTAGCAACAGAACCCAACAACACATTAAAAGGATCATATACCATGATCAAGTGGGATTTATCCCAGGGATGCAAGGATTCTTCAATATGTGCAAATCAATCAATGTGATACACCATATTAACAAGTTGGAGAACAAAAACGATACAATGATATCAACAGATGCAGAAAAAGCTTTTGACAAAATTCAACACCCATTTATGATAAAAACTCTCCAGAATATGGGCATAGAGGGAACCTACCTCAACATAATAAAGGCCGTATACCACAAACCCACAGCAAACATCATTCTCAATGGTGAAAAACTGAAAGCATTTCCTTTAAGATCAGGAATAGGACAAGGATATCCAGTCCCCCCACTATTATTTTAAAAAGTTTTGGAAATCCTAGCCACAACAATCAGAGAAGAAAAAGAAATAAAAGGAATACAAATTGGAAAAGAAGAAGTAAAACTGTCACTGTTTGCAGATGACATGATACTATGCATAGAGAATCCTAAAGATGCCACCAGAAAACTACTAGAGCTAATTAATGAATTTGGTAAAGTTTCAGGATACAATATTAATGCACAGAGATCTCTGGCATTCCCATACACTAATGATGAAAAATCTGAAAGAGAAATTAAGGAAACACTCCCATGTACCATTGCAGCAAAAAGAATAAAATACCTAGGAATAAACCTACCTATGGAGACAACAGACATGTATGCAGAAAACTATAGGACACTGATGAAAGAAATTGAAGATGATACCAACAGATGGAGAGATATACCATGTTCTTGGATTGGAAGAATCAATATTGTGAAAACGACTTTACTACCCAAAGCAATCTACAGATTCAATGCATTCCCTATCAAATTATCAATGGAATTTTTTTACAGAACTGGAATAAAAAATCTTAAAATTTGTATGAGACACAAAAGACCCCAAATAGCCAAAGCAGTATTGAGGGAAAAAAATGGAGCTGGAGGAATCAGACTCCCTGACTTAAGACTATACTACAAAGCTACAGTAATCAAGACAATATGGTACTGGCAGAAAAAAGAGAAACACAGATCAATGGAACAAGATAGAAAGCCCAGACGTAAACCCTCGCACCTATGGTCAACTAATCTATGACAAAGGAGGCAAGGATATACAATGGAGAAAAGTTAATCTCTTCGATAGGTACTGGGAAAACTGGACAGCTACATTTAAAAGAATGAAATTAGAACACTCCCTAACACCATACACAAAAGTAAACTCAAAATGGTTTAGAGACCTAAATGTAAGACCAGACACTATAAAACTCTTAGAAGAAAACATAGGAAGAACATTCTTTGACATAAATCACAGCAAGATCTTTTTTGACCCACCTCCTAGAGTAATGGAAATAAAAACAAAAATAAACAAATGGGACCTAATGAAACTTCAAAGCTTTTGCACAGCAAAGGAAACCATAAACAAGATGAAGAGACAACCCTCAGAATGGGAGGAAATATTTGAAAACGAATCAATGGACAAATGATTAATCTCCAAAATATATAAACAGCTTATGCAGCTCAATATTAAATAAACAAACAACCCAATCGAAAAATGGGCAGAAGAGCTAAATAGACATTTCTCCAAAGAAGACATACAGATGGCCAAGAAGCACATGAAAAGCTACTCAACATGACTAATTATTAGAGAAATGTAAATCAAAACTACAATGAAGTATCACCTCTCACCAGTTAGAATGGGCATCATCAGAAAATCTACAAAGAACAAATGCTGAAGAGGGTTTGGAGAAAAGGGAACCCTCTTGCACTGTTGGTGGGAATGTAAATTGATACAGCCACTCTGGAGAACAGTATGGATGTTCCTTAAAAAACTAAAAATAAAATTACCATATGATCCATCAAGCCCACTACTGGGCATATACCCAGAGAAAACCATAGTCCAGAAAGACACATGCACCCCAATGTTCATTGCTGCACTATTTACAATAGCCAGGTCATGGAACCAACCTAAATGCCCTTTGACTGACGAATGGATAAAGAAGTTGTTGTACATATATACAATGGAATATTACTCAGCCATAAAAAGGAACGAAATTGAGTCATTTGTTGAAACGTGGAATGATCTAGAGACTGTCATACAGAGTGAAGTAAGTCAGAAAGAGAAAAACAAATATCATATATTAACGCATGTATTTGGAATCTAGAAAAATGGTACAGAGGAACCGGTTTGCAGGGCAGAAATTGAGACACAGATGTAGAGAAGAAACGTATGGACACCAAGGGGGTAAAGCCATGGCAGGCTGTGGGTGGTGGTGTGATACATTTGGTGATTGGAATTGACCTGTGTACACTGATGTGTATAAAATTGGTGACTAATAAGAATGTGCTGTATAAAAATATTTTAAAAATTCAAAAAAAAAAAAAAAGAAACATTAGCACTCCCATGGTCGTTTTAGCACTCTTCACAATAGTCAAGATGTGGGAACAACCTAAGTGTCCATTGACAAATGAATGGATAAAGGAAATGTGGTATATTTTAGTCTTACAAAAGAAGAAAATTCTGAAATATGTGACAACATGTATGAATCTTGAGGACATTATGCTCAGTGAAATAAGATAGTCACAGAAAGACAAATATTACATGATTCCACTTATATGAGGTATCCAAAATAGTCAAATTAACAGAATCAAAGAATAGAAAGTTGTTTGCCAGGGACTGGGGAAATGGGAAGTTACTAATCAATGGGCATAAAGTTTTTTTTGTTTGTTTTTTTGTTTTTGCGGTGTGCAGGCCTCTCACTGTTTTGGCCTCTCCCGTTGCAGAGCACAGGCTCCAGACACACAGGCCCAGCGGCCATGGCTCATGGACCCAGCTGCTCCGTGGCATGTGGGATCCTCCCGGACTAGGGCACGAACCCACGTTCCCTGCGTTGGCAGGCGGACTCTCAATCACTGAACTACAAGGGAAGCCCTAGGCATAAAGGTTTAAGTAAGCAAGATGTATAAGCTCTAGGGATCTGCTTTTCGACATTTTACCCATGGTCAACAATATGTATTGTACACTTAAAATTTGATTAGGGTAAATGTTATGTAAAGTGTTCTTACCACAATAAAATAGAATTAATAAAATTAAGTAAGCTGCATAAAAAACAATAAGTAAGTCAGAAAGAGAAAAACAAATATCATATATTAACGCATGTATTTGGAATCTAGAAAAATGGTACAGAGGAACCGGAAATGGTACAGAGGAAAGCTAGCTAAGAAACCTGGCCTGCTACTTATGAATTATGCTTACCTGAGCAGGGGACTTAATTTCCAGAACCTCAGTTTTCCTACCTGTAACATGATGATGCAGGAATTCCCATCACACAGGGATATTGAAGGAACCAGATGAGCTACTCTATGAAATTTTAATGGTATTTATCTATTTTCTAAAGCTCTTTCCATGGCTCCTGGTGCATTCTAGGGACTGGGAACATGTTTTGATGATGTTTTTTTTTATCAGTATGTGCATTAATCAATACCAAATTGTGTTCCCTTTTGGTATAACACATACTATTAATGTAAGAGATGAAGCAGAAGCAGATAGCAGAATTATTGATGATTTCTCTTAATTTCCTGAGGTCTGCTTTTACCTTTCTTCTCTGTTTAGACTCTTTTACTTTTAACCCACAGACAAAGCAGATAAATACTGTTTACAAGATATTTGAATATCTCCATGTCCTTAAAATGTTTCCAATCACCTTCTCTACACTGGAAAGGCCATAGCAATGACCAAAGTGGCTTGTACGAAAGGAGACTGTCAGTGGAGAGCATGTGTCCATTAAGTCATCCAGAAAGAATTCTGACCTGGTAAGGCATTGCTCTGTAAGGAGGGCTGCTTATTTGATTTGATTTGTCTGTTATAAATGTAAAATTCCTCCTCCTATAGTGAAACTGTCTTTATTAATTTTTTTTTCTGATGGACGTATACATGTTCTTTGAAAAAAAATGTGAAATAAGAATAAAGTATAAGAAACCAAAAACAGGAGATTAGCTCAAGATGGCAGAGTAGAAGGAAGTGAACTCATCCATTCTTACAAGAACACCAAAATCACAATTAACTGCTGAACGACCATCAACAAAAAATGCTGGAACCTACCAAAAATGATGCCCTACATACAAAGACAAAGAAGAAGCCACAACGAGATAGTAGGAAGGGCACAACTGCAATAAAATCAAATCCCATACACACCAGGTGGGAGACCCACAAACTGGAAAACAATTATACCACAGAAGTTCTCATACAAGAGTGAAATTTCTCAACCCCATGTCAGGCTTCCCAGCCTTGGAGTCTGGCAACAGGAGGAGGAGCCCCCAGAGGATCTGGCTTTGAAGCCCAGTGGGGTTTGATCGTAGGAATTCCACAGAACTGGGGGAAACAGAAACTCCACTCTTGGAGGGAGGACACAAGGTCTCATGCACACTAGGACCCAGGGGAAGAAAGCAGTGACTCCATAAGAGACTGAGTCAGACGTACCTGTTAGTGTTACAGGGTCTCCTGTGGAGGCAGGGGTGTGGCTGTTGTTTACTGTGGGGACAAAGACACTGGCAGCAGCAGTTCTAAGGAGTACTCAATGGCATGAACCCTTCTGGAGGATGCCATTAGCCCCACCCAACAGCCTGTAGGCTCCAGTGCTGGGATATCTCAGGTCAAAAAACCAAGAGGGTGGGAACACAGCCCCACCCATCAGCAGACAAGTGGCTTCAAGTCTTCCAGAGCATGGCCCTGCCCACCACAGGGAAAAGACAAAGCTCCACCCACCACTGGGCAGGAACCAGTCCCTCCCATCAGGAAGCCTGCACAAGACTCTTAGATAGGCACATCCACCAGAGGGCAGACAGCAGAAGCAGGAAAAACTACAGTCCTGCAGCCTGTGAAACAGAAACTGCAATCACAGAAAGTTAGACAAAATGACACAGCAGAGAAATATGTCCCAGATGAAGGAACAAGATAAACTCTCAGAAGAATAACTAAGTGAAATAGAGATAGGCAACCTACCAGAAAAAGAATTCAGAATAATGATAGTGAAGATGATCCAGGATCTAAGAAAAAGAATGAAGGCAAGGATAGAGAAGGTATAAGAAATGTTTAACAAAGACCTAGAAATGTTAAAGAACAAACAAACAGAAATGAATGATATAATAACAGAATTGAAAAATACACTAGAAGGAATCAGTAGCAGAATAACTGAGACAGAAGAACAGATAATTGACCTAGAAGACAGAGTGGTGGAGATCACTGCCATAGAACAGAATAAAGAAAAAAGAATGAAAAAAAAAATGAAGACAGTTTAAGAGACCTCTGGGACAACAACATTTGCATTACAGAGGTCCCAGAAGGAGAAGAGAGAGAAAGGACCTGAGAAAATATTTGAAGATATAATAGCTGAAAATTTCCCTAACATGTGAAAGGAATCAGTCACCCAAGTCCAGAAGCACAGAGAGTCCCAGGAAGGATAAACGCAAGGAGGAACATGCCAAGACACATAGTAATCAAATTTACAAAAATTAAAAACAAATAAAAAATATTAAAAGCAACAAGGGAAAAGCAATAAAAAATATACAAGGAAACTCCATAAGGTTATCAAATGATTTCTCAGCAGAAACTCTGCAGGCCATAAGGGAGTGGCATGATATATTTAAAGTGATAAAAGGGAAGAAACTACAACCAAGAATGCTGTACCAAGCAAGGCTCTCAATCAGATTTGATGGAGAAATAAAAAAAACTTACAAATAAGCAAAAGCTAAGAGAATTCAGCATGACCAGACCAGCTTCACAACAGTCGCTAAAGGAAACTCTCTAAGCAGAAAAGAAAAGGCCACAACTAGAACAAGAAAACTACGAATGGAAAAGGTCACTGGTAAAGGCAAACATACAGCAAATGTTGGAAATCATCCTCGTAAAAATATGATATCAAAACTGGCAATTGTGAGAACAGGAGAGCACAAATGCAAGATATTGGAAATGCATTTGAAAGTAAAAGACCAGCAACTTAAAACAATCTTGTTTATATACAGACTGATACATCAAAACCTCATGGTAACTGCAAACTGAAAATCTACAAAAGATACACATACAAAAAAGAAAAAGGAATCCAAACACAACACTAAAGTTAGTCATCAAATCACAAGAAAAGAGAAGAAAAGAGGAAGGAAAGAAAAAAGTCCTACAAAAACAAATCCAAAACAATTAAGAAAGTAGCAATAGTAAGACACATATGGATAATTACCTTAAAGGTAAACGAATTAAATACCCCAACCAAAAAACATAGACTAGCTGAATGGATACAAAAAGACCCATATACATGCTGTCTACAAGAGACCCACTTTTTTTTATTTTATTTTATTTATTTTATTTTTTTTGCGATAAGCGGGCCTCTCACTGCTGTGGCCTCTCCCATCGCGGAGCACAGGCTCCGGATGCGCAGGCCCAGCGGCCATGGCTCACGCGGCACATGGGATCCTCCCAGACTGGGGCACGAACCCATGTCCCCCGCATCAGCAGGCGGACTCCCAACCACTGCGCTACCAGGGAAGCCTGAGACCCACTTTTGATTTAGGGAACATACAGATTGAAACTAAGGGGATGGAAAAATTTTTCCTTGCATGTGGAAATCAAAAGAAAGCTGGAGTAGCAATACTCATATCAGAAAAAAAATCAACTTTAAAATAAAGACTGTTACAAGAGACAAAGAAGGACACCTCATAATGATCAAGGAATCAATCCAAGAAGAAGATATAACAAAAAGCTACAGTAGTCAAGACTATATGGTACTGGCACAAAAACAGAAAATAAGATCAATGGAAGAGGATAGAGACCCATGCACCTATGGTCACCTAATCTATGACAAAGGAGGCAAGAATATACAATGGAGGAAAGACAGTCTCTTCAATAAGTGGTACTGGGAAAACTGGACAGTTACATGTAAAAAAGAATGAAATTAGAACACTGCCTAACACCATACACAAAAATAAATTCAAAATGGATTAAAGACCTAAATGTAAGACTGGACACTATAAAACTCTTAGAGGAAAACATAGGCAGAATGGTCTTTGACTTAAATTGCAGCAATATCTGTTTTGACCCACCTCCTAGAGTATGAAAATAAAAACAAAATTAAGCAAATGGGACCTAATTAAACTTAAAACATTTTGCACATCAAAGGAAACCATCAACAAAATGAAAAGACAACCTTCAAAATGGGAGAAAATATTTGCAAATGAAGAATCTGACAAGGTATTTATCTCCAAAATATACAATGCTGCTCAAAATAAAAAAAACGAACAACCCAATCAAACAATGTGCAGAAAACCTAAATAGAAATTTCTCCAAAGAAGACATACAGATGGCCATCAAACACATGAAAAAATGTTCAACATCACTAATTATGAAGGAGATGCAAATAAAAACTACAGTAAAGTATCTATCACTTCACACCAGTCAGAATGGCCATCATCAAAAAATCTACAAACAGCAAATTCCGGAGAGGATGTGGAGAAAATGGAACCTGCCTAACCGTTGGTGGGAATGTAAACTGGTACAGTCACTATGGGGAGCCCTATGGAGGTTCCTCAAAAATATAAAAATAGAACTACTATATGACCCAGCAATCCCACTCCTGGGCATATACCCAGAGAAAACCATAATTCAAAATGACATATGCACCCTAAATGTTCATTGTAGCAGTATTTACAATAGCCAGGACATGGAAGCAACCTAAATGTCCAGCAACAGACGAATGGATAAAGAAGATGTGGCACATATATACAATGGAATATTACCCAGCCATAAAAAGGAACAAAATAGTGCCATTTGCAGAGACATGGGTAGACCTAGAGACTCATACAGAGTGAAGTAAGTCAGAAAGAGAAAAACAAATATCTTGTAATATCACTTATGTATGGAATCTAGAAAAATGGTACAGATGAACTTATTTGCAAAGCAGAAATAGAGATACAGATGTACAGGACAAACTTATGGATAGCAAGGGGGTAAGGACGGGTGGGATGAATTGGGAGACTGGGATTGGCATATATACACTATTATGTACAAAAGAGATAACTAATGAGAACCTACTCTATAGCCCCAGGAACTCTACCCCATGCTCTGTGGTGACCTAAATTGGAAGGAAATCTAAAAAAGAAGAGATATATGCATACCTATAACTGATCCAATTTGCTGTGTAGCAGAAACTAACACAACATTGTAAAACAACTATACTCCAATAAAAATTAATTAAGAAAAAACAAAACAAAAAAACAAAACATTACAAAAACAACTGTAAACATATATGCAGCCAACATAGGATCACCTCAGTACATAAGGCAAATACTAACAGCCATAAAGGGAGAAACTGACAGTAACACAATAATAGTGGGGACTTTAACACTCCACTTTCATCAGTGGACAGATAATCCAGACAGAAAATCAATAAGGAAACACAGGCCTTAAATGACACATTAGACCAGATGAACTTAATTGATATTTATACAGCATTCCAACCAAAAGCAGAAGAATACACATTCTTCTCATGTGTACATGGAACATTCTCCAGGATTGACCACATGGTGGGTCACAAAGAGAGCCTAAGTAAATTTAAGAAAACTGAAATTATGAAACATCTTTTCTGACCACATTGCTGTGCAACTAGAAATCAACTACTAGAAAAGAGAACTGTAAAAAACACAAACACATGGAGGCTAAATAATTTGCTACTAAATAACCAATGGATCACTAAAGAAATCAAAGAGGAAATAAAAAAATACCTAATAAAAAATGACAATGGAAGCACAATGATCCAAAACCTATGGGATGTAGCAAAAGCACTTTTAAGAGGGAAGTTTATAGCAATACAATCTTACCTCAAGAAACAAGAAAAATCACAAATGAACAACCTAACCTTACACCTAAGGCAACTAGAGAAAGGAAAACAAACAAAACCCAAAGTTAGTGAAGGGAAAGAAATCATAATGATCAGAGCAGAAATTTAAAAAATAGAAACAAAAAAACCCAGAAAAGGTCAATGAAACTAAAAGCTCGTTCTTTGAAAAGATAAACAAAATTGATAAACCTTTGGCCAGACTCATCAAGAAAAAGAGTGAGAGGTCTGAAATCAATAAAATTAGAAATAAAAAAGGAAAAGTTACAATGGATACCACAGAAATACAAAGAATCATTAGAGACTATCACAAGCAATTATGTACCAATAAATGGACAATCTAGAAGAAATGGACAAATTCTTAGAAACGTACAATCTCCCAAGAGTGAACCAGGAAGAAATAGAAAATATGAGCAGAACAATCATAAACACTGAAATTGAAACTGTGATTAAAAAACTCCCAACAAACAAAAATCCAGGACCTGATGGCTTCAAACATTTAGAGAAGAGCTAACACCTATCCTTCTGAAACTGTTCCAAAAATATGGAGAGGAAGGAAAACTCCCAAATTCATTCTCTGAGGCCACCATCACCCTGATACCAAAACCAGACAAAGATACCACAAGAGAAGAAAATTACAGGCCAGTATCACTGATGAACATAGACACACAAATTCTCAACAAAATACTAGCAATATTAATCCAACAATACATTAAAAGGATCATACACCATGACTGAGTGAGGTTTATCACAGGGATGAAAGGATTTTTCAATATCCATAAATCAATCAGTGTGATCCACCACATCAATAAATTGAAGAATAAAAACCATATGATCCTCTCAATATATGCAGGAAAAGCTTTTGACAAAATTCAACACCGGTTTATGATAAAAACTCTCCAGAAACTGGGCATAGAGAGAATATACCTCAACATAATAAAGACCATAAATGACAAACCTACATCCAACATCATACTCAACAGTGAAAAACTGAAAGCATTTTCTCTAAGATTAGGAACAAGACAGCGATGTTCACTCTTGCCACTTTTATTCAACATAGTTTTAGAAGTCCCAGTGACAGTAATCAGAAGAGAAAAAGAAATAAAAGGAATACAAATTGGAAAAGAAGAAGTAAAACTGTCACTGTTTGCAGATGACATGATACCATACATAGAAAATCCTAAAGGTGCTACCAGGAAATTACTAGAGCTCATCAGTGAATTTGGTAAAGTTGCAGGATACAAAATTAATACACAGAAATCTCACACTAACAATGAAAGATCAGAAAGATAAATTAAAGAAACAATCCCATTTACCATTGCATCAAAAAGAATAAAGTACCTAGGAATAAACCTACCTTAGGAGGCAAATGACCTATACTCAGAAAAGATACTGATGAAAGAAATCAAAAATGACACAAATAACTGGAGAGATAAACCATGTTCTTGGTTTGGAAAAATTAATATTGTCAAATGACTATACTATCCAAGGAAATCTACAGATTCAATGCAATCCTTATCAAATTATTAATGGCATTTTTCACAGAACTAGAACAAAAAAATCTTAAAATTTGTATGGAGACACAAAAGACTCTGAATAGCCAAAGCAATCTTGAGAAAGAAAAATGGAACTGAAGGAATCAGACTCCCTGACTTCAGACTATACTACAAAGCTATTGTCATCAAGACAGTATGGTACTGACACAAAAACAGAAATATAGATCAATGGAACAGGATAGAGAGCCCAGTGATAAACCCACGCACTTATGGTCACCTAAACTGTGACAAAGGAGGCAAGACTATGCAATGGAGGAAAAACAGTCTCTTCAATAAGTGGTGCTGGGAAAACTGGACAGCTTCATGTAAAAAATGAAATTAGAACACTCTTTAACACCATACACAGCCATAAACTCAAAATGGATTAAAGACCTAAATGTAAGACCAGATACTAAAAACCTCATAGAGGAAAACCTAGGCAGAACACTTTCTGACATAAATTTCAACAGTATATTTTTCTATCCACCTCCCAGAGTAATGGAAATAAAAACAAAAATAAACAAATGAGACCTAATTAATCTTAAAAGGTTTTGTACAGCAAAGAAAACCATAAAGAAAATGAAAAAGCCCACAGAATGGGAGAAAATATTTGCAAACAATGCGACCAACAAAGGATTAGTCTTCAAAATTTTCAAACAGTTCATGTAGCTCAATAACATAAAACAAACAATCAAAAAATGGGCAGAAGACCTAAGTAGACATTTCTTCAAAGAAGACACACAGATGGCCAAGAGGCATATGAAAAGATGTTCACCACATCTAATTATTAGAGATATGCAAATCAAAACTACAATGAGGTATCACCTCACACCAGTCAGAATGGCCGTCATCAAAAAAGTCTACAAATAATAAATGCTGGAGAGTGTGTGGAGAAAAGGGAACCCTCCTACACTCTTGGTGGGAATGTAAATTGTTAGAGCAACTATGGAGAACAGTATGGAGGTTTTTTAAGAAATTAAAAATAGAGCTACTGGGCTTCCTTGGTGGCACAGTGGTTGAGAGTCTGCCTGCCAATGCAGGGGACACGGGTTCGTGCCGCGGTCTGGGAAGATCCCACATGTCGTGGAGCGGCTGGGCCCGTGAGCCATGGCCACTGAGCCTGCGCGTCCAGAGCCTGTGCTTCACAACGGGAGAGGCCACAACAGTGAGAGGCCCGCATATTGCAAAAAAAAAAAAAAAAAGCTACCATATGAGCCAGGAATCTCACTCCTTGACATATATCCTGAGAAAACCATGGTTTGAAAGGATACATACACCCCAATATTCATTGCAACACTGTTTACAATAACCAAGACATGGAAGCAACCTAAATGTCCATCAACAGATGAATGGATAAAGAAGATGTGGTACATTTATACAATGGAATATTACTCAGTCATTAAAAGAATGAAATAATGCCATTTGCAGCAACATGGATGGACCTAGAGACTGTCATACTGAGTGAAGTAAATCAGACAGAGAAAGACAAATATCATTTATCACTTATACGTGGAATCTAAAAATAATGATACAAATGTACTTATTTACAAAACAGAAACAGACTCACAGACTTAGAGAATGAACTTATGGTTACCAGGGGGACAGGTGGGAGAGAGGTGTAGATTGGGAATTTGGGGTTGACATGTACAAAATGCTATATTTATAATAGATAACCAACAAGGACCTACTGTATAGCACAGGGAACTCTGCTCAATATTCTATAATAACCTAAATGGGAAAAGAATTTGAAAAAGAAGATACACGTATGTGTATAACTGAATCACTTTGGTGTACACCTGAAACTAACACAACACTGTTAATCAACTATATTCCAATATAAAATAAAAATTAAAAAAAAGAAACCACTCACAAGACTATCACCCAGAGATTCTTTTTACTAATACTCACCCTATGAGTATACCAAAACACTTCTCACTTCACTACTACTGATAATATCCATGGAATTGTTACAGTTTTTAAAAATAATAATATAAGATGCAGTGATGTATATTCATGTACAGCTAGTGTTGCCCATATGTCCAAATCTTTCCTTTCAAGAAATTCTTCCAAGATTAATTTCCTCAATGAAGCTATGCATTTCTAAATTACTTTAATGCATGTTTCTAACATGCCTTAAAAAAAGGCAGGTGTCAGATCACAAAAGACCTTGTAAGTCATAAAAGCATTTTAGATTTAATGTAAGAACAGAGTAGACCAGTAAATTATTTAAAGCAGGAA
>NW_006794143.1:441046-445570 GCF_000442215.2 Lipotes vexillifer | reverse complement strand
GCAGGAATGTGATGTGGTTTGATTTGAATTTTAGGTAGCTGTATTGGTCAAGGTTCAGTAGCAGACAACTGAACAATCTCTAGCCAGTTTCAGCTGAAAGGGATTTATTACAGAGTATTATGCAACTTACAGACTTGTTGGAAGGGCTGGAGAAGCTGACTCTAGTCTGAGCTTCCAGAAACAATTGCACAAATCACATTGCCATGCTGGCTGGCCAGTGAACTGCTGCGTTTGCTGCCACCACCTCCCATTCATGAATCACACTGCCTTGGCCACACTCAGGAAAGCTGCTGAATCAGGAGCTATGGCTGCTACCATGGCTTGGGCTTGGCAACCAGGAAGTTAGGGACCAGCTAGACATCAAGGTAATTTTTCCCTAACCTGGCTTCCCACCAGCATCCCTTGGAGTGCTTTACAAAGTGCTGATGCCGGGCTTGCACCTCCAGAGACTGTATTTAATTGACCTGGAGCAGGGCCCAGTCATAGTATTAAAAATTAAACAAAAAAACCTCTCCAGGTGATGCTTGTACACGGCCAAGTTTAAGAACCATTGCATAAGGATCTCCAGGAAAGCTGCCACAGGATAACAAATTTGCTTCCCTATCAGTGCTTTCAAGAGAACTGAGTGACTGCCATTTCATCATACTTACTTCTATCCTCTAGGCTGGAACATAATTCTGCTTGGAAATTCAGTGTGGAAAGCCCAGCTTGAGGGTAGATTGGGAAATGTAGTCCTTAAGCATGTCAGTCTCTCTTCATGTTGGCAGGATTGGCTGACCTGGTGTTAAGGGAGCCAGTCTATTGTATTTTCCACTCTAATTTGTGATTAGTTCAGGTAATTAATGAACAGGGCTGACCTAGGGCACTGGTAATAGGGACATAGTGGAGGACACTATTTAGAGAATTTAAGAGATGGAATAAGGTGGACTTGGATGTTTTACATGTGTGAGTTAATGGAAAGGGAAGAGTAAGATAGCTAGAATGTTGGCTTGGGTAATCTACTGAATGGCTTCATCTTGGGAGGAATGGGTTGGGGTTTAGTTGGAGACCAGTGAATTCAAGTTTAACCATGTTCAGTATGAGATGTTTATAGAACATACAGATGAAGATGTCCAGTAGACAGTTGGATAGCCAAATCTGGATATCAGGAAAGAGAACTGAACAAGAGATAGAGATTTAGGAATATTTGATCTTTAGATTTTAATGAATTCCTGGGATGAAGGCGGCCACCTAGGGATAGGATCTGGAGCAGAGTAATGAAAAACATCAATATTTAAAATATGGGTGGATGAAGAGGAACCTACATAAGAGGGAGGAAAACCAGTAAAGTATGATCTCAGAGAAGTCTGAGGGAAGGGAAAAATAGATACTTCTCCAAAGAGAATAAACAATGGCTAAGAAGCAAATGAAAAGATACTCAAGATCATTAGTCATTAGGGAAATGAAAATCCAAACTACAATGAGATACCATTTCATACCAACTAGGATGGCTATAATTAAAAAGATAGACAATACCAAATGTTGTCAAGGATGTGGAGAAATTGGAACCTTCTTATGTTGCTGGTGTAGCCACTCTGACAAACAGTTTGATGGTTCCTCAAAAAGTTACATATAGAGTGCCCATGTAACTCAACAATTCCACTCCTTGGTATACACTGAAAGAGAACTGAAAACATATCCACACAAAATCTTGTACATGAATGTTCATAGTAGCTAAAAAGTGGAAACAACTCAAATGCACATCAATTAATTAATGGATGAACAACATGTATGTGATATATTCATGCAATGGAATATTATTCAATCACAAAAAGGAATGAAGCCCTGATACATGCTACGATGTAGATGAACTTTCAAAATATGCTAATTGAAAGAAGCCAAACCCACATATTGTATGATTTCATCGTATGAAATGAATAGAATAGGCAAATCCAGAGAGTCAGAAAGTAGATTTATGTTTGCCTGGGGAGGAGAAAGTAGGGAGTGACTGTTACTGGGTATGGGGTCGCTTTTTGGAGGTGATAAAATATTCTGAAATTAGATCATGGTGATCAATGAACAACTTTGTAAATATACTAAAAACCATTGAATTGTACTCTTTAAAAATGTGAACTTTATAGTATGTGAATTACATCTCAATAAAGCTGTTATTTAAAAAAAAAAAAAAACCCCTCAGGGGGAAAAAGCATTCAAAGGAAAATATCTAGCAATGTCAATTGCTGCCAAAATGTCAAGCTTTTATTGCAACAAATATCATTGGCAGAAACAGTTCCAATTGTCTGGTGAGGTTCAGATCATATTGAGGAGTAAACAGGAGGTGAGAAAGTATAGATCGTGAATATTAGACAACTCTTTCAAGAACTTTTGCTGGGAAAAACTGAGAAATAGGGCAACAACTGGAGATAATATGAAGAAGGATGGATTTAACTTTGAGATATAGTTTTGTTTGCATCTGAGCAGGAGAGAGACTCATATGTGATTCAGTGCTGATGCAGAAGGTCCAAAAGAGTATGACCCAGGAGTGAGAGGAAAATATATAGATTGCAATTCCTGAGAAATCAGGTGGTAGGGTACAGAAGGGTAGAGAATGTTTGAAATAACTTCTTTGAAAAAAAAGAAAAGAGATGACTAAGAAATAAGTCTACTGGGCAGTTCTGAGGGTATTATGAAGGCCTTGAATTTATGGTAGCATTCATTCATTAATTCACTCATAATTCACTGAACACCTATACTGGCCCAAGGACAGCATACCAAGTCATATGCCTTTTTATTTTTTAATGGAAATATAGGGCTGGCATTTTGTACAGTGAGTGCAATGGAAGTACAGCGGGGTAAAAGAATTGAGGGTGTTGGCAGGAGAATGTCTAAAGTGAAAGACTACATTCTTTAAGATAGGTGGAGAGGGAAGTGGGTTTAGAAGTGAGTTAACAGAGAAGAAATTAAAGGAGGGAAGTCACTAGAGATCTTGTTAATGTCAAATAATAATAAAAAGGACTATGATTTATTACATGTTTCCTCAGTAGCATCATGCTAAATGTTATGGGTTATGTTATCTTCTCAACAAAAACTATTATTTCCAAAAGAAAAAAACAAAGGCTTAGAGAGGTTAAGAAACTTGCTCATGTTCATACATCTTAAACATAGTAAAACTGCTGTTAAGCTCAGAGTGTCTGCTCCAGAGCTCTTGCTGTAACCATTGGGATGCTTTGCAGCTACATGTATTATGTAAGTAGCTGAGTGAAAGAATTGAAAGGTTAGGAGTTGTGGTTATTAGGTTGTGATGTTTAAATTTAGGAAATCAGACATGAGCATTTCAAGTGATGACAAAGGAAGAGGTCCTATCTATGGGATGTGGGTAACAGAATTAGAATGTTGGGGAAGGTCATTGAAACTATAGAAATAAAGAAATGTTTGAGGACAGTTTTGGATATATTGTTCACCTGTATGGTCAACTTTCTGTTAATGCTGGTAGAACCTGAAATGGAGAGGAAGACTGTGAATTAGGTTATGAAGTTTGTAGTAAGTGAGGGACAATGAAAAGGAAGTTGGTGGAGGACAGTGATGCTGTGAGGATAAACATTATACAAGATGGTGGATGAGGAATGGTTTGGAAATGGTAGTGGGGACCATATTCCAGTGTTGAGATCTGTGAAGTTTGAGGAAATTAACAGACTCTACTGGAGAGAACAGGAGAAGAACTATTCCCAGAGTAGAGCTAGGGTTTGATTTAAGGCAGTGGGCCTTGGTTTTCTAAATTTGTATTTATTCCTTTGAAAGTCATTTGAGAATTTGATGAAAGCCACAGACTTGTTCCTAGGAAACTGCATATAAACACACATTATACATAAGAACTGCATACAAGGTATTCTATTGAATGGAAAAGTGATTTCTTTTCAGAGACAGAATGTAAAATCAGCCTCTACAAATAATTGCATCTTTCGGTTTTGCTTTTTCATGCCAACAACAAATGGTGGATTTCCTAAAAAATTAACATAATTGCAAATTATGCAGATTCTTTTCTTTCTTTTTTTTTTGCGGTAGGCAGGCCTCTCACTGTTGTGGCCTCTCCCTCTCCTGTTGTGGAGCACAGGCTCCAGACGCACAGGCTCAGCGGTCATGGCCCATGGGCCCAGCCGGTCCATGGCATGTGAGATCCTCCCAGACTGGGGCACGAACCCACGTCCCCTGCATCAGCAGGTGGACTCTCAACCACTGTGCCACCAGGGAAGCCCTATGCAGATTTTAAAAATAAATTTTAATGTGTTTTAAAGCTTAATGAGAAAGCTCAGGTTTATTCACAAAAATGAAAGAGAAAGAAAGGAAGAAAAGAGAGGATGGGAAGAAGGAAGCAAGCTGTAGGTATCTGCAAATGTAAAAAAAAAGAAAGGAAGGCAGGAAAGAAGAAAGAAAGAAAGAAAAAAAGAAAGAAAGAAAGAAAGAAAGAAAGAAAGGAAGGAAGGGAAACTAAGTTCTTTACAGTCTACTTCTACTTAGGTGACCTTAAAATCAAAGCATGAATTATTA
>NW_006794143.1:425229-441036 GCF_000442215.2 Lipotes vexillifer | reverse complement strand
TGCTGACACTGAGAGTGTCTGTGTCAGAGTCCTTGAAGGTAGCTTCTTTTGTTTGAAGACAAGGGAAATGATAGATATTACATTCATTCATCATTCAATGATGTTACATTGAATTCAACTACTCAACTTGCAGAACTGGGTGATCTCTGGAATTCTCCACACAAGCCCACTGTTATCTGAGGGTGAACTAGGAGAGGGCTGGTTCCACTTCCTGCCTCAGCCTTTGAAGTCAGAGTGTTCCATATTTCTTGGCATCAAAATAAAGATAAATGTTTTAGTAATCCTTGGCCTTTTCCACATCAAAGGCACACTACATTTTTCTTCCTTCCTTCCTTCCTTCCTTCCTTCTTTGTTTCTCTTTCTTCCTTTCTTTCTTTCTTCCTTCCTTCCTTCCTTCCTTCCTTCCTTCCTTCCTTCCTTTCTTCCTTTCTTCCTTTCTTTCTTTCTTTCTTTCTTTCTTTCTTTCTTTCTTTCTTTTCTTTCTTTCTTTCTTTCTTTCTTTCTTTCTTTCTTTCTTTCTTTCTTCCTTTCTTTCTTTCTTTCTTTCTTTCTTTCTTTCTTTTTCTTTCTTTCTTTCTTTCTTTCTTTCTTTCTTTCTTTCTTTCTTTCTTTCTTTCTTTCTTTCTTTCTTTCTTTCTTTTCTTTTCTTTCTTTCCAGGTATCTGCAGCTTTCTGCTTGCAGAGAAATTAAAGCTTTGTCACTCTTAATTTTAAACTGTGGAAACACTTCATTAACATTACATTTATATAGTCCTCTACCTCTAATCTTCTCTACAGAAGTGAGCAGCTTGACCCAAATGCACATATTCTTGTAATAACCTCCCCGACAATGATGAAAGAACTTGAGTAAAAAGATGTATCACATTAATGTGGCCAAACATGGCTTCCAAATAAGGCAAATCATGAATGAACTCTGTTCTGAAAAACTATTAGAGTTGTCTGGCCTTTTTGCTCTCTCTCTCAAAAAATCAAAAAACAAAAAAACCTGGGCTTCCCTGGTGGCACAGTGGTTGAGAGTCTGCCTGCCGATGCAGGGGACACAGGTTCATGCCCCGGTCTGGGAGGATCCCATATGCTGTGGAGTGGCTGGGCCTGTGAGCCATGGCCGCTGAGCCTGCGCATCCAGAGCCTGGGCTCCACAACGGGAATGGCCACAACAGTGAGAGGCCTACGTACCACAAAAAAACCCCCCAAAGAACCCAAAACAAAACAAAACATAAAAAACAAAACAAAAAAATCAAAAACAAAAAACCCCCACAAGAAAAACCCCCCCCCAAACCTCCAAAAAACAAAAAGTGATAAACAAAACCCCCAAAACAAATAGTGAAATATCTCCCCAGAGGTTAATCAAATTCTTCCAGATTTGCCCTATGGAAGATCAGAAAACTCCAGTATAAAAGTTAATATTTTCACATTCTGCTTTCATTTCTTGATTAAATCCTCAGGAAAAACTGGTCAGTCATGTTCGGGTTCTGATGAAGTTAATGACTTTCTCAGTGGAAAATAAGATTTGATGCCAATATATACCAATGGGGATAGCAATGAGCCACATGGACATATGAGTTTCTTTCTTTACTAAGCTGTCAAAAATATCAAGCATACTCGAGTCTCGTCTTTTTCACTTGTTCCTTTCACATAGAACGTTCTCTTGCAGACATCTATATAAATCAATCACAAACTCCTTCAGCTCTCTGCTCAAATGCCATCTTCTTAGGGAGGTCCCCCTGATCTCCTCTTATAAATGGCATGGAGCCCTCCCCAGCTGCTGCAATCACATCAACCACACTTTATTTCTTCCACAGCTCTTACAACCATAGGACATAATTTAGGGTATTTTTAAATTATCCATCTCTTGCACAGGGACCTATGTTCCACAAGGCCTAGGCTATGGTAGTTTTGTTCACTTCTCTTATCCCCGGCACCTAGAGGAGTGTTATTAACTAACAATATAAATTTGTTGAACAAATGTTCCATCTGCTCTAAGTACAAAATTTTGTCAGAGGATCTCCAGAAAAGGAAGGCTTCTGCTTTTACCAGTTGTTGCCCTTCACTGCTCACTCCGAACTACTGCTTGAGGCCCCTCACGTACACTCCTGGCCTTCCCATCACTGCTCTGTGAGCTGCTGTCCTCTCCCATACTACTTTGCCACAAGCATAAATAGAGCCTATTTATTTCCTTCTCCAAGGCTATACTAACATGCTTTTCTAAATATGTGAGGCTTTCATAAGAGGATTACAGAGGAGAAAAAGGAAACTTGGAAGTCAGTTCATTTGTCATTAGCTGTCACGGGGGGTCCTTGCTGACTTCTTCCCTTGGCTCTAGCTATCCTTACAGATTTATGCAATCTGTGATCTGATCTGTTCCTTCTCAGGTCAGAGCCTCTTATCCCACCTCCTGCCTTTCCTGGGCCTCAACTACATCATGAATCCCATCTCAAAGAACATAAAGGAATAACTCCCTTCTCTGGCTAACCATGTGACAAGTTAACATACCCTAACATTAAAAAAAAAATCACTGGGCTTCCCTGGTGGCGCAGTGGTTGGGAGTCCGCCTACCGATGCGGGGGGCGCGGGTTCGTGCCCCGGTCCGGGAGGATCCCACGTGCCGCGGAGCGGCTGGGCCCGTGGGCCGTGGCCGCTGGGCCTGCGCGTCCGGAGCCTGTGCTCCGCGGCGGGAGGAGCCACAGCGGTGAGAGGCCCGCGTACCGCAAAAATTAAAAAATTAAAAAAAAAAAAATCACTGACATGATCCACAGCTTCCTTGAGGTTAAATAAAATTCTCGCAGCATGTCAGGATCATGAAGTAACCTACATCATGACACATTATGTGCACATTTGTGAATGAAATCTGGACATGGGAGTCACATCAGTTTTTTCATATGTTCTCTTAATGGCAGGAAGCTTTTCTGTAAAGGCCACACAGATATCTTTCTTTACCATCTCCACTTTCAGATCCCAGAGGAACTGCTCCTCTTTCATATCATCAGATACAAAAAGGCCTCCCCGGGTCCAGCCAAAATGCAGCAAAACCCAGATCATTCCATGAGCCAGGGAGCTGTCCTTGGTGGCCATTTGATAGAGTGATGAGACCTGGTTTTTATTGCTCAGAATGAGATGGAAAGGACCATATGTGACCTGAAGAAGAAAAGAAATAGCCTGGCTCTGTGTTTAGTGTACTATGGGGTTGTTTCCCTTAGTGGGTGGGTGAGAAAATTCTCTACACAACAAAGAAAGTGACTGAAGTATAGAGTGAATAGAAAGACTTTGTAGAGATGATCCAGTTCTCTATTCTGGGAACATAGAAAACCATGTTTCCCAAGCCCATTGCTTTTAGGGAGGGACTTCCAACTAGTTCTGATCAGTGGATCACTTCCAGACCAAAGCAGGACAAAAAATGTGTAAAGACCCTTGTGCTATGCATTCCCTGCAGAGAGGAATTGAAGAAGGCATGAACTTCAGATGATATATCACTGTTATAGTGGAGTTCCTCTCAGCCTTGCCCCCTACAACTGAGGGAGCAGAACCCTCCCTCCCCCCGCAACCAATGTTTGCTGAAAACTTTGAGGCAGAAATAAACCTTTACTGTATTAAAAATAAAACAACAAAGTCAACAAACTCTCATTTGTCCAAAAGCAACTTCTAATTTCATTATATTATTTTACTTGCAATTATAATACAAATTAACCCCAAAGGCTTTAATCTTCAATAGACAAAGTGATTATTTAAGATTTTCTTCTACCTCAATAGTTTTCCCTTCATCACAACTTTCCCCCAGAATTTCCAAAAAGTCTCAGTTTCAAAAACAACCATAGTGATGTATCTGTTTTCTCTTGTCTTGCAATGTAAGAATCACCCTGGTTGACTGCAGAATTGAAGGAAGTGAAGGCTAACACTAGAGGCACAGAAAAGATTGCAGTAATTGTAGTAATAGGTGACCTTGCTTGGACAGGAGTGATGGCTGTGGGTATGGAGAGAAGTGGATGGATTTGAGAGATATTTAAGGGTTTTAATCCATAAGCATTGGAAAGTGAATAGATGTGAGGTGAAGACTGAAAGACAGTGAGGAGTCCAGGATGGATCTTGATTCTTGGCTTGGCAAGGTTTTGGTAATGTTTCTAATCCAAGTATATGGATGTGTGTGTGTGTGTGTGTGTGTGTGTGTGTGTGTGTGTGTATAAAGGTCCACAAATTCAAGGCAAGCCTTTTGCTAGCTTTGTGTGTCCATTCATGCAAATCTTTTGATACAAAAATTATTGTGACTTGTGTGTTCCTTTTCAAAGGTAAAACCAAAGGATATAAAACGATCCTTATAATTTATTTCCTTGGAGGTTTTCTGCAAGTTAATCTATGCTTAAAGTAAACACTAATAGTTCTCTTTAATCATAAGGCAGAGACATTTTATTTAATTTTTGTCAATAGAAAACATTTCAAAACATTATAAGAAGTTTTAATGTTGATTGCATGTTGCTTGATCATATAAACTAAGCAACCTAGACCTTTTGTAGTAACACAGTATCCTCATAATAGACAATTTTTTTAAACAAAGACATATTTCAAAATAATAGAAAGAAAACTTAAAAATTGTCTTTTTAAGCATGTCACTGACTCCTTGAAACATAGTGCATGGACCTCACATCAGAAGCTCCAAGTTCTTAACCAAGGTGGAAGACATTGTTCAGGAAGAGTTTAAAGATGTAAGAGTTAATCAGATTGGAATTCCAGAGAACACAGTTGAAAGATTTTGGAGAGACAGTAGCAGTGAGGCATGGGTTGGTGCGAACATGTACCAAGCAGTTTGGGTGTCAAAGGACTGGGTGAACAAGAAGGATTAGTTTGGTTGCTAACAAAGATGACTGGAGTGTGAAGTAGCTGATTTGAAGGGTGACACACAATTTATCTTAGCCATTCTCTCAATGATGGAGAAGTGCATGTTTCTCAGGAGGTATGCATTACCTTAGATTGGATGCAGCTCCAAAGAAACCCTAGTCTCTCGTGGATTGAAAAATTTGGCCTTGTAGAAGCAGTAAGTAGCATTCCATACTGATTATCTGGAGACTTGGGAGCAGCTCACACATTTTGGAAGCATTTCAGAATTGTTTAATGCTTATTTCTATTAATGTTTCACCTTGGCTTCAGTGGTCTCTTACAAGGATATGTAAACGAAGTACACTACTCCATATTTTCATTAATGTGGAAACAAGAAATATGGACTCTTTAAAAGAAAATCAACCCAATTTCCCTTTTATATTTGTTACCAAAGTGCCTTACTGAATGCATGTATTTTTTGAGAGTCTCTTCATTCCAAGCTTCTGGATGTGATTATACATGGTTTGCTGAAAGGATGCAGATATTTTCTTATCTTTCATACAAATGATATATGTTTCTTTTTTATGTTTCTGAAAATATCTTTATCTTCTCTCCTTTTGTACAATAGTTTAATTGGGTATAGAATTCTAACTTGATGGTGATGTTCTTTTATAACTTTAAAGATATTATTGTATTCTGGCATCTATTGTTACTAATGAAATATATTTTGTTGCTTTAATTGTTATTTCTTTTTTTAATTGAAATATAGTTGACATACAATATTATGTTAGTTTCAGGTGTACTCAGTAATGATTTAATATTTGCATATGTTAAGTGATAACCATGATAAGTCTAGTAACCATCTGTACCCATACAAAGTTATTACAGCATTATTGACCATATTTCTTATGCTGTATATTACATTCCTGTTACTTATTTATTATATAACTGGAAGTTTGAACCTCTTAATCCCCTTCAACTATTTTGCCAAGCTTTCTACCCTCCTTCCTTCTGGCAACTACCATTTGTTCTCTGTATCTATGAATCTGTTTTCATTTTGTTTTGTATGTCTGTTTTGTTTTTTAGACTCTGCATTTAAATGACATCATGTAATATTTGTCTTTCTTTGTATGAGTTATTTCACTTAGAATAATACCCTCTAGATCCATCCATGTCATCACAAATGGCAAGATTTCATTTTTTTTATGACTATTATTCCATTATATATAATTATATATTATTCCATTATATATATGATTCCATTATATCTTCTTTATCTGTTATTCTATCAGTGGACCCTTGTATCAGCTATCATAAATAATGCTGGAATGAACATTAGAATGCATACTTCTTTTTGAATTAGTATTTTGTTTTATTCAGCAAATACCCAGAAGTAAAACTGCTGGATCATATAGCAGTTCTGTTTTTAATTTTTTGAGAAACCTCCTTACTGTTTTCCATAGTGGATGCATCAATTTACAGTCTCTCCAGAAGTGCACAAGGGTTCCTTTTTTTCTACATCCTTGCCAACACTTGTTAATTGTTGCCTTTTTGATGATAGCCATCCTGACAGGTGTGAAGTTGTGTCTCACTGTGGTTTTGATCTGCATTTCCTCAATGATTAGTGATTTTGAGCATCTTTTTATGTGCCTGTTGGCCATCTGTATGTCCTCTTTACAGAAATGTCTATTCAATTCTTCTGCCCATTTTTTAATCAGGTTTTTTGTTTTTTGGTGTTGAGTTGAATGAGTTTTGTTTTTTGTTCGTATTTTGGATATTAAGCCCTTAACAGATATATTGTGTGCAAATACCTTTTTCCATTCAGTAGGTTGCCTTTTCATTTTGTTGATAGTTTCCTTCACTGTGCAGAAGCATTTTACTTTGATGTAGCCCCATTTGTTTATTTTTGCTTTAGTTCCTTTATCTAAAGAGACCGATCCAAAAAAATATTGCCAAGACTGATGCCAAAGAGCATACTACCTATGTTTTCTTCTAGGAGTTTTATGGTTTCGGGTCTTACATTTAATTCTTTAATGTATTTTGAGTTTATTTTTGTGTAAAGTGTGAGAAAATAGTCCAGTGTGATTCTTTTGCATGTAGCTGTCCAGTTTTTCCAACTCCATTTGTTGAAAAGGCTGTCTTTTCCTAATTTTATATTTTTGCCTCCTTTGTTGTAGGTTAAGTTGTCCATATAAGTGTGGGTTCATTTATGGACTGTCTATTCCATTCCATTAATCTATGTGTCTGCCTTTGTTCCAGTACCATACTGTTTTGATTAATCTGGTTTGTAGTATAGTTCAAAACCGGGGAGCATGATACAGCCAGCTTTGTTCTTTCTCAAGATTGTCTTGGCTATTTGGGGTCTTTTGTATTTCCATACAAATTTTAGAATTATATGTTCTAGTTCTATGAAATTTACTATTGGTATTTTGATAGGGATTGCATTGAATATGTAGGCTGCCTTGAGTAAGATGGTCATTTTAACAATATTAATTTTTCCAGATCATGAGCACAGTGCATCTTTCCATTCATCTGTGCTGTCATCAATATCTTATAATTTTCTGAGTACAGATTTTTTACTTTCTTTGGTTAGATTTATTCCAAGGTATTTTATTCTTTTTGATGTAATTGTAAATGGGTTTGTTTTCTTAATTTCTCTCTGACAGTTTGTTGTTAGTGTGTAGAAATGCAACTGATTTGCAATATATTAATTTTGTATCTTACAACTTTACTAAAAGTTTTTTTGGTGACATCTTTAGAATTTTCTATATAGTATCATGTCATCTGCAAACAGTGACAGTTTTATTCTTCCTTTCCAATTTGTATTTCTTCTATTTCTTTTTCTTGTATTATTGCTGTGGCTAGGACTTCCAATACTATGTTGGAGAAAAGTGGTGAGAGTGGGCAACCTTGTCTTGTTCCTGATCTTTGAGAAAATGCTTTCAGCTTTTCAATGTTGAGTAGGATGTTGGATGTAGGTTTGTCATATATGCCTTTGTTATGTTGAAGTATGTTCTCTCTATAACCACTTTGTTGAGTTCTTATCATAAATAGATGTTGAATTTTGTCAAAAGCTTTTTCTGCATTTACTGAGATGATCATATAGATTTTATTCTTCAATTTGTTAATGTGGTATATCACATTGGTTGGTTTGCAGATTTTGAACCATCCTTGCATCCCTGTCATAAATCCCACTTGATCATGGTGAATAATTCTTTTAATGTATTGTGAATTTCATTTGCTATTTTGTTTAGGATTTTTGTATTTATGTTCATCAATGATATTGGCATGTCATGTGCATGTGTGTGTGTGTGTGTGTGTGTGTGTGTGTGTGTGTATGTGTGTGTGTGTGTTTGTTGTCAATGTCCGGTTTTGGTATCAGGGTGATACTGGCCTTGTAGACTGAGTATGGAAGCTCATAGAATGAATTTCTTCCTCTTCAAATTTTTCTGGAATCATTTGAGGAAAGGTGATAACTCTTCTTTAAATATTTGGTAGCATTCACCTGTGATGACTTCTGGTCCTGGACTTTCAGTTGTTGGGAATTATTTTTTTATTATTATTACTGATTCAATTTCATTACTGCTAGTCTGTTTATATTTTCTGTTTCTTCCTGATTCAGTCTTGGGAGATTGGATGTTTCTAGGAATTTATTTGTTTCTTTTAGGTTGTTCATTTTATTGATGTATAATTGTTTGTAGTAATCTCATAGTCCTTTGTATTTCTGTGGTGTTTTTTCAACTGTTCCTCTTTTGTTTCTGATTTTATTTATCTGGCCCTCACTCTTTTTTTTTTTTTTTCTTTATGAGTCTAGCTAAATGTTTATCTTTTCAAAGAACCAGTTCTTAGTTTCAGTGATCTGTTCTATTTTTTTGTCTCAATTTTACTTATTTCTGCTCTTATCTTTATGATTTCTTCCCTTCTATGAACTTTGGATTTTGTTTGTTCTTCTTTTTCTAGCTCCTTTGGGTGTAAGGTTAGGTATTTATTTGAGATTTTTCTTGTTTCCTGAGGTAAGCTTGTATCTCTTTAAAATTCCCTCTTAGAACTGTTTTCATTGTGTACCATAGATTTTTGATTGTGGTGTTTTCATTTTCATTTGTCTCCAGGTATTTTTTAATTTCTTCTTTGAGTTTTTTGGTGAACCATTGGTTGTTTGGTAGCTTACTGTTTATCCCCCATGTGTTTGTGGATTTTGCATTTTTTTTGTAGCTGATTTCTAGTTTCATACAGTTGTGGTCAAAAAAGATGCTTAATATGATTCCAATCTTAAATTTACCAGGGTTCGTTTTGTGGCCTAGCATGTGATCTATCCTGGAGAATGTTCCATGTGCACTCGAAAAGAATGTGTATTCTGCTGCTTTTTAATGGAACATATATTTATTAAGTACATCTGGCCTAATGTGTCATTTAAGGCCAGTGTTTCCTTATTGATTTCTGTCTGGTTGATCTATTGATGTAAGTGGGGTGTTAAATCCCCTACTTTTATTGTGTTACTGTCAGTTTCTCCTTTTATATGTGTTAATACTTTCCTTATGTATTTAGGTGGTCCTATGTTAAGTGCATATATATTTACAATTGTTATATTTTCTTCTTGGATTGATCTCTTGATCATTATGTAATGTTTTTCTTTGTCTCTTGCAACAGTTTTTTGTTTAAAGTCTATTTTGCCTGATATAATTATTGCTACCTGGCTTTCTTCTGATTTCCATTTGCATGGAATACTGTTTCCCTTCCCTCAACTTCAGTCTTTGTGTATTTTTAGATCTAAATTGGGCGCTTGTAGGCAACATATATATGGTCTTGGTATTTTATCCAATTAGCTACCCTGTGTCTTTTGACTGGAGCATATAGTCCATTTTTATTTAAAGTAATTATGTTATTGATAGGTATGTCTTTAATGTCATTTTGTCATTTTCTGGTTGGTTTGTATTTGCTTTTGTTCCTTTCTTTTTCTTTTGTTCTTTTCCCTTGTAATTTCATGATTATTTTTAGTGCTCTATTTGGATTCTTCTCTCTTTTTTGTGTATATATATATATATGTTAGTGGTTGTTGGTTTGTGTTACTATGAGGTTCATAAATAACAGCATATATTATTGATATGATTATTTTAAGTTGATTTTCTCTTAAGTCTGAACACATCTTAAAAAACCCACATTTTTACCATTTTTATTTCCCTCGCCTCATGTTTAATGTTTTTGAAATTATATTTTACATCTTTTTGTTTTGTGTTTCCCTTAACTGCTTGTTGTGGATATAGTTGATTTTACCACTTTTGTCTTTTAACCTTCTTACTAGCTTTATAAGTGGTTGAACATACCTTTATGTATGTATGTATGCTTTTGCTAATGAGATTTTTTCTTTCATAATTTTTATATTTATAGTTGTAGTATTTTCTTTTCTGCTTAGAGGAGTCCTTTTAACATTTCTTGTAAAGCTGGTTTGTGATGCTGAACACTTTTACTTTTATGTACAACTCATTATCTTACCTTCAAATTTGAATAAAACCCTTGCTAAGTAGAGTATTCTTGGTTGTAGGTTTCTTTTTTCCCCCATCACTTTAAACATGTTATGTTACTCCCTTCTGGCCTGCAAAGTTTCTGCTGAAAAGTCAGCTCATAGTCTTATGGGAATTCCCTTGTACATAACTAGTTGCTTTTCTCTTTCTGCTTTTAAGATTTTATTTTATTTTTAATTTTTGCCATTTTAATTGTAATGTGCCTTGGTGTGGATCTCTTTGGATTGATCTTGTTTGAGACTCTCTTTGCTTCCTGGAGCTGGACATCCGTTTTCTTTCCCATATTAGGGACGTTTTCAACTATTATGTCTTCAAATAAGTTCCCTGCCCCTTCCTCTCTCTCTCCCTCTCTTCTCTTTATGAGACCAATTGGTTCAAATGTTAGTATGCTTGATATTGTCCAAGAGTTATCTTAAACAATCCTCATTAAAAAAAATTCTTTTTACTTCTTCTGTTCAACTTGAATGACTTCCACCACTCTGTATTCCTGTTTGCTGATCCATTATTCTCTATCATCAAATCTACTGTTGATTCCTTCTAATGTATTTTTTAGTTCAGTAATTATATTCTTCAGCTCTGGTTCTTTTTTATATGCTCTAACTCTTTGTTAAACTTCTACTGTGTTCATCCAGTCTTCTGATTATCGAGCATCTTTATGATTATTACTTTGAACTCCTTATAAGGTAGATTACTTATCTCTACTTTGTTTAGTTCTCTTTCTGGGTGTTGCCTTTTCTTTCACTTGGAACATATCCCTCTCTCTCTTAACTCTGATTATTATCTATCTTACTAGACTATAGATGTCAAGGGAGCAGAAATCATGCTTGGCTATTTCCTCTTGTATGTCCAGTACCTAACCAACTACACAACATGAGTAATTGCAAGAAATTGATATTTCTTGATTGATTAAGTGTGTACTTAAAGAAATGTTTTGCTTTTTTCTACCTACCCTTACATAATTTCTATGACTAAAACACTTTAATCTGTCTTTATGGCAGAACATTTTCTCACTTGATGGAATAATCTGACCATGTCTAAAAAGAACAGAGTGTACCAGATGGTTAACAGAACATGTGCAAATGATTTATGAATTAAAAATATCTTTTGGGTGTTCATTATTCAAGTCAGATACAGGCATACCTTGGATATATTATGGGTTTTGTTCTAGACCACTGCAATAAAGAGAATATCACATGAAGTTTTTGGTTTCCCAGTGCATATAAAATTTATGTTTACTATATTGTAGTCTATTAATGATATCATTATGTTTTTTAAAAATGAATATACCTTAAAAATACTTTATTGCCAAAAAATGTTAACCATCTTCTGAGCCTTACTTCTTTTTGAAATAGTAACATCAAAGATGACTGATCACAGATTACCATAACAAATATAATAATAATGAAAAAGCTTGAAATGCTGCAAGAATTATCAGAATGTGACATAGAGACATGGAGTGAGCAAAAGTTGTTGGCAAAATGATGCCCGTAGATTGCTCAATGCAAAGTTGCCATAAATCTTCAATTTGTAAAAAAACACAATATCTGCTAAGCACAATAAAGCAAAACCCACTAAACAAGGTATGTTTGTATTTACATTGTCTAATTCTCATTGATATTTTTTGTTTTTCCCTTTGGTGATATAACTGAAATTTTATTCTTTATTGCTGAAAAGAGAAAAGAGTCACGTGTCATTAGATCTTGGTTTCACTCTGGTTTTATATGTGACTTTAGGTAAGTCATAAGCTGTGAGCCTAAATGTTGTCAGCTGTGAAACAGGGAAAAACTTACATGACTATATTTTTTTTCTCCACAGAATATTGTAAGGAAAAATAAGATAATTATACATACGTATATATTGAACACCTTGACAAAAATGCTAATATATTAATACACTCATATATTTCTCTTGGTCTGGCTGTGGATACAGTTAATATTTAAATGATAGGGGATGACTACATAAAAATTATAAAAACAGTGACGTTAGCTATCAATTGGCACTTTGTAATGTGCCAAGCGTTGAGCTAAATGCTTCCCATATATTTTCTTATTTAATTTTCACAAACATATGTTAATTACTTTTCCCTTCTCCATTTCTACTCCTCTCATTCTTTCTTGAACTCACTTCATGAAATGAGGTGTTTGACCCATCACTCCACTGAATGTTTTCTTCTCGGGGTCACCAATGACCTCTATCTTGACAATGCCAATGGTCAATTCTTCCTTCATCTCACTCAGTGCCTCTGTAGAATATGACAGTAGGTCATTTCCTTTTTCTTGAAGCACTTTATTTGCTTGACTCTAAGAAACTCCCCTCCCATAATTTTCCTGCATTTTTCTTATTTTCTTGACCTCTAAATATTGGAAACCCCTAGAGATCAGACCCAGAGTCTCTTTTCTTTACTATTTTAACATATTCCTATAGCAATCTCACTCAGTTCTCATAGCTTAAATATATTTCTACTCTTTTAATGCCTAAATTTTAAGATACATTCTTGACCTCTTTCTTGAACGCATACACATTTATATCCAATGGTTTACTGAATATTCCCACATGGATGCTTAATTACTATCTCTAACTAAACTCTATAATTCCCCTTCCTTTTTACCTGTTCCTTATTCTGTCTCCATTCATCCAGTTACTTAGACCCAAAACTTTGGCATCATTTTTATTTTCTTTCTCACAACTCATATTCAATCTGTCAGAAGTTATGTTGAGTCATGAATCTAATTGGTTTTGGCTGCTGTCAGGTGTGGGGTGTCATCTTCCTATTTGAAGCCACCAACATATCTTGCCTGCACTATTGCAATTGTCTTTTCTTGGTTGTCCTGCATCTACTCCTGGCTCCCTAGAGTCTATTCTTCACATAGGACCCATAGTGATCCTCTCAAAACATAAATTGCCATCATGATACTCCCCTACTAAAAAATGTCCAATGATTTCCCATCACAGAATAAAATCCAAAATCCTACTGTGGTATATAAATTTCTGCATTACTTAATCCTTGGCTACCTTTCAAATTCAACTCATAAGTCACTGAACACCAACCTCTGTTGGTCAAACGTTCTGTCTTCCTTCTTCAATAAGAAAGGTAACTGAGATTCAGAATAGTCAAGTCAATTTTCAAGATCATATAATTATTAAATGTTACAGTTGGGATTTGAATACTGACCAGAGGATAAATCTTGCACTTTTAGCCACTATGCCATATTGCTTCCTTCTTTATACTATACTGTTTTCCCTCAACATGCAATTATCTTGGAAATTCAGGATCCCCAAATTTCCATAAACATTTTGTTATAATTGTCAAAATACTCATATGTATGCTCACATTTCAGCATTAGTTGCCTTTCAGGGTTTCAGGTCCACACACATGTATACTCAACAGCTTATAGTTCAGCTTCCCTAAAGGGAGATTTAAAAAGGAGAAAAATACCTTCCAAAAGACATTGATGCAAAGGATTTTTAAAAACAATCAATGACACATCACTGAAAATTGCATAAATGTACAGATCCTAGGAATTTCAGGCTATAAGTGAAAGTGATAGAGTCAGGTCACTTTTATCTCTTTGATCCCACATTCAAGTTTCACGTAGGCCTGAAGCAGTGCTTAAACCATAACACGATTACAAGAGGAGCTATTGACTTCAACATTAGAGGAGACCTAATGCCAGTTACTGAAGTCAGGTTTTTACTGATTTTTAACACTAAGATTTCTCTAAAAGGAGCTCTGGCAATTGTCTTTTTAAGGTGCTCTTAAGAAATGCTAGATTCCCCTCCCCCCTTTTAACCATTACTCCATTTTCATGTTGTCCACATTTAAAGAAAAACTTGAGTAAGGAAGTCAGAGCATGCAACATATCAATTTTGCCTGGATTTATATTAATGTTGGCATGGAAGTTGAAAAAAACCAATATTTGTTATCTGATGCTAGGAGTTGAAAATACCTGAGTAATTTTTCACTTTTCTATGAAATGTAATAATAGTTAACATTTATGAAATCCTGGTTCTACCACTACCAGTTATGTGACTCTGTGTACATTACTTAACTTCTTTTTTGTCTGTCAGTTTCTTATTCTGTAAACAGGGGATAATACTAGGACTAATCTCATGGTATTTGGGTGAGGTTAGATGAGATAATGTCAAGCACTTAAATAACCCTTAGCATGGTGTGAGGGCTCAGGAAACACCAGCTATTATAATGTGTGCACAACTACTAGATCAGGATTTCTCATCCTTGGCACTGTTGACATTTGGGGTCAGATAATTCTTCATTCTTGGATGCTGTCCTGTGTCTTATAGAATGTTTACTAACATCCCCAAACTCTTACCTAACTAGAAGCCAGTAACAGCCAACCCCTTCCCAGCCCTAATAACCAAAAATGTCTTCAGACATTTCCAGATGTCCTCTGGGGAGCAAAATCACCCTGTGTTGAGAACCGCTGTACTAGACTAATGCTTTACATGTTACCTCTTAATTTTCACAACAAGCTTCTGGGGTAGGTACAAATGAGGAAAGTAAAATTTAGGAACATTAGGTATTTGCCTAAGACACAGAGCTGGGAAAGGCTGAACTGTTACTGGAATCTGACGGTGGCTGACAACAAAGCTTTGATGGCATGTTAGTTATGTCTCCAGTTGAAGGGAGACTTAACTGTGCACAATGCCAAGATGTCAACAGTCCGATGCATTTCTGCTGTCCTCTACCTGGGAGTCTACAGTGAGTTTACTTTGTCTGGCTTTATAGTCCAATTTCCTTCCATTTTACAACTTGCTCTTCTTGTCTGCATTGAAGAATGCTATGCTTTTCTATTAGGACTCAGTTGATGGGCAAGGCTTCTTATCTCTCACAAAATACGCATTGCACTCTCAACATGACATTAAAGCCAAAGTTTCCACCCATAATTGGCAACAGATAGAATCTGCCCTCCTGGTACTTGTCAATGAGAATAACACTGAACTGACTTTTGCTTAACATTTATTACAAGTTTAATTGTGAAGAATGAATTTAGGAATTTTATCTAAGGAACTTGTAGTGCTTTGAGAATAAGGTAGAGAATGAATAAATAGAATAAACTTATAAAACTCCTAAATAATATGTGAGTATGCAGACTGTGGCCTTTCCAAATGTTTCTTCATTTTAGGTTTCTAAGTTCTTTTTTTTTTAATGTAGATTTATATTAAGGTAGGGAGAGGTAGAGAGGGAGATTAATTTGTATTTTTCCATCTTTATCTTACTGGAGCCTTCTGCTTCATTTTTCACTTTTGTGGCTCCCATAATATTAATGTATTATGGATTCTCCTCCTTTGGTCAACTCCTTGCTCTTTCCTTTCTTGGCTACTTTTCTTTTGGAAATCGCTAAAATAATTGTTGTGTCCCAGGGTTGGATCCTGAATTCATAACTTATCTCACTTTATATATATATATATATATATATATATATATATATATATATATATATATATATATATACATATAATG
>NW_006794143.1:384935-425123 GCF_000442215.2 Lipotes vexillifer | reverse complement strand
ATATATATATATATACTTTTTTTTTTTAATTTATTTTTTGGCTGTGTTGGGTCTTTGTTGTTGCGTGCGGGTTTTTTTTCTCTAGTTGTGGGTAACGGGGGCTACTCTTCGTTGCAGTGTGCGGGCTTCTCATTGCCGTAGCTTCTCTTGTTGCGGAGCACCGTCTCGAGGCACGTGGGCTTCAGTAGTTGTGGCATGCAGGCTCAGTAGTTGTGGCTCACAGGCTCTAGAGCACAGGCTCAGTAGTTGTAGCACACTGGCTTAGTTGCTCTGCGGCGTGTGGGATCTTCCCGAACAAGGGCTCGAACCCATGTCACCTGCATTGGCAGACAGATTCTTAACCACTGCGCCACCAGGGATGCCCCTCACTTTCTATATTTTTTGAACAATGTTATTCAGTCTCCTGGTTTCAGATAACATTATTTACCAGTGGATTCCAAATCTAGGCCTGTGCTCTGAGCTCTAGACTCATCTACCCAGTTACTAGGTGGGCATCTCTACAAGAATGTTCCATAGACACTTCTGTTTCAACACAGTTTCCCTAAGCTGTCTCTTTTCCCTCAGTTGGTTGGCACCACCATCCAGCCAGTTGCTCCAGGTAGAACTTGTGCATCATATAGTGTTTTGAAATCTCTCATCTCTTCGTGAGATGCACAGTCAATCACCAATGTTTGATAATTCTACTTCCTAAACATATTTTCAACTCATCTTGTCGAATATTTTCTGTCATTGTCATTATCTTTCATCAGAACTGCTACCTTCACCTCCCAAAAGGTCATTGGGACAAGATAACATGCAAGTAGTTAATGACTATGGAACCTCATTGATATGGCCCCTGTCTATCTCTGTCACTCTTCATTTCTACCATCTGCCTTAGACTGGGCACTCAGGCAACCCTGAGCTGTTTGTGGTTTTCTATATGTAATAGATTAATTTTCACTTCTCTTTGTTCAACTGTTCCTTTGTATGGAATGCCTTTTCCCTAATTATCACATCGTTAAACCTTACTGTTGTCTCCCTTCTGAAAACCCTCCAATACAATTATTCTGGTTGCCTTTCTGTGGTTACTCTTCCATATTGCTTTATAATCATTCGATTCTTTATCTCTACCTCTATATATCTTATGTGCACACCTAGCTAACTATGGGAAAAAGAAATAGTGAATACTCCATAAATGTTTGTTGAGTGAATGACTGTGTCAGCTAGCTCACTGAATTGGTAGCAATCTACTAAAAGGGCTTTTTAAAATAATCTTTCAATGCAGTTAAAAATCTTATATTATTTACTGATGGGGGTTAGCCTTGACTTATACATTAAGTAGAACACTATGTCTTTCATTCATCTAAACATCCTTCAAGATGTTTTCTTGGCTTGGGGCAGAGATCCTAAGCTGTCAACTATATGTATAAACCTCTTGCACCATAGGGAGCAGTATGTAGCCACTGGGATTAGATTCTGGGCACGTGGGATATTGGATCCTGGGCCAGCATTCTTGATCAGATCTCTTTGCTCCAGAGATTTGATGCTGCCCGTGAAGCTATATCTCTCAGTATCACTTCTGGGGTTAAAAGTGGGAAAAAATGCCAACAACAAAAGCATGTATGTGCTTTAAACTTTTAATATTAAACACATCATTTTATTTATTTATTTATTTTGCGGTACGTGGACCTCTCACTGTTGTGGCCTCTCCCGTTATGGAGCACAGGCTCCGGACACGCAGGCTCAGCGGCCATGGCTCACAGACCCAGCCGCTCCACGGCATGTGGGATCCTCCCTGACCGGGGCACGAACCCGCGTCCCCTGCATCAGCAGGCAGATTCTCAACCACTGCGCCACCAGGGAAGCCCTTAAACACATCATTTTAAAATCATAGCTATAAAAAAAAAATAAAGTTGCAAAACAGATATGGAGAGAATAGTTTTCATATTGCAAATATATTTCTGGCTTTACTAACAGGTTCACTGCAAAATGTATTTAAGTAGGCGGATCTCAGTGAAGTAAAATACTATATGATTAAAACACTATTTCAGATACATTTTCAGGAACAGATTGGAAATATTAGAAGATACTGTTCTTTAGACTCATAAATATATATTTCCTTATTAATCCTTATATTGCTATATGAATATACATTCAATATTTCTTTTCATTGTTTTTTAAATGTGACCACATTTTTGATAAATACTATGTATTTATTTATGTATTATGTTCATACACAAAGTAATAAGCCTTTGAAAATGTCCTTGTCCTGAATATTTATGTAGTGTCCTGTCATTGCTAAAAACAATTTTAAGTAATAGATGTTCTGTGGCATATGCGACATATGAAATAGATGTTGAGCACACCATTTAATGTGTATTATGAAAATAAATTATCAGAGTATATAGTATGTTTCGTTATTGACCAGTTTTATTTTATTTAAAAAATTTTTATTGAAATATAGTTGATTTACAATGTTGAGTTAGTTTCAGGTGTACAGCAAAGTGATTTAGTTATACATATATATATATAAATATACATATTCTTTTTATACTTTCTCTGTTATTGACCAGTTTTAGCCTAAAATTCAAGAAATTTCATGTTTATATTCTTTGTCAAAATCTCTCCCACTAATACCTGAAAGACTCTATACAGTTGTAAATAGTGTCACAAGGATGTCAAACTTGACTCGGGTGGATCAACAAGCCATTATTCCTCTCATTTGTACTTGTTTTTAATGATCAGCAGCCTAGACTGGCAGTATTTTTGTGACACTTTCAATCTACAGGACTGAGAGAGTGGCTGTTTATTCCTATCTCACTGGAGACATTAGCATTAACAAGCTGACTCCTGCACTGCCTGGTGCCAGCTACAGGTCACGCTGATGTGGAGGCAGCTGTCTCTTGTGTAGGCCATTCCATCTTTATTTCCCAGACAACAGCTGGCTGAGGGATCTCACACTATTAACATCAATGTGAACTGAATACCAGCTACCTGCATTACGACCTTAGGTCTAGGAAGGGAAGCATGGCACTGCTAGCAGAACCCATGCACATTGCCCATAAGAAGTGGACGGAGTTACATATGGCAGGTGAACAAAAGAACTCATTAGACTTCCCCTTGTCCATATCCAGTCAACTGACACTGTTGCCCTTGCTATTTTAAATCAAGATGAACAAATTCAGGGCTGCCAACACTGATTTTAGAGTGGCATGGTTTTCTTTTCTAATAGTTTATAGATTAGCACAACAACTAGAGTTTATTCATTTAAAACAATTACTTTGATTTCCAATCATGCACATTCTCTGAGATCCACTAATATTAATAGTATTTTTGGTATGTATGTGTTAAAAAGGTAGAAAAAGGAAATTACCATATTCTTTTCAATGTGAGAGTTCTTTCTGTTCTTGGTAGAGAAATTAAGCTCTCAAAGCAAATATAACCCTGAAGAACAGTTCTTCACAGAAAAATATATTATTGCATTACTATTTACCGAAATTGTTTCAAAAGTAGTTCTGATTGGCAGAGCTTTGCATAATAAATGTTAAATAGTTTTCTGCTTTACTTCCTGTGAATCTCATGGTCCTTTGCACTTTTAGTCTCAGATTAAGATGATATCTGATCATTTTGGCCATTGTTGGCAGTCTACAACATCTAGGCATAACATTTCTTCTTGCTCTGAGAAAATGAATGAATTTGGAAAAGAATGTAATTATCCTTTAAATTTGTGGCTACACAATGGCAGAATAAACAGTTGAAAATTGAAAACTGGTTATTTGCCTTGTTTTAGGTGAAAAGAAAGACAAGGGAAAAAATCCTGCCATTTGAACTTAGATTTTAAAATGAGGTAAATTAGTTACTTGTTGAGATACAAATTAAGTTAGATTGAAAATACATGTTTTGAGGAGACATTTTTCTTATTTCATACCTCAGAAAAAAATAGTTGCATATCTATTTTTTTCTGGTACAAATAGATGAGTTCTTTTTGCTTTTTTCACCATTTGGAAAACAAAACCATCAGAATCAATTCTCCCCTCCTCCCCTGCAAGGATATAGTAGCGTTATCATTAAATTCAGGAAGTGGGTAAATGCTGAAATAACATAAACACATTCCATTGTATATAAATAAGTAAGCCAGTTTAAAGTAATTTAGTAAAGGAAAGGCTCTATTCCTTTCTTAATTTTTCCTAAACACTTTGTTCCATTGTAACATGTACTGGGCCTACATGTTTTAATGTTCGTTTTCTCTTTATGTCCCCCTCTGGGGTTTCAGTCCAGTAAATTCAAAAATCATTGCCTTTTTGGGATTTATTGGTATTTAAAAGCAGATCCCAGCACCTTACAAATTGCAGTTATAGTCTGTGTAAGGTAATGGTCAATAAGGGAGAATAAGAGCACTAAAGCTAGATTGTGAAAAAAGAAAGGAAAAAAGCTTACTACATTCTTTCTAAACAAACAGAAAGTCATAATTGGAAAAATTCTTTTTTATGTTTTCTTACATTAGATAGGACCACTGAATGAAACATTCATTGATGAATTACTCCCGTAATCTGTGTAGGAAAGACAGCTACTGGCAAATTAAAGAGTCCTGGAACAAAGCCATGAGAACTAAATGGCTAAAAATGAAAACAGGCAAACATCTGAGAGTATTCTACAGAATAAAGATCCTTCACCACCTCCCCATTTTCACTGGTTAATTCATTGTCATGGAAACAGAATTTATCAAAATGTTCTTACTCACTCCTAGTGACCCAGTGAGTAGACTTACAGAGCTGGTGAAAGGTAACTCAGGCTGAAGCAATTTTTACAAATGATACGCTGCAAATCATCAACTGGTGAATTTTCAATGGTGCGATTGTGTTGGTTGAACAGGTTTCCAAGTCTCAAAGAGTTCACTTTTTTGTTTTTCTGTTTTTTTTGTTTTTTGTTTTTTTTTAACCTGCCAGACAGAGAAACCAGAAACCTTTGCTAGTGATTGAGCATGGATGACTAACCCCATGGAAAGTGGCTGATTTTGGGTTTTAACTCACTTTTCCCCCTCAATTGTTTTTCTTTCCCCAGTCTAGAGAATGTTCAAATCCAGTGTTTGGTAGCATTTACTGGGTTATTCATTGTCCTCAGCAACTCTCTCAGCTCTAAGATGCAAAAATCCCTCACTCCTCATTGCAACATTCTCCCCATGTCTGTAGCAGAAGCTAGGTGCTGGCAGTCAAAGTCTGACAGATCTGGATGGCTTTAATCTGACACCGTTGCCAGACCAGAGTTAACTCCACAATGAAGTGGCTTCTTCATTTCAGGAAAGTGACTTGAGGAATTGCCTAAGGAAAAGTGCCATTTTACTATTTAAAAAAAAATTCAGCATCCTCCATGTAGCTGCCAAATTCAGGGAAGGTTGATTTTTTACTTTATGTTCACAATTAGTGACTTGTTGTCATGGAAACCACTCTTCAGATGATTCTTGAACTTAAATGACTGGATGTGATCGGGCAGAAACCCTCCCCCTTTTTTAGGCTCAGTAGTCGATGTCTCTCTCTGGTTATTCTGATAACAGAATCACATAAAACATCTATAAACATGCAAAATAATAGCACTGGGGCAACATCAATTAAAACTGAATATTCAATAATTCATTCTTTAATTAAGGCTCTTTCCTCTTTTCCTGAAGCTGTAACCTTTCAAGTGTTAAAAAAGACATAAGAACTATATCATTTAGTAAAAGAAATCTTTTCTAATTAGCAGTTTGTGATACACGAATGAAGAAACAAGATTTGAAATTCCGTTTTGGTTTTCAATGTTTAATATAGAAAGCAAAATGAAAGGCTTCATTTGGAAAGTCTATTCAAGGTGAAATAACTATGGTTTGAGGCTCTGGCCTTTTCATGTGTGTGTTTCTTTTGTCTCTGAGTGAGGGAGGGGTGGGGTTTATCACGGCAACAGCATAGCCCACTCATGGTTCCTGGCAGCCAGAAATAATTAATCTACATTGAGACTGCAGGCATTGTTGTCTGTGTTTGCATATGTGACTACTCTGTGTTAGGGCTGGGAAATGAAAACCTCCAACCATCAGAGCATCTCGTCTTTAAAAAGGAAAAATCAAACTCTCAGGAACTCTGTATTTATTTGCCGATCTCTGTTTGAATACAGAATTCACTACTCTTCAGAAATACTGTTATGCAGCATGTACACTAAGCTCTCTCTATATATGTGTCTGGCTTTCTTTGCTCTCCAGGTACGGGGAGTTCACTTCTCTCACTCCCTTCATTAATGCTAATTCATGGACAAGAGGCCCTTAGGAGAGGGAACAAAGTAAGGCTGGTCAATTTTCTTTTTTAATTTAAGAGACATGCTCATTTTTTGTTTTGTTTTGTTTTGTTTTGCTAGTGAAAAAGTCGACTCTGAACATTTTTTCAATTAACATTGAGTGTAAATTCACCATAAATTTTATGTAACAGGTAAAAACAAACAATTGCATAATGTTACATGAGATATACTTTACATGACATGTATATTACAGGAAGTACAGATCTCATGGGTCCTGATGTATGGTAACATTTGTAACCGTTGTGTGTGAAAGTGTAAGTGAAATGATTTGGCTGACAATCATGAAGCCAGACTTAAAAAATGACTTCATTTTTGCAATTATACTCCATTTCTTAGTTTAGATAAATCGTCTAACCTCCCTGTGACTTAGTTTCTTCATCTTTAAAATAGGAAAAGTATCTGACAATTTTAAGTTCCCACAGACATTACAAAGGCTTTTTGAGTCTTGGGGGCACTCAATATATTCTGATGAATGAATAAATCACCTTGGTATTTTCTTTTGAAAATTGAATAGTGACACCTGTGGCCACTTTTTTTTTCTTGGTAAAGACAAAGGAGTTATGAAGAAAAAATATTTAAAATAATTGCCTTTTCTTCCCTAAAGATCTATCGTAAGAAACAAATTAGGATGAAATGTGCTGCTTACAGCCATGCAACAGTCAGGCTATAAGGTATGTGGAATCAGAGAAAACTGGTAAAATGGGAAAAGTGTACTGGTGTGCATTTTGTGTCAATTTCTTTTTTCTTTTTTTTTTGCGGTACGCGGGCCTCTCACTGTTGTGGCCTCTCCCGTTGCGGAGCACAGGCTCCGGACGCTCCATGGCTTGCGGACCTAGCCGCTCCGCGGCATGTGGGATCTTCCCGGACCGGGGCACGAACCCGTATTCCCTGCATTAGTAGGCGGACTCTCAACCACTGCGCCACCAGGGAAACCCTTCTGTCAATTTCTTAAATACAAATATCTACTAGGAAAACACAAGGTATCACTATTTTTTTGCCGAGAAACAGTATGCACAGAGATAATAGAAAGGATGTGATGCATGAGGATAGTTCTTTTGATTCTGAGGCCAGAGAGAGTTAGTTAAACAGGAACAGGGTTCTCACCTTCTACCTTGTAGCCTTTGCTCACTAACAGCACTTTACATGGAGGTAGAGCAAAACACTCCTTCTCTCCCTGAGAAAAATGCCCTTGAAAGTCAGACACAGTCAAGAACTAAAGAGAATGATGCTGGTGTCTGGTACCTCTCCCTCACTGCTCTGTGTCCTATGTGTACAGGGAAGTTAGTTGAATACGATCTCTTGAAACCTAGTGAAGAGAAAGCACATTCATATTTAACTTGAATTCCAGTGAAAACTAAACATTACTGATAGAACACTGCTTTCTTCCTACATTGATTTTATCTGTTTTAGAAAATTAATATCCTAAATCGAAATCAGGTAAGTGAAAAATAATTCTTTTCAAACATAGTGTGCTCTTGAGGGAAAATTTTCATACACACACATGCCTATGTTTTAGCACACACACATTTTCCTCTATGTCTTTCAGCCACGTTTAGTAGAGGATGGTTGAAAATATTTGGGACAGGTGACACAGTGAAATAACTCAAAGAACGGGACCATCAAGTTGTGCACAGCTGTTCTTGGGGACATCAGATCAAGATTTGTACTCTCTGTGTAGCTGTCTGCCCTGGTCTGTCACCAGAATGCTTTGTGTCATAGGGGCAGCCTAGTCCAGGTTCTGATGAATCTCAGAGTTTACCTTGGAGCTGTCATCAGCAGTGTTACCTTTCATACTCCCTGCCCCCGCATTGGTGGTTGTGGGGAATATGTAACATGGTGTAAACCAGAAATGGAACTCAAGGAGAAAAGGATACATTGAATCAAAGTTACCATTTTCTTTGGGTACCTAGTTTGCTTTTTGCAACATGCTACCAAAATGCCTGGTAATTCAGATAAATTCGTAACATACTGAGAGACTACCTTGCTAACAGTTCCTTCCAAACATGAACTAGGAGGCAGCTTCTGGTTCTTCATCTTATCACATGATCCTTCTGCTTAGCTCAGAGATGACTGGATTAGGAATGGGCACCTGAGCTGCATATAGTCATTTTATAGGTTGGCCAACATCCTGTCAGGTGGTTTGATAAAGGAATCCTGTCTCATAGAGGTTCTGATGCTGGAGGGTGATTAACCCAGTCAGATTTTCTCTTAGTGATAGGGACATCCAGAGAGGGACACGAACAATAAGTTGATCACAAAGCTAAGAGACACACAGCGGGCATGAGGTGGTAGAAGCCATGTAAAAAAGGATGTGAAGCGAAGGAAGAAAGTAGAAAACAGACCATTTCCACTCACAGTAGAAAATTTACCTGTGAGGATAGTGACTGCTAGATTACTGCTAGATGAGGAACTTGTTGCCTTGACAGCTGAATGTGGTTTTTGGCACTCCCTAATTTTCCCTTGTATCCTCAGTACAAATCGCCGTCACTTCATTAATACTTTAAACATTTCTTCTTTTCTCTCTTTCTTCTCATTCTGGTATCCCTATTAGGTAAATATTATACCTTTGTATTTGTTCCACAGTTCTCAGATATTCCATTCCTTTTTTTCCCCAGTTTTTAAAAACCTCTTTGCTTTTCAATTTAAGAAGTTTCTATTGACATATCTTCAAGTTCACTGATTCCTTCCTTGGCTTCATCCTGTCTACTGATGAGTGGATCAAAGACATTCATTCCTGTTGCAGTGTTTTTTTTTGGGGGGGAGCGGGTTTTGCGGTACGCGGGCCTCTCACTGTTGTGGCCTCTCCCATTGCGGAGCACAGGCTCCGGACGCGCAGGCTCAGCGGCCATGGCTCACAGGCCCAGCCGCTCCGCGGCATGTGGGATCTTCCCGGACAGGAGCACAAACCCGTGTCCCCTGCATCGGCAGGCGGACTCTCAACCACTGCACCGCCAGGGAAGCCCTGTTGCAGTGTTTTTGATTTCTAGCATTTCCTTTTAATTCTCTCTTAGAGTTTCCATCTCTCTACTTACATTACCCATCTGTTCTTACATGTTGTCCCCTTTTCCATTAGCAGCCTAAGGATATAGTTAAATTCCAGGTCTAACAATTCCAAAATATCTGCTAGATCTGTGTCTTCTTCTAATGGTTGCTATGTCTTCAGACTGTTTTTTGCCTTTTAGCATGCTTTGTAATTTTTGGTTGAAGGCTGACATGATGTATTGGGTAAAAGGAACTAAGGTAATGAGACTTTAGTATGAGGTTTTTTATTTATCTGGCTAGGTGTTAGGCTGTTCACTATTTGCTATAGATGTCAGAGGCTAAAATTTGTGGTATCTTTTGTCTTCTCTGGCTTTTGTTTTCTCTGTTGTATTTGGGTTTCCCTAAAGCCCCCTTTGTAAATAAGGTCTGAGCTATATAGTAATTTTTAGCTGTAATCCCCTGTTATTATTCAGGACCCATATTGATGTGGTACATGTGGGAATTAGGGAATCATTCCATAGTCCTATGATTATGTCTAAGTCTCAGTTTTGTTTTGTTCTGTTTTCCCCCTTAGATGAGACAGGAAGGCTAGAGGGGGTTGGAGTTGGGCATTTCCCTTCTTCCAGATCTGTTAGGCTCTGGTAAAACAATTTTCCTTAAAGAAAGTCTTTTTTAAGGAGAAAAAAAAAATGCTCTAGTTATATTTCAGAACAGTTACTTTCCCCCTCTTCTTCCAGAAGCTTAAGGAGATTTTTCTCTGATTTCTCAGTAAGAACCTGGTAGTGTTACTGGAGGTAAATCTCATGCAAGTGTTGGGGGGCACCCCCAAGGTTGGGTCTCCAGAAGGTTTTATTTCTCAAGCTTGGACTGGAAACTGAAAGTGATTCCTATTACTTGACAATAACAAAAATCCCCCTCTGTTCCTTGCAACCTATAAATGTATAAAGAACAAATTTGGGGTCAGCCCTTATTGAGGGCTTTTTTTCTCTCTCACTCTCTATTTTTAGATAAGTTGGTCAGACATGATCTCTCTTATCATATTTGAAAGTTCTCTTATTAGATGTTCTAAAATTTGTCTTTATTCAGTAGGAGCTGAGGCAAGTTACTTGACTCATTTCCTTCTCAGTTTCTTCATTGGAGGGATAGAGGGAGAGAGAGAGACAGAGAGAGAGTGAGAGAGACTTTTCTAATATATAATCAGATAGCTATAGAAGAACACTGTTACGAATTCATGCATGGAGGATGATTGAAAAATATGGAGTGCTATATAAATCTAAATAATGTAATCCTGCATGCTCTTTTTTGACTATTATGAAGAACCTTTATGTGGTGTACTTTTTAAAAAACACTTGAAGGTGATATATTTTAGTGTCATTTCTTCCTTTAAATTCCTCTCCCCACCTCTCAATTTAGATGTGCCATTATTTCAGATAACTCTCTCATGTCTACAATTTTATAAGAATAATTTATGGGCAGGTATGCTCTTGAGAAAGTATTTTCTTATTATCAGTTTTGACAATAGACCTGTTATATAAAGGGAGTCTTTGAAATAGAAGCTATAATATCAGTCATCATTTTAACAATATAATTTATGTACTACAATAGGAACTCAATCACTTTCTTTGCATTTTGGTTTGCTTCATGAATTTTCACTGCCAATACTCTGTTAACACCTCTTACTTGTTGTACTAATGTAATTTTTTTCATGAACTTATCAAATGTTATCTCTCTGTGCATTAAAAACATACTGGATAAAGAGGATCAACTTACTAATTCAACTTTATAAAGGATAAAGCACTTGCCCTTGAATCTATATCATCATTATTGCTTTTCAGTGTCTTCAAAGAGAGAAAAGAAATCCTGGAATAGCAATGTTTCTGTTTTTCTTTTTATTTATCTGGCCACAATGTAGCCTTGAAAGATCCGCTATCACACAGTCCTGGAGACCTTTTTAATTTTTTTCTATTTAATGGTATGTGGGGTAAAAAGGATGTGGGTAAAGAAAAGTAATTAGGCATGACAGGTTATTTGACAATTTGTTAACACAAATTAACCTTCTTTTAAGATTGGCTGCATGTGAACATCTCATTTTACTCCAGCTTGACAATATAGTCTCAGTTTGTGGGACATTCCTAAAGAATGTAAAGTTTGGAGGATGGCAGCAGTGGGGAGCGATGACACTGTTGCTCTATTCTGAGCACTGTGAAGCTTTCTATGAACAATATGATGTTTTTGCTTGGTTTGGAATCTGTCTATTGATCTGTTCGTCTCTGAGTTGTCTCTGGAGGATATGAGTACTTTAGGCTAGAGTGCTGTTTTTCCTTTCTCATTTAATATTTGAAGAAACTAATGCACAGTAAAATGATGTGGCCAAGGCAGGGCAGTAAGACTGAGATCAGCACTCACCATGCTCATGTTTGAATCTTGTCCTTTCACCAATAGTCTTAGTCTGTTTGAGCTCCTATAATGAAATATCACAGTCTGAGTGGCTTATAAATGACAAAATTTTACTTTTTACAGTTTTGAGGGCTGGAAAGTTCAGGATCAAGGTGCCAGCATGGTCACCTTCTGGTGAGAGCCCTCAACCTGGTTCATAGCCTTTGCCTTCTTGCTCTTTCCTCACATGGTGGAATGGGCTAGGGATCTTTCTGGAGCCTCTTTTATAAGGCACTAATCCTCTTTGTGAGGGCTCCGCCCTCATGGCCTAAGCACCCCCCCCCTCAAAGACCCCCTCCTTCTAATACTATCTCATTAGGCATTAGGATTTCAACATATAAATTTAGGGGGACATAAGCATTCAAAGCACATTTTGCTAGTGGTGTTCTTGAGTTCAGAATTAATCTCTTCTTTCTCTAAACCTCTAGGACTCTTTAGCTCACTCTTAAGGCACATGTTACAGTCTAAATTATGTATTAGGTATTTATGAATGTCTTATATTCTCTCCTAGGCTGTGGAGTCTTGGAAGACAGAAGAAACCTATCCTTACCTTATGTAAAATGTCAATACCAACCCATAAAGCTAATAATAAAAATAAGTTGTCTTCCACATAATCTTCGCATAATTTAAGCAATTATTTCTAATATGCCATATGAATGAAAATTCCAAATGGTATCCTGATTCCAAATGGTACGCCTTTTTTTAATGAGAAGGAAAAATATATACATGCTAAAGTGAAAGTCAGTGAAGGACGTGAGTAAGCCTGTGGACTGAGCTCATCTTTCCCACCTACGCTTTGGGCAGGAAATTTCTGGGCCCAGAAGAAAAGACTTTTTCAGGATGCATATGATTCAAAAACAATCTCTTCTGCGTTTATTAGGGAACATAATGATTCCCAGAGATTGCCGATGATTTATCTCAAATTTGAGCATGCATTGCTTTGCCTGCCACTTGCCTAACCCTCTCTAGGCACATCTGTCTCTCACATCAACACCATAACGTGATTCCATCCCAACTCATACTTATCTGGTGAAAAACTGATATCACCACTGTGGTCATCATCAGCTTTCCTTTTTTCCAGCATGTCAGCATCTGACCTCTCCTCTCCCTGACAGCCTGGTTTGAGGGATTTAAAGTTTAAACTATATTTTATCTCTGTACCTTTCTGATATTGGTAGTAGAATAGGTTGACTGGATGACAGATTGTGAAGGAGAAACTACATTTCTCCTAAACTGTGAACCTGGCTTTACACTCTTAAAAATCTAGCCTGAAAAATGAGTTCTGCTTTCCAGGTACAGGGTAACTGCAGTTCCTGACCATTTTAATTTTGCCTCTTTGACATAACACCAGTTGTAGAAACAGAGAAAAGTGGCAGAAGTTCCTTATGGGATGTCTGCCCTTAGGTGTCAAACCCAGAGATTAGTTCCAGATTAAATTTACAGTGTCCTTGCTAGTTGGCCAAGTTTGTTTCATTTTTTTTAATTAAAAAAATAAGTTTTTAGGTTACATTTATTTGCCTATTATTACATTTTGTGAGCTCAATATATTTGATTTTAGCAGGTAATCAATTGAATTTAGCAGGTAACCAATTGAATTAAATATTATTACACAGATGATAAAAATCTCAGGGTGTCACCAAAGTTTGGTGGGTGGGGTCTGTTTGAAATATGGTAATAGAAGAATAGATCCAATTGAGTAGAAATAGACTTTGTTTAGTGGAGAAATTCACAATAGTACTCTGTGTCAATATCATTTATGCCTGCTTAGAAATCCAAAATCCTAAAAGCAGAAATTTATTGGAGATCACTGGAGTGTATATGAAAGGTGAGAGGACAGAGGTGCTATTATGGTGAAATGTACCAAATGTCATTTGACCTGATGTAAGAAATAAATGATTTATTTCTGATTTAAGTCATATAAGTTGCATAGATATAAAACACAGTAAGAAGGGGAATTTCAAAAATTGGGGGAAGTATAATTGGAGTAGTCTCATTCAGCAAATAGTAAAACATCTGACAAGTTCTTTATTTGCTTTGTCTCAAAATGTATCTCTCAGAGTTATTGAAAACAACTGGGAATAATGATTACTTTGTATCTGTGTTTGAGTAACAGAGAAAAGTTTTGGCAAAATAGAAGTTGTTACAAACTAGAAAGGATGTGGCCATGTCCTTTCAAGGTATATGATTCCAAGGAAAGAAAAGAGTAGTCATACATATTCCCTGGATTCTGGGAAAGCAGATTTCAATATATTCAGAAACATGGTCAGCATGATTTTGTGGCATGAAAATTCACAGGGGCATCTGTCTCAAGAGGAGTGTGATAATTGAAGGCTTATCATTTAGAACAGGGATTGGATGTACTGATTATGGCTCTAAAGATGAGAGCTAGAATGAGTGGATAGAAGCTAAAAGAAAACAGATTTTCAGCTCAATGTAAGAAACAACATTCTAACTTTCAGAACTGTCCAAAGATAAAAATGGGCTGGCGTGGGAAGTAGAGAGTTATTCATCACTTGATGTAGCCAAGCATAAGCTGGATGACTTCTTACCTAAATATTCTAGAGAAGAGTTGAGCATCAGACAGGTAATTGGACTAGGTGATTTATGATCCTTTTCAATATCACATGTGCCCGTTATTGACAAAAACACTTACAGCTCAGTTATTTAATTCTGTAGTAGATAACAGTGCTCTCATAATAAGTATTTATTTAAATTGTGCACTGTAGTTTCTTCCGTCCTGTTAATAATTACTAAAACTGTCAATTACAACTTCTATTTGCTTTCTTTCTCTGAAGTACACATATTTAGCTTCTACCATTTCAACTAAACACACACTTCATCTGATGGGGCACAACACTAAAATTGTGTTAGGTACTTACCTCACTATAGTCACTTAAACAGGATGGAAATTTGTTTTTCTCCTATACAAATCAAGTCTGGAGATAGACACTGGTATGGCAGCTCTAGAAAATCATCAGAGACTCAGTTTCCTTATACCCTTCTGTTCATCATCCTCAAAATCACACAATAACTCTTGGAGCTCCAATCATTATAACTTTATTGCAGGCAGGGATACAAGACCAACGGACAAGGCAGTTTCCCTGGAGATCTCTTACATCTCAATAGCCACCTCTATTTATAAATATGGTTGGGAAATAAAGTTCTTTAGCTAGGCACATTTCCCAGGGCTCTCTTATTAAACATGAAAGGGAGAAAAGCAACTTCATATCTTTGCCACCGGCATCTTATTTCACATTTTCATAGTTGGGCAAGAAATGACTGTTTCTCTTTGTATAGTTGTAATTTTCAGTGACATATAGCCAAAGTCTAACACATTTTTAGATGTCCTGAGCATGTTTATAATTTGGTGCCCTTTTAAAAATTATTGTCCTTTATTTGTTCAACAAGTATTTAGAAGAGACCCTGAACACTTAATGAGGAAGAGGGAGACAAAGAGAGCAGCTTGTAGGTGGACCCAGGCTTTCTTCTATAGACCTGAAAAATCACTCCAGCCCCCTAATTTTTTTTTACCCCTGTTAGCAACAGAGAAGACCTATAAGTAGCTAAGCTTCCTAATCAGACTTTTGAATTTATTAGTTTATTCATTCATTAATCCAGTAGTCTAATAATTCTAATGACCAGTTACTATATGGTAGGCAGTGTTCTAGGCACCAAGAATATGGAAGTGACTGAAATAGATAAAATTCCTCATCCCCATGGTGTACACATATGGTGCATACCTGAGAGGTCTACCTTCCTGAGAGATATTCTGAGGAAAATCTCTCTTTACATTTCATGTGATGTTTTAACTGCCTGCTATTCCAGATTGGCAGCTGTGGCAACTCTTCCCCTGGCCCACCCTTTTATCTAGCTCTCAACTCGATGGTCACCCCCCCAAGGGAACTGAGTCAAGGTGATAGTTCACACTCTCCATTTCCTTTTATCCCTTTCTCCATCAGAATCCTTATGCACCCCACGGGCTGTTCCAAAATACCTATACATGCCCACAACATCTGCTCTCTTTTAAAGGGCCATCTCCTCCAAAATTACCTCTATTTGCTTTACCCAAAAATTCCTTTAAAAAGCACTCATCTCTTGTCAGGTGTTAGGCAATTTGGTTACAGTGAGTTTTTTTTTAAAGTTCATAGTTATTGATTGCTTATCCCCCTGTGCTAAGAGCTTATTGAATCCTCACAAAAAGTTTATGTAATCAGTATTAATATTTGCATTTTAACAGTTAGGAAATTGAACCTTAAAAACTTAAAAAACATATTCATTGAGTGATTTGCCAAACTCTAACTCAGGTCTACCTGGCTCCAAAACCCCACTCTTTGTTTTTTTAAATTTATTTTATTGAGATATATTTGATTTACAACGTTGTGTTACTTTCTGCTATATAGTAAAGTGATTCAGTTGTATATATACATACATACATATAAACATATATATATTCTTTTTCATATCCTTTTCCATTATGGTTTAGTACAGGATATTGAATACAGTTCCTTGTGCTATAGAGTAGAACCTTGTTGTTTATCCATTCTGTATATAATAGTTTGCATCTGCTAATCCCCAAACTCCCAAATCATCCCTCCCCACTGCTTCTCTCCCTTGGCAACCACAAGTTTATTCTCTACATCTGTGAGCCTGTTTCTGTTTTGTAGGAAAGTTCATTTGTGTCATATTTTAGATTCCATGTATAAGTGATATCATATGGTGTTTGTCTTTCTCTGACTTATTTCACTTAGTTTGATAATCTCTAGGTCCATCCATGTTGCTGCAAATGGCATTATTTATTTCTTTTTTATGGCTGAGTAGTATTCCACTGTATATATGTACCACATCTTCTTTAAACATTCATGTGTTGATGGACAGTTAAGCTGTTTCCATGTCTTGATTATTGTAAACAGTACAGCTATGAACATAAGGATACATGTGTCTTTTCAAATTATAGTTTTGTCTGGATATATGTCCAGGAGTAGGATTGCTGGATCATATGGCAACTCTATTTTTAGTTTTTTGAGGAACCTCCATACTGTTTTCCACAGTGTCTGTACCAATTTACATTCCCACCAACAGTGTAGGAGCAACACCTCACTCTTAACCACTACACACATAGGTTTCTATGCTTGCTGAGTTTAATTCCTTCAGAGAGCATTTGGATTATACTTCTTCAAAAGGTTGCCTATTAGCCTAAATATATAAATGGTTTGATATGTATATGACATACCCTTTTGTTCACCCACATATTGTTCTGCAATGATCTGTTGTCCAGGTAAAGGCAAAAAACATAGCTGGCAGGTGGATGTCAAAAGGTTCCGGGAAAAAAAAAATGTGTCCAAACTTGGACTGATCTAGGCAAAAATTACAGATGATTAGAGTTAGTAGAGGGAGTAGGCTTTAAATGGGACAAATTTTGACATCAAGAGCAGTGAGCTGAACTTAAAAGGAAAGAAGATCGTACAGTGAAAAGAGCATGGATTTTGGAGACAGCTGATCAGAGTTACTTATTGGCTGTAAAAATATAAGTTTTTGTCATTCCAAGTATCAGTTTCTTCATATCCCAAAGCAGATAATAACATCTGGTTATTAGCCACATTGTAAGGACCAGGTATAATATGCTTAGTATATTTTAATATAATTGACCTGTGGTGGGGACTCAGTATCAGGTGGAATTCCAGTTAATAAATGTAGAAGGAACTAGAGAAATAGAAACTCACTTTGTAAGACCACAGTCATAACTGTTGTAGACAAGATCTACTGATGAATGTTAAAATTCATGGATAAAAGTTTGAGGAGAAACAGTATTTGCATAGTTTCAAAGTATCAAGATATTTATAAAATACTAAGGGAGACATAGTAACCTTACAGTGGAGAAATCCAGTAGACATGATTTCAACGAAGTTATCCAAGTTAGTATCACCAGGAAAAAGACATGGATATCATGAGCTCTTTGATATAATACACTGAGAAGGATCCTTCACTTCTGGGTATTCTTACAAAAATCATCACTCCATTCTCATCATGAGAAAACAAATCCAGACAAATCCGAAAAGACATGAGTGGAACAACTTCAAAGACTCTAATAAGATTTTTAATTGAGTTAATATACTGTACTAATGTTAATTTGGCTCTGATCTTTGTACTGGGTAAGGAGTTAATGTCACAGGAAGCAGGTGAGGGATATATGAGAACTCACTCTACTATTTTTGCAATTTTCCGTAAGTCTAACAGTTCAAAATAAAGTTAAAAAAAATCCCCAGTGATTCTAATGTGTAACCAAGATTGAGAATCTCTGTATTAGAATGCAGTACATCCTCAGCAAATGATAGCTATTACCAAACCTTGCTAAATGTCATGCATGACCAATTAGTTTTGCTGTTCAGAAGTGTTCATTTTTTAATGTTTGTCTGACCTGGATTTGTCTTTCCAGACAGTGATGGTTGAATACATTCAAATATGACATAGTCTTAAAAAATAGTCAGTCCAAAAAAAAAAAGTCAGTCAAAGGGAATTTTGTATGATTCAGCTTTAGAAACTGTGTGTTTTTTCTAGGTAATAAGGGAACACCTCCTATTTCCCTGTCAAACTTTCCACATTAAAAATGTGAGTGATCTTCACCCATACACAGTCCTTGCTTTAAAGCCTGAGTCCTTTCATTCCTCATTAATTTTGTGATTGTTGATGAATAGGATGGGGTATCTCTTTAAGTTTGGCTTTGCATAGGAAAAAAAAAAAAATAGTGTGTTACTCACTGAACATTTTCTAGGGCAGAACAATTATCTTGGTTTGATTAGCAAGGAAGGAAGGAAAAGGAATTAAGGAGGGACAGTTCTGTTTATTTTCAGGCCCAAATTTAGAAATTCAGATTGTATCCTTTAAGTAGAAAATATTAGGTAAAGCATAAATATTTTCTTCAGCATGTATCACCCACAAGAGATTTTAGGAAGGAAGGAGACTAGAGTAGCTCTTTACCTCTTTGTAAAGTTTTAAAATAATTACTTGTATGGCAAGACTGCTCAATTTTTAAAATCAGAAAATTTGGAATAATAATTTCACTCCAGTTTATAACAGAGTTTAAAGTTCTTACTTCTTCCAAAGGGATCTCCAAATAAAGGACCCACTGCTTATGTGTTAAAGTAAAAATGCAAGTGATGAAGACAACCTGTGGAAGCAAGGGGCTCTAAAGCCAGTAATTCAGAATGTGCTGTGGTTATCTGTATAGGTTGCTTAATATCTTCATACTCTTTTTCCTCATCTGCAAATGGGGCTAATAATAGTGATTTTTTCATAATATTGATATAGGAAGCAGTAAGATAATTTTTAAAAGTGCCTAGTAGAGTACCTGACACATAGTAAGTACTAAATATATGTTGTCTTTTGTTGTTTTCCTTTTTTTTTTTCCTAAGAAAAATGAAAAGAAGAAAAAGAGGTTAAAGAGAAAATCTGCACCCAGTTCTGGTAGAACCCCTAGACAGTGGCCCGCACCTACATCTACATATTAGTTAGCTGGGTATTTTTGATTAGTTCTTCTTTTTTTTTTTTTTTAATTTTAGCCATCCTAACAGGTATAATGTGGTATCTCACTGTGGTTTTTTTTTTTATATTTCGATTTTATTTAGCTTATTTTTTTATACAGCAGGTTCTTATTAGTTATCCATTTTATACATATTAGTATATATATATATTTGATTAGTTTTTGACATACATTAGGAGTTAGATTATTGCTAAATAAATTGATATAATCATGCTCTTACAAATGTCCTCAACTCCTTTGACTCTCCATTTCTCCTCCTCCTTGACCTGTGATAACCCTGTTTACTTGAGTTCACATGACCAGCTTCTCCTTGGATATCCCTGAGCATCCAAATATTGCTGGAGAAAGTTACCTGTCTGAGCTGACTGGTTTCCTGTGAACTATCACACACCTCAAATGGACCTTCACCACCACTCAGAAATGTTTCCTCAGTAACTTTGCTCCCCAGCAAGATTTTAATTTCAAACCCTCTCTCTTTTCACACTTCCCACCCTCTCATTCTTAGCTGAATACCTCACTTCATTTTTCATTCAGAAAATAGAAAACATAGAATGAAAACTCCATCTGCCCACAGCTAAATCTAGAAACCTAAGTTCATTTGCCCCCATGTCTGTTATGTTCCCACCTGTTACTATGGAGGCCAGTCTCTGCACTGTTGCTCTGAATCCCATCCACAGACTCTCAATCACCTTTCCTGATATACATCCACTTTCCTACATCTTCAGTCTTTCCCTAGTGATTTTTTCATAATATTGATATAGGAAGCAGTAAGATAATTTTTAAAAGTGCCTAGTAGAGTACCTGACACATAGTAAGTACTAAATATATGTTGTCTTTTGTTGTTTTCCTTTTTTTTTTTCCTAAGAAAAATGAAAAGAAGAAAAAGAGGTTAAAGAGAAAATCTGCACCCAGTTCTGGTAGAACCCCTAGACAGTGGCCCGCACCTACATCTACATATTAGTTAGCTGGGTATTTTTGATTAGTTTTTTTTTTTTTTTTTTTTTAATTTTAGCCATCCTAACAGGTATAATGTGGTATCTCACTGTGGTTTTTTTTTTTATATTTCGATTTTATTTAGCTTATTTTTTTATACAGCAGGTTCTTATTAGTTATCCATTTTATACATATTAGTATATATATATATTTGATTAGTTTTTGACATACATTAGGAGTTAGATTATTGCTAAATAAATTGATATAATCATGCTCTTACAAATGTCCTCAACTCCTTTGACTCTCCATTTCTCCTCCTCCTTGACCTGTGATAACCCTGTTTACTTGAGTTCACATGACCAGCTTCTCCTTGGATATCCCTGAGCATCCAAATATTGCTGGAGAAAGTTACCTGTCTGAGCTGACTGGTTTCCTGTGAACTATCACACACCTCAAATGGACCTTCACCACCACTCAGAAATGTTTCCTCAGTAACTTTGCTCCCCAGCAAGATTTTAATTTCAAACCCTCTCTCTTTTCACACTTCCCACCCTCTCATTCTTAGCTGAATACCTCACTTCATTTTTCATTCAGAAAATAGAAAACATAGAATGAAAACTCCATCTGCCCACAGCTAAATCTAGAAACCTAAGTTCATTTGCCCCCATGTCTGTTATGTTCCCACCTGTTACTATGGAGGCCAGTCTCTGCACTGTTGCTCTGAATCCCATCCACAGACTCTCAATCACCTTTCCTGATATACATCCACTTTCCTACATCTTCAGTCTTTCCCTACTTCCTTGCTTATTTCCATGTACATGTAAACATGTCCTGCTACTTACCTTCTTAAAATATAATGTTTCATTGACCTGACATCCCCATCAACTACAGCTCGATTCCTCCATTCCTTTCAGGAGCCCACCTTTGTGAATAATCAAGCCTTATTTTCTATCTCACCTTCTATTTGCTTTCCATCCAACTCTAATCTGATTGTCACCTTCCACCATTTCATTGAAGATAGTATGGTGAGTTAAGTTTAATTCAGGAGGACATATTAGCAAAGTCATTTAGCCTTAAATCCAAGCCAATCTCTAGTTTAGATCCATCAGTAAATGATAATTTGATTTTCAGTTTGGACTCCCATTAACATCTTGGCAGATGAAAAAAGAAAGATCAGTTGTTGGCCCCTTAAAAACCCTAGCAACTTTATGAATCAGCTAGGAACACGGAAAAATAGATAAGTACTGGAAATTGGGACTTAAAGTAATATGGAGATAAGGTTTTCTGAATGATTGGTTATTCAGTTTTCGTAAGTACACATCATGTTGATTTTGACCTTGGTGGGTCACAACAGCTAAATATGACTGATGTCTCAGAAGCAAGGATAATTTTGGTTAGATGAAGGCTTTTGTAAGCAGAGGCTTTATGGACAGACTGGGGCAGCAGATGCTGACCTGAGCCAGGCAGGTGCAATTTCTACCTCAATGGCATAGTCAGTGTGTGGCTTAGATTAGCTGGAAAAATCATCTTTTCATCCTAATTAAGATCTGCCTCAAAACAAGCAGAGTTTTAACATATGGAGTCCAAGTAATTGGAGTTGAGGAACTCAAGAAATTGACAGAGACTGTGTCAGATGGCAGACAAAATTGGAGAACAGGACCCTGAGTAGAAATAACAGTTTGTAAATTCGGTTGGGATTTTCTATAGAACAAGGCCAAGAAACGTTTTGTACAATTTTGAATTATTTCCATGAAAAAAAACAAGAACATTTTCTTAAAATTTCAGCATTTAAAGTGTGTCAGCTCTTTGGAAAATTTACTCAAATGAATTACATGAATCACCCCAATCTTAATGGGTACTGTTGGCTCAAACCTCTAATCCATATCTTGAATACAGTCACATTTTCAGCATCTCCACTGCTTCCACCACAGCCTCAGGCATCATCATCATCTTTTTCCTGGGTATTGCAATAGCTTCCTGGTTTCCGTCGTATGCTTGCCCCTCTAGAGCCCAGTGCTCTACACAGCATCCAGAATGACCTTTTACAAATGTAAATCAAATCATACCATTTTCCTGCTTAAAATTCTGCAGTGGTTCCCATAACAATTAAGTTAAAATCCGTTATTACTTACCATGATTTACAGGGACCCTACATAATCCACTCCCAACCACCCCTTATCATCTTTTCTCCTGGCAACTTTGCTTCAGCTGCAACAGGGGTCCCCAACCCCTGGGCCACGGACCGGTCTGTGGCCTGTTAGGAACCGGGCTGCACAGAAGGAGGTGAGTGGCAGTGGAGCGAGTGAAGCTTCATCTGCCGCTCGCTCCCCACCACTCCCCATAGCTCCCCATCGCTCGTATTACAGCCTGAACCATTTCTCCCGCTGCCCTGTCCCCCATCCGTGGAAAAATTGTCTTCCATGAAACCATTCCCTGGTGCCAGAAAGGTTGGGGGACTGCTGAGCTACAATCTCAGGTCATTCTCTTTTCAGAGATTATGCATGTTTTATTCCTTCGGCCTTGGAATGCTCCCTCTTTCTTCTCCCCTACCCATCTCCATCCCTCCATTCAGACCTTAGTTCCAATGTCATCTTCTCAGAGAGACATTTCCTGATCTCATTATCTAAAGCAGTGCCCAACTCATTCTTTCACCTTGTCACCTTCTAACCCATGACCTTGTTTTCTTCTTTCTGTAACACCTATCACTCTGAAATCATCTTGTTTATGTATTTATTATTGTCTGCCTATCTCACTGGAATGGAAGCTGTATGAGGCCAGGGACTTTGGTTCATGGTTGCATCCCTAATATCTAAAAACCATGCCTGACAGCAAGGACCATCTGTCACGCTGGTGATTAAGCGACTTGCCTCTCAACACCAAACTCTCCTTTCAATGTTGTGCTTTGTGCTGCTGGGGCTGGGAACCTGCCAATCACATTTCTCTCCCAGAGTTGGGCTCCTCTTAGGTTGTGCCGATTGGCAGCAGCAGAGGAAAATTACAAGGCTGGAAAAGAAGAGACCTCCTCCTACTCTTTCTTCTGTTGTTCCTGTCAGCATCCCTGCACCAACATTCCTTCACTGTGGCAGTGACACTTGATTCAGCAACAATCGGCTCCAATTTGCAGATTTCCATGCCTCCAGAACCAGCCCCATCACTCTCTCTCAGACACATTAGCACCAACCTGCAGCGCCCTCTCAAAAGACTCCAGCTCCAGGGGGCCTTCTAAGCCTGTAATCCAGTACTGCCCAGTAGAAAGAAAATGCAAGTCATTTGTAAAATTTTGTTTCCTTGTAGTTGCAGTATAAAAGTAAATATAAACAGATAGCATAAATATGTTATTTAACCCAACATATCCCTAAATATTATCATTTCAACATGTAATCAATATAAAAATTATTAATGAAATACTTGACCTTCCTTTTTTCACACTTAGTCTTTGAAATCTGGTATTTTACACTTTCAGTTCATCTCAATTCAGACTAATGACGTTTCAAGCTCTCAAAAGCCAAATGTGGCTGGTGGTTACCATGTTGGACAATACCACCCTACCTGTGATAAAACCATGTTTCCAGTTTTGTAACACCTACTTAATCATTCCTTGTATAAATCATCCTTTATTGAAATAACTAGTCTGCTTTCTATTCCTTAACTGAATTCTATTCAATACTTTTGTCTAATAAATGAATGATGCTGTTGGGAAAATAAGATCATTATAACTTAAAATGTTACACAGATGATATGGTTTAATTATCTGGAACAGAGTAAAAGGACTGAGCACTGCTGAAGAAACAGAGCCTGGCAGAGTAGTCATGTAATCTGAGATCTGCTCACTCATGAGCTGGGGAAATGTCTTTCCTCTGGACTGTGGAGCAGTCCAATTTTGTCACCTGCCCTCTCTACTCCCCTTCATATCACAAAGAGAGACATGACTATTATCTGATGGAATTTGGCCAAGGTTTTTGTAAAACCACAAGATGATTTTGGAATTATCCAGTACAAAATCAAAATGCATTATAATACTTTGCTTCTAACGATTTAGAGAAAATTTGAAAATATTACCTTTTGTAGGCACTATTGTCAGCTACATCTATGGAAAGCTTAGGCAACTTAGGTTAAAAAATAAACAGATAAACAAAAAAAAACCTAACCATTTACTTGATTATAGGAGCCTGGAAACCAATTTAATTTTATCCAACTTTTTAATGAAATTCTGCCAAATTGCTTTTTTGTGTGCAAATACAGCTTTGGTGGTCAGAGTATTTTACGTTAGGAATTCTGAATGTGAATAAAATATTTCTTTTTGCCATATGCCAAGAGGCTAGACTATCTCTCTATTTGGTTTGGTCACATTGTTTTTGTAGTAGGAAGGTGACAGTATGGGCTTGCTCTGATTTCATAAAATCAGGGCAACAATGCTTGCCCTTAAAATGGATTGGGGACTAAAGGCCTCTTTTCTTAGACCCTGTTATGGATTTCATGAATTTCATTCTCTATCGTCTTATCATGTCCCTTTCCCTCTCTTAACCGTTTTTGTTCTTTGTCTTCTTTTCTCTTTTCTTATGCCCTGGTACTCTACTGCTGCTTTCTCTTTTCTACACTTGGAATCATTATTCTTTTGTTGCCTAAAGGATACACTTCCCTTTAGGACTGGAAGAGCCTGATTAAGCCAACACAGATGGAGGAAAAGTCTTTTTTTGGGGGGGCAATCTTTCCTACTCCCTACCTTGATGCATCTGATCTCTCATCTTTCCCTTAGACCTGCTTCAATTTATATTTCTCATTATAACTTTCTGGAACTTTCCATTCTTTTTTCCATTCTCCAGTCTTTCCCCTCCCACTAATGTAAATTTTCAGCACTTAAATCAAGACTTTTCCCTTCAAGGCAGTATGTGAACTTTAGTTAATCCTCAGCGTATGCTCTTTTATTACCACTGCTGTATAAGGCAGGAAAGAGATTGAGACTTACCCAGCTCCCAGAGGGGTCAATTTGGTGTCAGAACTACAAGTCTGATAGGCGTTATGCTTAGTTCTTTATTAAGACTAGGAGATAAAGGCTCTGTCTCTCTCACATAATTGTTCCCTGGATTTGTACAGTGCCCTATTCCTGAGGATCCAACACAATTTGCCAATAGCTTCACAGGGTTCAAGGAAATTAACGCTTGCCAATATACCTGTTTGTGAAACAGAATCAGAATCTGTCAAATAGGATTTCATCAGTAGGACTGAAACAAATAGAAGAGACTCCCTCTCCCTTTCTTTCATTTTTATTTGGATTGTGCCGAGAACCTGTGTTTGTAAGAGAACTCTGCATGGGTACATACTGCAGGCAGATGCTTGTTTCCTTGGCAGAGCTGCATGGTATGCAAATCAGTAGCTCTGGGAGATACAAATCTCACAGGCAGAATGGATTTTCTGTAGACCAAAAGGCATTTCCAAATTAATCGCAAAGCTGCCCTATGACACTGTTGTGAAGTAGGTTAGCAACTTGCCCAAAGTCACATTGCTTGTGAATGCTGGGCCTGAGGCAAGGGTCTCCTTCTCTGGAAGGCTTCCCATCACACCACACTTGACCTCTGATTTCTCCCTACTGGTGAGTTGGTGAGTCATACAAACTGACTTGCTACCAGAATGGGTCCAGGGGCAACTGGCAGCAGGAGTGCATTGAAAAGGATATAGTCTCTTACCCACCACCTAACCCTGCTCCTGAGTGGGGCTTGGCTGTTCTGATTGCACAGCAGTTTCAACTTCCTCTGGTGTGAGGATACCCGGGAGACTCTCTTCAGTTAAAGCAGTTAAAGCTCTGCCTCTTTGCGAGGTAATATACCCAAGGCCGTGAGTGCATTGTGTAGGAGAACTGCTGAGTGGAAAAGTGAGCGATGAGAAGCATCTCCATCCCCCACTATACCCAAGGTGTCTGTATGAGCTTCCTGTAGCTGCTGTGATAAGTCACCACAAACCTTGTGACTTAAAACAAGATACATTTATTCTCTTATAATTCTGTAGGCCAGAGGTCCAAAATCAGCATTACTGATGTTGGCAAGGCCTGGTCCCTCTGGAGGTTCTAGGGGAGCCTTGTTCCTAGTCTATTCTAGCTCCTAGTGACTCAGGGGTTCCTTGGCTTCTGGCTGCATCACTGCATTCTTTGCCTCTGTGGTCATATCACCTTCTCCTCTTCTGAGTCAAATCTCCCTCTTCGCCTCTCTGCAGAGACACCGTGATGGCATTTAGGACCCACCCAGATTTTGCAGGATCATCTTCCCATCTCAAGACCTTTAACTTAATCACATCTGCCAAGATGCTTTTTCCACGTAAGGTAAGCTTCTCAGGGGACTTTATCCTCCCAGGGTAGGGCGTTAGATCAAGGTAGGTATTTGTCTAATTTCTAACATCTCTAAAAATACTTTTTAAAAAGTTTCATCTCAAAAATTTAAGGCAATTTCTTTTGTAAGGGATGTAGTAACAATAAATACTACTCAGAGGAACTTAAAATATTCCTGGTGTTTGCTGTGTGGTTCCATTGTAATGGTTGGAGAAATTTCTGGTTTGGCCATATATTTGCTGGGTTATAGCCAAGGGTTGTAATGTTAGGATACTGTTTTTCCCAGACTCAAACCTATCAACATGCATTTACTAGATTTGTACTTCTGACCATTCAGAGAAGGAGCAGTAAAAGAATAAAGTTCCCTTGAGTATTATGTTGGTTAGTTTGTTATGTGGGGTTTGGGGAAGACTTTTGCTTATGAGCAACTCCCTTCCCTCTTCTCCCTTCTTGCAATATAACCAATCATTTTAGTGCCTCATGGCATTTCTCCCTTCTCAGAAGTCTGGTTTACTTTTATTTCCTTAAAGGAGACTATCAGTGTGGTCTGTTTAGATTTTCACTGTTATTCCTCTCTGCTTAAAGCACACAGTACTTTTTCCTTTTTTTTTCTCTTCTTTTTGTCTCATGGTTGATGTGGTAAAAAGCAGACTTCATGGTACTTGGAACATTTTGAAATTTGCTTATATTTATCTTTGGCTGAGAAGGCTCTTAATAGGGAGCTATACTTTCCATATAGATTTCATGCAAATCTATTCTCAGATTTTAGAGGAAAGAACCTAAAGTCTTGTGATTAGATTTGAGGTTTGTTTGAACTGTAGGTTCAAAGAAAAAAACATGGGATGTGAACTCATATGAAATAATAATCATAGAAACTTCTTTTGTTGTGAAACAGCAAAACTAAATTCTGAAACACATCAGATTCATGGAGGTGTTTATAGATGGTTTATAAACTGCTAGTAATTTATATGGAGAATAATGATTATAAACTTCAGTCCTTGTTATTCTTACTTTTCAAGTATTTTTCATTCATCTTCCTAAACATAATGTTGAATGTTCCATTTTCCTAGAGCAGTGAAAAAATTCCTGTTAACTGGGCAGGATGTTTCATTTCTTTTATCACTGTTCCTAGGCCATCAATATAAACAACTGGATGCAGCCCACACTGCAGCCTTCCATGACTTCATAGGGTGTTTAACCAACCATTAGTGCTTAGCTTTCATAGATCATGTAAAAAAAAAAAGAAAAAGACATGGTATAAAAAGCCTAGAGAGCAATTTCTTCCGTTTTAACTTCCCACGACTACATATCAATTTCTGTCACATCTTCTTCATTCCTAATACCATCCCAGTATCTCCATGTCTTTCCACAGCATCACTGCTCTCTTGAATTAGGCCATCATCATCTCTTACCTAGGTTATCAGAACCATCTCCAAACTGTCTCCAGTCTTGTCTTATCCCACACTAATGGCCTACAGTCTTTCTAAAACCCAAATTATGTGATTAAAACTCTGGTGCAACCCACGGTCCTCAGGATAAAATCCAACTCCTTCACTTGTCCTTTCAGATTTTTCATGATTTTGCTGTTCATCTTTTCAGCCTCATCGCCTATCTTTTCTTCCACCACAATATAAATTACAAATATTGAAATGTTGGTAAATCCTTTACAAATATGCTTTTTTTTTTGCTTTTGCAGATGCTGTTCCTTCAGACAGGAACATCCTCTCTGTCCTCTGATTCTTTTTCCCTGTTGCTAAGCCACTCTTCTTTGCTTGATTATGTCAGTTTAGCAGTTACCTCCACCTGGAAATCTGCACTCTAGCCCCTCCCCCAGATTAAATTATGTTCTCTTTCTACCTGCTTCCTCAATTTAACCCTTATTACACCTTGATTTTGTCTTTGGTTAATTTACCTGCTAAGCTTCAGGGCAAGGACTGAGTTTTGTTAACTGTTGTGTTTATGTAATAGGCATGCAATAAACATTTATTGGCTGAATGAAGAACACTAGTCACATAGGTTTGTCATGAAAATGATAATAGAAAAGGAAAAGACAAAACCTGCTGAGTGGAAGTGTCAGCCCCATTACATATATGCTACCATTAAGAAGAACCTTAATTTTCTTTGTTCTTCTTTCTTCTCCAAAGAAGCAGAAGTGCTAAAATCAGAACTTTGCAGAATAAAGTTTCTTGTTTTTTTACAACTTACTTATATAGTACTTTAAATTGTTCTTGATACCTCTTATTGTCTTAAGCTCTTCCTGCTGCTATAACTTATTTAATTTAACCATAATGGGTTTATCTTTTTAGAGTATTTCATGTGTTCTTGTTTATTCCTATAAGAATTTTTTGAAGGACCTTTGACTTTCATCAGAGAAAAAGTAGACTCTATTTTAATTTTTGGAATGTTGTTTTTCATGATTCTGACAGTGGCCATGAAATGCAGTTGCCCAGGAGGAAGGCAGCAACCAGACAATGTACTGGAGGGATGTGATACTCTTCTAGTAGTAGAAGGAATTGTCAAATACTTCATAAACATAGTCAAATTTAACCTTACTTACTTTTTATAGTTGCACCATTTAATTGAAGAGCAGACCTTTTCTGACTTGCATAACTCCATAAGTCTTAGGAGAAAGTTAAATATTTAATAAAACATGGCTTTTCCTAAAAGATTTGTTTTTACTCTGTCTTCTAACTTAAAATGCAATTTAAAATGAACCCTCTAGTTATTGAATTGTTTCTGAAGGTTTGGTAAAACAAAGTATTTAGCAGGAAGACAGAGGAATAGAGGCTCAACCTTCCACCTTGTGGATCTGTTGGACATGTCCCAATGAATATTCTGTTGAAAAACTTAATATGTAAAATACTGAACTTGTTTTTTCCTTCCTTGCTTTCTTCTTTATTTCCCTCCCTCCCTCTCTTCTTTCCTCCCTTCCTTCTTTCCTTCAACAGTTACTGAATCTATGTATATATCATTCACATGAAGACCTGTGCCTGCATCTTAACATCTACATAGGAAACTTAGCAACTGTCAAACTGAAAAAAAATGCACAATCTAAAAGTTGAGAGTTATGTTTTATTCAGGGCACAAATCTGAGGACTTAAGCCTGGGACACAGCATCTTAGGTAACTCTGAGAGACTTTTCCATAGAGGCAAGAGGGAGAGCCAGGATGTACAGGAGATTTTGCAACAAAAACCAGGTAGTCAGAACATCAAAAGATTATTGTTAATTAAAGAAAACCAGATATCTCAAGTTAAGTAATTTAGTGCTTTTCTATGTATGGGAAGTTGCAAGAGTCTGGGCTCACTGAAATCATTCCTTTGAATATGCACCTCGGCTATCTGTGACCAGTATCCTGTGTTCTCTCACCCTGAGTTCCCTCAGGGCTCACCATCAGGGCAGCTGTAATGTGATGGCTTGATGGTTGCAAAATCCTTTGTTTACTGATATGGCAGGCAATATTTTTCATTCACACATCTATATAGGAAAAAAAGATAAATTACCATTATAAAGTAGTTTGATAAGTGCAGAGTTAGAAATATGCATAGATACTATGGGAAGAGTCTTCTACTCACCCTGGCCCAGTTTTGTAATGAGAAGAAATGATTAATGTTAGGAAAGGCTATTTGCAGGAACAAGGCATGAGCTGCTGTTTTGAAATATAGATAATATGTAGGAATATATCTAAGAGGAACAGAGGAACAGAAGGAAGGGAGCAAAGACTGTGTGCAGATGTGAGGAGAAAGAGCAAAAAATATTCAATTACCAGCAAATAGTTTGGAATACTTGGAATTAAAACTTGCATGAAAAGTAGGTAGGAATTGATGAGGCTGTGACAGGACACAAAGTTGGAGAACTAAGCAGGGTCAGATATGGGAGGGTTTTGTACAGGTCAGAATACATTTTTGAACACTAAGGCACATTTCTATGCTTTGAAACACTACACAAATAAATTAGACACGGTTCCTGAATAAGAGAACCCAGCATTTAGTAGGATAGTAGGATACGACGACAAATAATTGCAATAAATATAACATTATCAAGTACTTGGATGCTTTCCAAATGACTGGGAGCATGTGGAGGGCTTTAAGTGAGAGGAGAGAGAATTACATTGCATTTTAGTATCTCTCAGTATTGTAAAGAATGAAATGGAAGGTTGTGAAGCCACAGATTATGACATCATTTGGAAGATGCTACTGCACTGATCTAGGGGAAATATGAAAAAAATACCAGTGGGGATAGGCAAATGAGGACAGAGTTGGGCTGCGCTCAGGAGATAGAGCTGATCAGACTTCAGCATCACCCAACTGCTATGGGAGAAGAGAATGTTGTTGAAGGTGACTCTCAGGTGTCTGACTTAGAAAATAGAGGAAGGAAGTTCTCTGTTCTTTCTACTCTGTTGGAAATTTGACTTTTGCAGGGACATGCTGGGAAGGAAGCTTCTGCTTCTCTCTGTTTCCTTTGAGGAGGAGTATTCAGCTTGGTCAGAGTTTAATACTCATTGGACAACCATTTATTAGAGGGTGGGACTAGTGTCCTCAAAATAAAGAACCAGGCAGAAGACCTCCCCTTTCTTTGTTGGCTCTTATGGGGAGGGCTTCTCCTCTGCATCCTGTCTCCATCTGGGTGGTGAAGCTGCCCTTAATGCTGCCTGGGACGTTGACTCAGGGTCTGCCCTGTGGACATATTACTCTTTCCCCAAAACTTGCCTTGAAATGAAAAAGGAAAGTTCTTCTGGTACATTTCCAAGACAGTGTCCCAAACCTTACTTTTCGTTGTTGTTCTTCACCAGTTGCTAATAAAGTTGATGTTTTAGCCTCATGTGCACTGATGTTTGCATGTATGATCTAGGGTCCCAAAAGTTGAACAGAGACTTCTTAGCTTCTAATGAGCAATTGAATGCCATTCACCAAGATAGGAAAACACAGCATTAACTATTTTATCCCTCTAAGTCTTTTCTTCATTTTCCTTTTCCTTTCTCAGGTGATGGGGAAATATCCTTCACTGAAGCTCTAAAGCTTCATCATTATCTATAATAGCTTCTTCTCTCTCATCACCAAGTTGCAGCAATTTCATTCTTGAAATGACACTCGAATCCACTGCTTCCTTTCTATTTTGGTCATCACAGGTCTGGTGCAGGCTGCCATAATCTCCAACTTAGATGACTATAGAAGCTTTTTCATCAAGCTTTCTCCCTCCAGTCTCTTCTAACTGCTTTCAAAGTTTTCCTTGATGTATGTATATCTGATCATATCACTCTCCTGCTCAACAACTTCACACTCATTATTGCTTACAAGGACAGACTTCCAGAAGGTGATGCCAACCTACACATGGAGTGGTGCAAAGGAAACTGGTTGGCAGAAGATTTGGATTCAGTTCTGGCTAGATCTAGTGATCCTTGGGACCTTACAAGTTATGCTAGCTACTTTTTGTTTCTTCATTTATGAAGCAAGAGAGTAGAATCAGATGTTCTCTCAGGTCCTAGTCAGTGGTACATGTTTTGATGACCACATTTCTACTTTTCTAGCCTCTTATTTTTCATATAAGACTTGACTTACAACAGGATACTTGTGGCACCATAAACACACTTTGCTCTTTCTTGTGTATTGTGGCTTTCCTCTCACATTTGCTTAACACGAACTTCCATTCCCATCCATTACTAATTTCCCCTGTTAAAATTTTACTCATCTTTCAAGGCCCAGATCAAATTCAACATTCTTAACCAGTCCTCTCATTAATAATTCCTTTGTGGGTCCTCTCAGCTCACTCTGTAAATCATTAAAGGCGTTCTGCAATTGTCAAGGTTATCTATTTTTCTCTCCCCAATAGACTTTAAGCTCCTTAATGGGAAGGGTGCACATGTGTTCTTATTTGTATCTCTCCATCTTGGCACCTTACACAGGGCAATGTCTCAGTCCATACATGTTGCCTCACTGAATGGATGTGATAAACATGGTGCTTACCAAGAAGTATTGTTTTTCAACATGATCACTTTGGGGGCTCTTATTCGTCAGATGAGAAGAATTTCCATATGAGCTTTGAAAGTTTTCAAAAATCACATTCTGCCTCAAGTGACAAATATTTAGTGAGTGAATGTACTCTGATACTTAAATAAAAAAACATCAAAAAGGTCCAGTGCAGCGGAAGAATGCTTGGATTAAGTGTAAACTCTTATGGTAACACTAACGGGCAACGCATTTTGGTTGTGTGTCCTTTGCACTTGTTTTATGAAATCACTAAAAATATATTCATTTGTACTTCATACGCCTCCAAAGATGATTCAATAACTTTCTGGTTTTTAAAAAATGATTTGTGCTGAAAAATTCCTGTGGAGATAAAAAAATTTGCTTGTTCACGACACTCTGCATAAGCTCTTATTCTGATGTTGAAGATGCTGACTATATTGCTATTTCTTTACCCTAAATACTCATCAAATAGAGTTAGCATACAAAGCTCTAATTTTGTCTTTGTAGGCAGAGGAGGGTGATTAATTGCTGCTTATTCAAAAAGTCAGTTAATGGAAAGAAAAAGGAACTAACCCAGTGTGGGACTGCGTCCTCCTTTTCTCCATCAGAAATGCTCACGGGGCACTAGTCTGATTTAGGCTCTTCAGATGTGGAGATAAAAACTTGAGCTAATTGTGTCTTTAAAATGGGATAAACACTTCGGCCTTTTTCTGAGCTTCAGCAGAGAGGTTCACTATCACGGACAGTGCTTGCCATCTGAAATTGTACTGCCACAATCAGAGTAATTTTCCATTTAGGAGCCCCCTGCAGCAGCTGAGCGCTGGCAGATCACTCCAGTCCCCTGTGCTTGATAACTTCCTGGGCTGTGTAGAACTGGGCGTGAGGAAGAGGATAGAGAAAATCTTCTTATATCTTAGCAACTAATTGATTTAGTAGGATTCATGAAATTCAACAGACATACTTACTACTTGCCTTGTCTTGTCCTAAATCCATCTCAGACCACTGTGACATGGAAATGCAATTCCTTTCTGGAGGTACTTAATCCCGCATTGCCTAATGATGTCCAGGGCTCAGTCTGTCTTCCCAGCATGCTACTTCTTCAGTTTCGTGACCTGATTTGAGTGAATGACATCTGTTTTGGGGGAGGAATTCTGATGTGTGGAGGATTCAAAAAGAAAAAAAAAAAGTAAAAGAAACTTTGAAGAGGAGATTTCATTTTAAAATGGGACAGTACCAAGAATTTCGATATGCAAATCAACTAAAATAAACTGTGCTGTAAGGTGGTGACATGCAAAATGTCATTTAAAGAGGCCTATTTATCCTAGTTATTTCAACTGCTTAAAAATCATTCTCTGGATCTGGTAAGAATCTGCCAAGTTTTACAGCTAATTTTCACACACACACAGGATAGTTTTCTTGGTTACAAGACAGAATAGATACACTTGCTTGTTTTCTTGCATGGAGCTCTTTCTATCAGGTTTTTTTTTTTTTTTTTTTTTTTTTTTTTTTTTTTTTTTTGCGGTACGCGGGCCTCTCACTGCTGTGGCCTCTCCCGCTGCGGAGCACAGGCTCCATACGCGCAGGCTCAGCGGCCATGGCTCACGGACCCAGCTGCTCTGTGGCATGTGGGATCTTCCCGGACCGGGGCATGAACCCACGTTCCCTGCATCGGCAGGCAGACCCCCAACCACTGCGCCACCAGGGAAGCCCCTTTCTATCAGTTTTAAACTAAATTCTCAATGGTTATTCCCTGACTCAGGAACTAGTACTTTGTACTAACCCCTTTTTACTTATGGTCCTATATTTAAATATTGGGGAAAAGGTTGTGTAAGTACCTGAGGAAGCTGGCTTGATATGGAATTAGGTAAATGGTGTGTAAGTAAGAAAAATAAAATGGGATTGGATTTATCCAGTGAGATGAGAAAAGGTTACTGAGGTTTCTAGAAACAAACATTCTCTGCATCAGGCATCCGTTATCAGTGATACAAATAACCATTCTGGCTACATTGTTGGGTAGAGTAAGGTTTTGGGGTGAAGGGAGAGGATATAATATTCTAGGTACAGGGCTCATAGAAGAGGCTGCATCCAATCATTCATTCACAAGAAAAACACATTTCTAAGTTGATTTTTTATAGTCAGATTTTGGGGAGTTGCCACATTAATCAAAAAATACAAACTTATCCAAGTAGTATAATCCTTGCAATAATCTTGGTTTCCTTTCCTACATAAATGTTGTCAAAAAATGTCATCACGTTACTAAACCAATTTCTTCTAGAGGTTTCTAGAGGTTCCCACAAGTGGAGTTTGTTTGGAAACATCACTCTTTTTTCCTGTTGGCTGGCCTTAATTATTTTTATTTTCGTCTGTGGGGTCAGAAGATTTGGCTGCTTTCTCTCCTTGAGGTTAAAACAGGAACTTCCAAATGCCCAGGAAAATAAATGTGTTCCTGACTAGTTGCCCAATAGAATACCATAGCTGAAATTATTGTTTTTTTCACGGTTATTAATACTGAATTATGCTGGCAAAATGGTCTAAGATCCTACAATGAGTAGAGCTGTATAAATATGAAATCACAGTGTTAACCAACAGCTACATCCTCAAAGGATATTGGAAATTCACTTATCTAGATTTAAATATGAGAAAGAACATGAAATATGTTAGCTTTTGAGATAGGGATGTGGATAAATTTGCAGGTTCATATAGAGTGATTATTTGAAATCTGTTCTGATTTATCCAGCTGGCTCTTGACTCCTGGATTGGTAGTAGATTTTAACATAATGCATTTCTTTCATGTTTCAGCCACGCATGTGACTTTCACCGGTAGGTAGTATAACACAGGGTGTGCTCTGGTCATTGATGAACTTCAGTAATCAGGGAACATCATCTTTGCTCTAAGTAAACAGAACACAGGTGGCAAGTTTAATGTGCTGTTCTAAATTCTTTATATTTAAATTGGGAATTTTTGAAACATTTCATTAGAAAAGATTTTTTCCATCTTCCATTTTTTTCTTTTTCTTTAAAACCTGTTAGGGTGGAAAGATGTAGAACATTTATTTATCCAGAGCTATGCCAGAGACCCCACAGGGGAGGCCAGTCCTGTGAAATGCTTGCAACAGGATAGGGATGTTGTCCTGGGGACCATCCCTGAGAATGTCTCCTTTTTGTCCCATGACTATGGAATCTCGTTGAAACCACCTTCTAATGGTTACCAGATCCAATGTCTTATACTGTTTCTCTCTCCATTTTGTAAACCATCATTTGAAATTGTGGGGACATTGGGAATAATGGAGTGTACTGGGCAAAACAGAGAGGAAGCACCTTAGGTGACCATTGGCTTATTTCGTATACTTCCAAACTCAATTGGTGACACAGGAAACCTAGAATGGGTAACTTGGGAGAAGGAGGCTTTAAAACCTTTCCACTCTTTCTGAGACATATGCATTCAGGGCTTGTTACTCTAAGACAGACCACCGTTAGCCATCTGAACATTTCTATTAATTTTCTAAAATTCCCTTGGGGTAAGATTGTCAAATACAGCAAATAAAAATACAATAAAGAGAAATATTGCATGGGACATACTTATATTTTGAAAAATTATTCATAGCTTATCTAAAATCCAAATTTAGTTGGTTATCCTGTATTTTACCTAGCAACCCTATCTGGGAAACATATGGAATTTACTACCAAACCCTTGTTTCCTCAGGTTGAGCTTCATGTGTTAACACTCAGAAAAAAAAAAATTAATAACCAAAGGAGACCAGCTAAATCTCCTTTGAAGCTGTAGGCTTCTCAATATTCCTTCCTTCCAAATTTTTTTTTTTTGGTAAATATTTCATATACTCTAATGAATGAAATATATGTATGTACTCTAATGAAACGAATATATGTGGATGTATGGTTAGGGTTTTCCTTAAAACTCTCCACAAGCCACCTCAGCTATTTTGCTCTCTTTGGATGACCTTGGCTACCGCTGTAGTGGGAGGTGGACACCAGAAAGAGGGCTCACTCTTGCCTTTGCAGTCTCTGCAGCCTCGGAGCCTTATTGACAGAAGTCAAGAAGGTGTCAGAACACTAGGGACAGCCACTCCTCTGCAGGCCACAGCAGCAGGGTTTAGGAGATTAGTTGTGCCTTAGGAATAAGACTGCCCCTCTGCAACTTCCACATTTCCACGATTAAGAGTCTAGAACTCTTGAAGTTCCTGAACAAGAGCTCACTTGCTGGAATGAGAGCCCACTTATAAGGATGAAAGAGCTCACAGCCTTGAAGCCATGAGGACTAACCTCATCATGCCTTTCACCCCTGTTCAGATCAGTTACCACAAAAAGCCCAGGGACCCCAAGTCATTCCAGACTCTCATCCTCGTTGCCTCACTTCTTAGCTCCTGAACTACGTTAACTTTTCTGGAACAAATGGTCAACTGCAAAAACATCCCCATATTCTCAACCTCTTCTGTCAAAGTTCCTTTAATTTTTCTTGTCTAACTAATTTTTCTTGTCTGGCTTACTTCTCCTGGAGACCCTCAAATATAGCATTTATCTCCCACATTCCTTGTAAAAAGGATGAGATGGATTAGGCTGTTTCATTTTGACCACTTTCAGATCATTCTGTCTACCCTCCTCTTCCTTAGATAGACTCAACTTTTACTCCCCTGTCATCAGACTACAGTATCATCTGCTACATCTTTTGTTGCCACCATCCACTGTCCTATCCATCCCTTTGGCTAGTATGCTGCATCCCTTGAGGATTTATCTTACTACTCCTCACTCCAGTACCACTCATGTCACATGCTTAGTGATTACAAGTCCACACAAATCACCTTTCCAGTCAGTCCTCTGCACTCCCAGTTTCTTAGCCTTCATTGGACCTCAGCTAACCACTCCTATGGCTATAACCTTGATCTTTTCATTATCCAAACACATTTTACCTCAATCATCTCATTAACTGATTATCAACCCCACCCCTTCTTCCCAGTTTGCTTCCTCAGTTACCTCAATTGCAACCATTTTTCACTCCTGCCACCCCCCAGGTTCCTACTACTTTTTCGCTTTCTCTAAATCCCTAACCTCCTCTCCTAACCTCTTATCTAGTTTGAAATCTATGGCCAATCATTATACTCATTCACTTGTCTTCTGCGAATACAGTTATCCCTCAGAATCCAGTATCCATAGGGGATTGGTTCCAGAACCCCCCTCACCCCCCTGGGATACCAAAATCTGGTGATGCTCAAGTTCCTTATGTAAAATGGAGTAGTGTTTCCATATAATCTGCACACATCCTCCTGTATCTTTAAATCATCTGTAGATTACTCATAATACCTAATACAATGTAAATGTTATGTAAGTAGTTGCTGGCACACAGCAAATTGAAGTTTTGCTTTTTGGAACTTTCTGGAATTTAAAACAAGAAAAAATTTCAGTCTGCAGTTAGTTGAATCCCCAGATGCAGAAGCCATGCATATGGAGGGCCTACTGTACCCTCAACTCCCTTGTTCCCTTTCCCTTTGTTATAGTTGGCTAAATCACAACCTTGGTTAAAACAAGCTTTTGAGTACTTCTGTGACTGAATCCAGGCAGCTGGTACAAGTGAGGCAAAATCAAACTCACGATGATTGTTTTCACTTTAAACACATGATCATTACTTTCAAGGCAGAATTTAAGGCTGCCTGCCATCCTACCAATCTATTCATTCTCCCAGTCTCCTAGATTCGTGCTATGTACTTCCTCTCTTTCAATCATCCCAAGCATCCCCATCCAATTCTAACTCTGGCCTAACAATACTGCTTTTTACTTCTTTGGTAAAATAAGAGCAATCAGAAGAAATTTCCACATGCTCTAATCACCTACCTTTATCTCAATTCTCCCTTCTTTCTTTTGCTGTAAGTGAACTTCATATTCCTGGCTAAGGCTAAACACTCCATGAATGATTAGACCCCATCCTGCCTTCCCTACTCAGAGACAACACTTCAGCAATTCTCCCCCTTTTTTTGTAGCTCGCCAAACCTCCTTAAATTGGATTATTCCAATTAGATTATAATTGTGTCCTTATTTTTCCAATATTAAAAAAACAATACCCTCTCATGTCCCTACTTCCTCCTTTAGGCATGATCCCATTTTCCCTTGAAAGAGTTGCCTATGTTTGCTGACTTTCTGTTTCCAATTACTCTTCTCCTCTCTCTTTTGAATCCACTTAAATGATCCTTTAATCCCCACTATCCCAGTGAAACCATTCTTAACAAGGTCACCAATGATCTCCTTGTTGCTAAATCTAAGATTATTTCTCATATTTCACTTGACCTATCAGAGGCATTTGACTTAGATTATCACTCTGTCTTTGAAATACTTTCTTCACCTGACTTCTAAGATGCCACATTTACCTAGATTTTCTTTTACTTTTCTAGATATATCTGTACCATTTTCTTTGTCTCTCCAATTTCTACATGTTGAAATGTGCAAGGCTCACTCCTTAAACTTTTTCTCTTTTCTAACCCTTCTCTCCCACTCCCCAGGGGATCTCATCCTGTTTCATTTCTAAATATTATCTTTACCACCTACATGCTTATTAATGACGATGTTTATGTCTCCTGCCTGGGCCTCTCCTCTGAACTTCAAAATCCAAATGCATCCAAATATTCCATATACACAATGCTTACTTGAGGTTCCACAGGAATGTCTAATAGACATCACACACTTAACATTTCTCAAGTAGATCTGCTGATATTCCCCACCTCCAAATCTGCTCTTACACTTGCCTTCCATATCTTCATTAATGGAAAATTCATCTGCCTACCTGTTCTAGCCAAAATCTTTGTGTTATCCCCGACTCCACTCATTCTCTGGTATTCTACGTATAATTTGCCATAAAATCAACTGATTCTACTTTCAAAATATATCCTAAATTTATCCCGTTCCTACCACCTTCACTATGACTCCTGAGTCACTTGCCTGCATTAATGCAATAGACTCCTAACTGATCTTCCTTCTTCTGCTCTTGCCCATTTTGGCCTAGTTTCAACCAATCAGATAGATATCTTGTAACGTATAACTTAGTTCATATCATTCTCTTCACACATGGTCTCCATCTCCTACCAGGCGCTATATTATTGTCATTCCAGTGTCCCTCTGACTTTACTTTCTACCACTATGTCCTCCTTAATTCCACTCTGACCACACAGGCTTCTTTGTTCTTGCTTGAAACACATAGTCAGACCTCCACCTCAGGGCCTTTGCACTTGCTGTTTCTTTATATGAAATGCTCTTCCCTCAGATAGTCATGTGGCTATCTCTTTTGCTTCATTGATTTTCATTCAAAAGTCCATATTTTCAGTGAAGCCTTATCCACTTTATCAAAATTTTATCTACTTGCCTCCATTCTGACACTTTTTTCCTTCTTTACCGAATTTATATTTTTTAGATTCTATCACTTCTATAAATTTCTTAGCTACTTTGTTTACTGTTTGTCTTCCCCACTAGACTCTAAACTCAATAAGGTCAGGAATGTTAGTCTGTTTCATTCTCTGCTACATATCCTCAGTGTCTTGGTACATAGAAAATGCTCAAATATTTATTGAATAAATGAAAGAAGATATGAACACTCATATGGAAGATGTTCCTGAATTTGTGAGGCATATAAAATGACTAACATTGTGGATTTGATTCACCTTATCTGTTCCTGGGTATTTTATGGATGCAAACATGATTTTTCAGAAGACTAGGGAAA
>NW_006794143.1:377362-384796 GCF_000442215.2 Lipotes vexillifer | reverse complement strand
GGAAAGAGGTCTAGAGAAATGTGTGTATTAGGGATAATTGCTTGGGGTATGAGATTATTTTAAGTGAATGAAGGTTGTTTTCATGGAGTAAATAGCATTTAGTAAACTAAAACTATTAGAAAGAAACAGCAGACCATTCTAGATGTGGTAGAGCATTTAAATAAAGTGGCAGAGGAAGGAGGGAGATTTGTGAATAAAATGGCCAGCTTTCTTAGTTATAGTAAGTCATCTTTTGTATTGAAAAGGACCAGGAATCAGAAAATATAAGCAGTTGAGCAGAAATGAAGCTTGATTTCTCATTTTTCAACAGGCTATGTTAATATTTGCCTTACCCTGACTTTCATAGTGAGCTTCTATGATTATCAAATGATATGGATACAGAAATATGCCGTAACTTCTGAAGTGCTACACCAATGCAAGGGATTATTTCAGGGTGCCACCATCCAAGAAATGATCCTGTAGGGAGTGTGAAGCAATAGACAGTCAACAGAATGAAAATCCTAATTTATCTAAAAGCCTATTGTTGGCTACTGGAGAGAGGCAGAATGTGGTTAAACCAGCATGGTCTGATGGATTATTGTGGTCTGTGGTGCATAAGAGGTTAAGGCAACTGATTTGAAATCTAATGGAATTTCTGGGTGTAGTTTGGAGTCTGCTCCCAGTATCTCCTCGGGGCTATAATGTGACTTGAAGTGGAGGAGAGACTGAAGGCGTGAAGTAGCTTTCAGAAATCTGTGTGCAGAGTAAACAGCATCTGGCCAGCCACTTTGGTGGACGTGTTTCCAGGGAGGTATCACCAGGGAGTCTGTGATGAATGCCTTGGTAATGTTACAAATGGGGAAGAGAAAAGATGGTGAGCCACACAGAGCAAAACAAAAGGTCATGGGCTTTGAGGTTGAACAGTTTCTGGTTTGACTAATAGGAGTGACAAATCCTGGTAAAGCTAAAGAAAATGTGGCAAATCAAAATACTCTGACTACGCCTACACACAGGTCTTACGACTTTTGTAGTTATGAAGTTTTTCCTCATTTCTAACCTCCTGCAGCAATTTAAGCCTGTCTCCTCTTTTATAGCGGTCATAAAATTATTCAGCTTCCTTTTAAAATACAGCTGCTGCATTTGACTCTCTGATCTCCTGCAGCACTGAATTCCACTGTGTGCAGAAGTATTTCATTTTATTGGTTTTTAAATTTTCTTGCTGTGCCATTCATATGAGTACTTATTCTCATATTGTGCGATGGCATTTTAAGCTTGGAATTGATAACTTTGTTCCCCTTGTACCTTTCCTAATCTTAAATGGTGCAATTAAGTTCCTTTCTAACCATGCTCATTGTCAGACTGGAGAAACCAGGTTTTTATAATCTTTCATTGCATGTCAGTCCTGCCAGACAACTTACCTCCCTCCCAGGCCTAATCTGGACCTTTCCAAGAAACACACTGCTCCCTACCCTATAATCATCACCAGACAGCAATTGTGAGATACGGTGAAAATCGTGAGGTCATTACCTGACAAAATCTTGCATTTAGGTAATGCTTTTATCTCTAAAGATACCCGTTGTTCTTTGCCGACAATCTCAGCATTGCAGACGGCACTCAGCCTGGGAGGAGGAACGTGCCTGTCAGTGTGTGTCTGTGGTGGATCCTTGTAAGGAGTTCGTCCCATCTTTGTTCCCCACCAGGCAGAGTGTATGAAGATTGCTAGAGAGGTCTTGTGAGTCTCCTGGAAGGGAACCATGTTTGCTGTCGCTGCAGGACGGGCTTGTAGTGTGGTCAACCAAAAACCAAATAAAATAAAGCAGAACACTGAGCAATTGCTAGAGGCAAAGAAGAGTGTCAGTCCAGCTTTTGCTATGGCTGTGCTTTAAGCATCAGTGCATGTAAAAGCCCCAGACTGGCGCTAGGATGATGCTGTGTAATTGGAAGCAGGCAAAGCAGAGATGCTCGTTCTTATTAAATATCTGCAGATTTTAGTAGTTCGGTGTACCTTCCTTTTAGAAAGAAGAAAAATCCTCCAAAGGGGTTCACAACTGAGTATTCACCCCATTTGCAGCTCTTTGACATGTCCACGTGGCATCTACCTCAAGGATGGTTGGACCAACTCTGCTATGAGCCTGCCTCATGCAGGTAAGGGCTTGTATTTTTGAGGACAACAGCAAGACTGCTTTGATGTTGTTTAATGTCAACTCTTCAGGCATCATGCATGGCACAGGCTTTTCCTATTGTCAAATAATAACGTGAAGCAAGGAAGCATCAGCTGGCGACTCATCTCAGATATTCTAAGGTCCAGAAATGCAGATAAACTTGGCAGAAGTCACACAGATAGCCAGTGCAGGACTCTGAAATGCAGGGCCAGGACTAGGATGAGACCCCAAGACCCTTTTATCTATCCTCATCCAATTTTGTTTTGGGTGCCAAATGTAAGGAGGAGCAATAGAGATAAATAATGTCCCAAGAAAATATTTAAACCAAAAGTAGTACAAAAAAATCCACGATGAACAAAATATCAAAACTTTATATTTTAAATAAAATTTTAAATAAAGACAGCCCAGGACAACTGAGTTTTTCCTTTGCCTCAGGCTCTGATATAGGTTGGCATGATACTGCCGCAATGGTACAGACATCCTTATCTGCGCAGTAGATGTACTGGGGCATGATAACATCTAACTGCTCTTGGTTGTGTAAAGCTTATTCCCTGGCACGTTTCTTAGGAATATCTAAGATTCCACACACAAAAAAATGTCAAACACCTGGAGTTTACTCTTGTTTCCTTGAGCATTACATTCCTATTGTCATCGTTGAAGACATTGCTCAGTGGATTGAAAATGGTACAATATTGTGATTCTTTTTTTTCAAGCTCAGGTCACTAATATATAGAGGAGTGATGATTTGTGTGTGTGTGTTGTTTTATTGGGTATATTTTTTAAAACCACAGACCCAAAGAGGAAGAAGAATAAAAGAATATGTGATTTCTATGGAATATTTTTTAGAATCATAATTACTTAAAATGGACAAATATATAGAACTGGAGTATTGAGGACCACTTCCTGATTTGACTTTGCACTGATACACTGAGAAGCTCAAAATATCATTGCTGGGGTGGTCTCATTACTCACCCCTCTTCTCCTCAAGGCCTAAAATTGATAACAGTAACAACAGGGCAGGATAGGGATTAAAGTAACTGCCCTATTCATACATAGCTTAGCTAAATTGTAGAATTGGGCTTGGCTCTGAGCCTAAAATGGGTCTTTCTGTTCCATCCACACTGTCTTGAATTAGTCTATCCACTTATAGGAGCAAGATGGAGAAGCCTGACTTATTCTTTCTTCAGAGCCTGGAGGTTGAGAGTAGATGTCCATGTTTTCAGGTGGACAGAGTCAAGAGACTGGGCCATGAGTGAACAGAGACCCTGCTCACGTTAACTCTACCCAATAGGTAAATGTGGCCAGAGCAAGTCAGGTTCTTATCAGAATGAGTCACTGGAAGAGAGCCTGAAATTGCAGGCTGGTAGATGGATTTCTTATAGAAGGCAGAGATATTGATGAGAAAGCCAATTTTTTAGGCCTGGCCTCTTTTCCTAAACAAGGTTCATGCACTTACTTGAGACCACTATCCAAATAACAAATTATCAACAGCTTTAAGTCTAGAGGTTCAAGACTAGTATTGTACCAGGAAGTGGATTTCTTCTGACTTGCTCTGCCATTCATATCTTTCATTCTTAAGGTCACCTTATGGTCCAGAATGGTTAGTCCAGCTTCTGTTATCACATTAGCACTCCAGAAAAAATCAAGAAGAAAGAAATCAAAACAGGGTAAAAGGTGAGATTCGATGACTCTTTAAAAGAGCATTTGGAAACTGCCATTTGACTTCTGTGCCATAGGCCTATGGTCACACCTACCTGCAAGGGAGGCCAGAAGGTTGAAATTATCTGGGCAGACAGGTACCTAAAAAAATATTGGAAGAAGGAAATATTAATGAAGAAGAAGAGAACAGCTATTTAGGTACAGCTAAGTCTTCACATGAGAACTACTATTGGCCTCAGAACTTTGGGAAATACTAAACTGTTACTAAGGGCATCAGCTCATAAATCTTCATTTCTTGTTGAAGACTGAATCACCATATTTGAAAAGCTGGATTCCTAACAATAACAGCCTGATTATTTAATCATTTGATGGTTGAAATTTTAAGCGCATTAATTTTTTGTTCAGTTCTTTTATCTTTGATAAATCTGTTTTTATTTTCTGATCACTTTATTAACACATATTACACTAAAATTCTTCCTTCCTTTATATTTCTTTAATGATCATCTATTTGATTATTTTCTCTTTGTTTCCTTTAACTTCATACCTGTAGGTAAAATTACGTGTGACCTGATTAACTATTACATTCCACTTCACTGTAACTTATAGTTGACCCTTATTTACTTCTTACTTTGCAGATTATTTTAAAAGATTCCAAGGTGGACTTCCCTGGTGGTCCAGTGGTTAAGGCTCTGTGCTTCCAATGTTGGGGACACGGGTTTGATCCCTGGTTGAGGAAGTTCTGCATGCTGCATGGCAAGGCCAAAAAAACAAATAAATAAAGATTCCAAAGCATTGTAGAAAAATACCATATGGATCTACATACATACACATGTTAAACATGAAGGGTTACATTTTGGTATTCAATAGAAATCTATAAAACTTTACTCAGCATTTAATAAACATAACGCTTCCAAAATTTAAAAGTACCAAACTTCAGGACTAGAAGAAAACACATATTTATTCTGAGTAAAAATTCTGTTACATCAACAAGACGAATTTTGACATAGAAAAATACCTGTTTAATTTTAGAAACAAAGTTGGGAGGCAGAAGGGAAAAACTAACTGTGACACACCAAAAAAGAAAGAAAGAAAAGAAATCACTTGCACGCTCATTAAATAGAATGTCTTGTTATTTTCACAGACAGTAACAACTTTTTGACATTCATTTCAGGCCCAGGCTGGAGAGGTGTCAACTGGTCTTATTTGGTCTTGTCAGTGTGTAAAGGGTTTACAAACCTGACTGAAGTTAGAATTAGTGGGAGTTAGGCACTTATATTCCTTATACACAGGAGAAGGGGGAAAAAGGTCCTTTTATGCCACCTTTGAGTTTGGCTTGAGCTTTTATGACTTATTTAGAAGTCCTAGGGAATGAAAAAAGTCTCTTAATGGAAATACTGACACAGTCTTCAATACAGTGACATGAACCAGCATTTCTACGAAACTACACCAGGTGTGACTGACCACTCCAGCCAGCTGAAATGCAGTGTCAGAAAATCAGTTACAACAGACTGAATGCCAGGAGACAGTCCTGCCAAAATACAGGGGATACCCCTGCAGAATCAAAATGTCATGTTGATAAACTTGTTTTTAACAGAAAAACAGGTAAAACGTATGGGATCTTTACTCTTACATGTGGAGGAGAGAGAAAATGTAAAATTTCTGCATCGATGTTCTCCAATTCTATCATAGGATTAAAAATAGTCATTCTTAAAAAGCCAAAGTAGTCATGTCAACTCCGAGAGTGAATGGGGCAGAAGAGTTTAAATCACTGGATCTAAATCTGTGCTTTGTTTCTCAAATCTCACCCACAAGGCATGTTAAACATGAAGGGTTACATTTTGGTATTCAATAGAAATCTATAAAACTTTACTCAGCATTTAATTAAACATAACATCAGGTTTAATTTATTATTGCCTTAATATTAAAAATGCTATTTGCTCTTATCAAAAGCAAAAAACATTAAGTTTAGGATTTTTGCAATTGTTGGCATTAATAAATTTAGTATTTATAGTTCTGACATTCCTCAAGGGATCCAAATGTCCATAGATGGAATAAGGAAAAACATACCTACTTCCTAAAGACATTAAATGATATACCCCTTGAAAACAAAAATGTGAACTTGAGTCACATGGCTACTAGCCTGGAAATTGGATGAATTCAATTTACTGGTTAGGAAGCCTAGCCAGCTTCCCAGCATCTGCATCTCAATTACTGGAGTTCATAATTTTGAGGATCGTAGAGTTCTGAGGATGTATCCATTGAGAATGCCAAAGACATACAGAATTATATCGATTTCATGGAGTTCAAATACCTGTGTGAGATAATATCTCTTCTAATTTAGAAACAGAAGAGTCAGCTATGTGGGAAGCAGCAGAATGTTTATGATTCTCCAGCTCTTTGCTAGAAGGAATTAGTGACCAAGCCAGGTGAATAGAGAGAAAATTTGCCTGCTCCAGTAAATGAACGGTAAATTTAGAAATTTTGGAATAAGACAATAGTAAGACATGGTGTAAATATACATTTATTAAATTCTAATGACTGAATAACTTTGCTGATATCTATTATTAAGGATATGGCAGCAAATTCCTACCTTTAACCCTTGGTTCAACTCATTATTTTGGTCACCACACGGCCAGAGTCTATTCTGTTAACTCTATTCCTGCATAATAAATGATAATTAGTAAGTTGGCAGGAGGTGGGACAATCAAATAGAATCAATTAATATTGAGATCACCTCAACTTGTCACAAAGCAATACTGTATGTGCTTCCTATGGTGGAGTTCCAGTTTCAGGAGTCCTAGCACTGCTGCCCCTTACAAGTTTACCTGGGTAAGAGTCATGAGTCTCTGTCAAGGCTTTGATCCTCAAACATAAGTGGCTATTTTTTTTATAATGTAAGTCTCTCTGATAAAGTTTGGATCTGTGCTTATTAAGGTTATACCTCTAGACTGTAAATTGTGACATTGCCTTCAAGATTAACGAGGTGAGGCCAGTGAGATTTTTGTCTTGGCCAAATAAAAAATAGTCTCAAAGTCAGATTTTAAGCATGGTCCAGGAGGCTTAAGCAAGCTCCTTATATCTTGTGGATCATATTAATATTCCTTCTGGATAACTGCTGCTACATAAGCTGAATTTATCTGCCAATGAGAAAGAACTAAATCAATACAATTGGCTAAAAGAAAGAAAGCATATGATCTCTTGACTATATAATTCATTGCCTAAGTTGATAACACATAAGTAAATAACACTGAGATACAGCCAGCCTCACCACACACTAGGAAGTAAAGAGAAACAGAGAAAGCCCAGTGATCCAAGCAAACTTTGGTGCTATGTTATTTGTTGCTTTGATTAGCACCAAGCTTGCAATGCCAGTCAAAGGACTTGGAAGCTTAGATTAACAACACAACTAACATTTTCAGCAGTGTTAGCTTTTGGTCCAGTTTTGAACTTTCAGATCTCTTGTTTCCCTTTGTATTAAATGTTTGTAACCTTTTAAACTCATTATAAAATTAGACTGATTTTTGAATGTTGTTAAAAAATGTAAATTTGTGGCTGTCTTTTACACGTTTGCTCTGTCACCATTTTATGATCTGTAAAATAAATGAGGAATTTATAAAAATACCAGTAGGACAGC
>NW_006794143.1:332561-377331 GCF_000442215.2 Lipotes vexillifer | reverse complement strand
GGAATTTATAAAAATCCCAGTAGGACAGCAGGAATTTTTGTTTTCCTTGCATAGTAAAACCCTTATAATCTGAGACTGCCTCAAGCAGAGTTTATGATAAGTCCTTGATAAGAGGGATATAATAACGATCTTAACAAGTCTTTTTTAAGGTGCTGTAAATATGCAGGGTCAAAAAATTTCTATTTTCTTCTCGCTTGGGAATTTCAAATAGACATTCTTCTCTAGACACCTTTCTATTGCTTGAAGAACTATATAGAAAAGAACATTTCTGTATTTTTGGCTTTCAGAGAGTTCCCTTCTCAAGAAGCATCTTGTCCTGAGGGAATGTTTGGAGATCCATAACTGTGTTATGAAAAGAAGTGTTGTTCAGTGAAAACACTTCATTATAACTTGTCACGTGGCAATGCCAGAAAATGATTCTCAAAATGAACATTCCCTTTTTGTTTTACTTAATTTTTCTTTGCCAGGGAATTAGTGACCAGACACATGACTTTCACACAGACATGCACACATGCAGACGTATACGCATACACACGCAGGCACACACACACAGACTCACATTTATACACAGAGATAATTGAGGATAGAATCATGACCCTAAGTGTAATTTGCTATTCCCTTGCTAGTGTCTGTGAGTGGCCACTTTGCTACAGGCTACCCTTTTTATCACTAGTAGGAGTCAGTAATAGGCATAGAATTATTGCCTGATAATGACACCATTACTGCATGTCACTACTGTATTTGGACTTGGGGCTATTTGTAACTTGTTTGATCCCCAGCACAGAGCTATAATTGAAAAGAATATTCTAAATGTGCACATTGGTTATCCAGATACCATAGATCAGGGTCAGCTGGGAAGCACCAGACAGTACATTCAAGGCTGCTGTAAACTCATGTTGAGTTATGTCTATGCACCCAACCCAAAACCACTCACTCTTGGCATTTTCAGATGGCACAGCCTCTGTACTGGTAATTGGTGCATATCTGTGATAAAAAATTGGTTCAGTAAGGGAAGCCATATGGCTTGCTGCTCAAGTCCAATGTTTGTGAAGTAACAGATGCAAAATTGAGCACACCTGGAATTCAGAGGCAGACGCCCTGGCAGAGCAATCTGTTGTGTAACACCATATATGCTTGAGGATTTGTGGGAATGAAGTCCCTGCAGAAATAACCTGCCTTGATATAACCCACATCTTAATACATAATCTACATTGGCTGTTGGGCATTTATGTATTTCTTATGGCTGGCTACATTTATACTCGCATTAGTTTTCTGTGACAATTGAATAAATATGGTAGTAAACACTATATTTGAATGAATAAAAAGAGTAGGATGGATCATTTAAAAATGTGGACAGTGCCTTAGCTCTATTCTTTTGCCATGTTGTATAGGCTCTCTGTGAATATAGACAGTGCACTTATATGTGGTGGGTGCAGTGTGTGGTCATTGCTGAGTTTTGTATAGCTAAACATAGTGGCTTCTTTTGCATTATTTCTGTGCTCTACTAGTAGTGGGAACATCTCTGGTAGAGAGGTTGACAGTATTGCCGAATTTCACACGGATTACACAGGTCAAATATTATTGTATAAAGATGGGCTCAAGGGGGAATTAATTGGACCGGGATACAATCTAGTTCTAGTGCATCTGATAGTTAAAAATCCTTCTTATATCTCTATTGCATATTAATGCAGTAACATCAAATGACTGACAGTCAGAGGGATAGCATAGGCACATAGAGACATAGCAGCTTCATGACCTAAGGATATATAGAAAAGGCTCCTTTGGCTTGGTGCTATGGTCAACATCCTAGCTACCACCTGAGAATACATTAACCCATCTTGGAAGAAACTTCAGGATTTTTTGCCCATGGGAAACAATTGAACAAAGAAAAAGAATAAAGATATCTACAGTGGTCAAAAGATGTGCTTCTGTATTCAGGAATTGTGTTAGGTTAGGGGAATGTCACTGTGTAGATTGAGAAGAAATTGCAAGTTTGGACATCATTTTATAGTTTTGTATAAGAATTATGATAAAGGGGAGTATCATTATTCTTCAAGAATACTATATTCTAATAGCAGTATACAAATTTAAAAAAATGAACTAAGCAAATTTTTAAAGGTAAAACTCAACAATGGGCTTAAAATTTTTTTTTTTAATAAGAAGATAAAATTTTAGAATTTCTTTAAAAAGTGGAGAGATGTTGAAGAAGTGTGGGTCAGAGGAACAAATCTGTGCAGGTCCCCCAGACTTAGAGGAATGAGAGACAAGACTAGGAAGGAATGGCTCCATTGCAGGAGGATTTGCAGTACTTTAACCCAAGTGTGAAGGCAGTCAATACAAGAAGTCCTCTGACCAAATGGAGTTCAAGTTCTTAATCCAAGTTTCCCCACTGATGCAAGTTACCCCATTCCTGTTGCCTTGGCAATAGGACATTTACCTTATGGTAATGACATTATAATTAGGAACAAAATGTGCACCTTTTAAAAAAGGGGGGTACCTAATTACCTTCACTTTGGGGAAAGTCTGGGAGTAATTTGGGAGGTTTTTGTCCTACAAAGTATGTAATTGATGGAAAGAATATTACTTTTAGAGAAACTGATGGTCCCTTGCTACTCCACTTACTCTTATCATGTCACTGTTCTATAACCACCTGACCTCCCTGGTACTTACTATCACCATGACTGCCTGGAATTAGAGCAGAGAAATCAAACCCCCTGGACTTGGAATGGCAGAAGCTCACACTCTTGGAGTCCTGGGAAGGGTTTGGAAACATCTAGGTAGTTGCTGGTTGGGTTTCTCCCCGTCCTTGACATCACATCATAAAAATCCCTCACAACTCTGTGACAGCTTAGTTCATGCTCTTTTTATCATAGTCTTATGCATTTGGAATATAGTTGCCAGGACATATATTTTGTTTCACTAGTAATTATGCCATGTAACAGCAATATAGTTTGAATCGCTAAGAAGAGAGTGGGGGTTAGTTCAAAACAGTTTTACTTTAATATATTTATCAAATGCTAATAGGGTGCTCTGTATGTGCCAGGAACTATTCTTAATACTTTTATCAATATTAACATATTATCAATTAGATAGATGATTCCTGGTGGGGTACAGCAGAATTTATTTTGACTTGAATAATTCAGATTATTGGAAAATTTATTATGTATATGTTGAGAAGTTCAAATGTTAATGTAGAGAAATCTGACTGGAAATCCACATTATGTGGGGTCTGTGGTCCTTAAAGGAGTCCATGAACGGGCTTTCATGTGACAGCATTTATGAGTCTGCCTATAAAGGTCTGCCTGTCATTTGTTCTTATCAGACTCCCAAAAGCATCTGCAACTCATGATGGCAGTGGTGGTTCCCATTATTTAGCTTCCATCATCATTTTTTCCTTTTAAGTTTGGTCTCACACAAACAAATTCAAGAGGAAAATTAAAATATTTACAGTGTTTGCAGAATGCAAATTGGTGATGTTGGTGTGGAAGGATTTTAGCTAAATTTCCTCTCTTGGAATGCATCAAAACCTGGAATAGCAACAAAAAGAAAAATAGAAGTTAACTATTTAAAAACTGTCATCAGTGCAATGAGGATAAAGAAGCAACCTCCAACTGCAAAATATTAAACAAAACTCTAAAATCCTTCAGGCTTAGCTTGAGACAAGAGAGTCTGCTGGGATCTGACACAAGTTTTCTCCAATCTAGAGAGAAGAACAGATTTCCTCTAAAGTGTCACAGTCCTGAATAGAAGTGGTAAATAAAACAGTCCTGCCATCATGGAATTTACACGATTCTGTGGGAAGACAGAAAATAAAGTGCTGAACAAGGGAGTTTCTGAGAGTGATAACTGCTCTAAAGAAAATTAAACATGGTGATATGTTGAGTATCTTGAGGGTCAGTGGTCAGGGAAGCCTCTCAGAGAGGGTGAGGTTTGAACTGAGACCTGACTAATGAGAAGATGCCAGCCTGGCAGATATTTGGGGAAGAGTATGCTAGGAAGAGGGAGAAATAAGTAAAAGGAACCCAAGGCAGGGATGATCTTGGCAGGGATGAGAAATAATAAGAGGGTCAGCATGGCTGACTTGAGCCAGTGAGAGAGGTGGTAGGAAAATGTAAATGTTATATACCACAAAGAAGTAATTGAATACAATTTTTTTATAAATCAGGAGGTGGATAAGAACAAACCTGCCTAAGGAGGTGAAAGACTTGTACTCAGAAAACTATAAAACACTGATGAAAAAAATCAAATGTGACAAAAACAGATGGAGAAATATACCATGTTCTTAGATGAGAAGAATCAATATTGTGAAAATGACTATACAACCCAAAGCAATCTACAGATTCAATGCAATCCCTATCAAACTACCAATGGCATTCTTCACAGAATTAGAACAAAAAATCTTACAATTCATATGGAAACACAACAGACCCTGAATAGCCAAAGCAATCTTGAGAAAGAAAAATGGAGTTGGAGGAATCAGGCTCACCAACTTCAAACTATACCACATAGCTATAGTAATCAAGACAGTATGGTACTGGCACAAAAACAGCAATATAGATCAATGGTACAGGATAGAATGCCCAGAGATAAACCCATGCACATATGGGCACCTAATTTACAACAAGGGAGGCAAGAACAAACAATGGAGAAAAGACAGCCTCTTCAATAAGTGGTGCTGGGAAAACTGGGCAGCTACATGTAAAAGAATGAAATTAGAACACTACATAACACCATGCACAAAAATAAACTCCAAATGGATTAAAGACTTAAATGTAAGACCAGACACTATAAAACTTTTAGAGGAAAACATAGGAAAAACACTCTTTGACATAAACCACAGCAGGATCTTTTTTGACCCACCTCCTAGAGTAACAGAAATAAAAACAAAAATAAACAAATGGGACTTAAGTAAACTTAAAAGCTTTTGTACAGCAAAGGAAACCATAAACAAGACAAAAAGAGAGCCCTCAGAATGGGAGAAGATACTTGCAAATGAAGCAACAGACAAAGGATTAACCTACAAAATAAACAAACAGCTCATGGAGCTCAATATCAAAAAACCAAAAAATTCAGTTAAAAAATGGGTAGAAGACCTAAACAGACATTTCACCAAGGAAGACATAGAGATGGCCAAGATGTACATGAAAAGATGCTCAACATCACTAATTATTAGAGAAATGCAAATCAAAACTACAATGAGGTATCACCTCACACAGGTCAGAATGGCCATTATCAAAAAAGCTAGAAACAGTAAATGCTGGAAAGGGTGTGGTGAAAAGGGATCTCTCCTACACTGTTGGTGAGAATGTAAACTGATACAACCACTATGGAAAACAGTATGGAGGTTCCTTAAAAAACTAAATATAGAACTACCATACAACCCAGCAATCCCACTACTGGGCATATATCCTGAGAAAACCATAATTCAAAAAGAGTCATGTACCACAATGTTCATTGCAGCTATATTTACAATAGCCAGGACATGGAAGCAACCTAAGTGTCCATCGACAGATGAATGTATAAATAAGATGTGGCACATATATACAATGGAATATTACTCAGCCATTAAAAGGAATGAAATTGAGTTATTTGTAGTGAGGTGGATGGACCTAGAGTCTATCATACAGAGTGAAGTAAGTCAGAAAGAGAAAAACAAATACTATATGCTAACACATGTATATGGAATCTAAAAACAAATCAAAACAAAACAAATGGTACTGATGAACCTAGTAGTTTCAAGGCAGGAATAAATAGGTCGACATAGAGAATGGGCTTGATGACATGGGGTGGGAGGGTGAAGCTGGGGCTAAGTGAGAGTAGCATCAACCTATATACACTATTGAACATAAAATAGTTGGCTGGTGGGAAGCAGCAGCATAGCACAGGGAGATAGGCTCGGTGCTTTGCGATGACCTAGAGGGGTGGGTTAGGGAGGATGGGAAGGAGGCTCAAGAGGGAGGGAATATGGGGACATGTATATGCATATGGCTGATTCGCTTTGTTGTGCAGCACAAACTAACACGGTATTGTGAAGCAATTATACTCCAATAAAAATCTATTAAAAAAAAATCAGGAGGTGGAAAGAATTGGAAGTGGACTAATTTCTTCATCTTTAATAGCATGGCATTGGTGTGTGCTTCTAAGGTGAATACGTGTTGCTAAACAGCATAATGATCCCAACCTCTTAAAAATTTAAACTAATTTCCTAGTATTTAAAAATAGTAATGTCTCTGTAGTAAAGAAAATGGTTAAGTAGTTTTGTATATGTGTTTTCTTCCTTTTCACTTTATTTCTAGCATTTAAAATTTTTACCCAAGATCTTTGGCTATCTTTTATAAATTGTAGCTTTCTTATTTTTTTCAGAAACACTGCAATATAAACAACCTTATCAAGATATTTCCTATTTCTACACTCACGAATCTGAATACCTTCTTTGAGCCCACATATTAAATAGAATTTTATTATTTTATTTTATTTTATTTTTATTTTTTTGCAGTACGCAGCCCTCTCACTGATGTGGCCTCTGCTGTTGCAGAGCACAGGCTCCGCAAGTGCAGGCTCAGCGGTCATGGCTCACGGGCCCAGCCGCTCCACGGCATGTGGAATCTTCCCGGACCGGGGCATGAACCTGTGTCCCCTGCATCGGCAGGCAGACTCTCAACCACTGCACCACCAGGGAAGCCCGAATTTTATTATTTTTGCATTGATTTTTAATATCTTTCTACTGGTGAGATCTGTAAACTAACATCTTATGATAAATTTTAGTAGCTAATGGCTATTGATATGACAGATTTAAAAATGACTCTTGCTGATAATCAATTTTTCTTTGGATATGGGAACTTTGGAACTGCCAGCTTCTATTTCTGAAACATTCTGTTTAATAATATTCTTAAAACACTTGTATACACTTATCTTTAAGTTTATATGTAAACTTACATCTCAAAATAAGCATTTTTGTCAATAAATTTATTTTAAAAGGGTTGCTCTACTTTTATTTTGTCTTTAAGTAACTAGATCCAAGATTGCTCCTTGAACTCAAAGACCAGTTGTATGAATGCTGTAGTAGATTGTATCATGATTCTCAATTTTTCACTATCTTTGTATTATGGGTTTATACATTCATGCCTTTTACTATGTAACTTTGTAGTACCTCACATAGTCCATTTGGTGAAATGTAATTCCTTGCCTACTTGACTTTGGACCAGGCCATGTGACTTGCTTTGGCCAATGAAATGTGAAAGAAAGCAGAAGCTTTAAATGTGTTGCTCTTTGCTTCCACTTGATTTAGTCTTTTTTGCTTCTGCCACCTGCCCTAGATAGTTCTTGCCTCAAGCTGATGAAGAAATGTAGAAATAGACCTGAATTTGACCTTCAGCTGGAGACCAGCCAAGCCCAAAGGAATCTAAGTGAGACCAGCCAAGATCAATCAAACTGTAGTTGACATAGAGACCCAGGCATGAAAAATACAAATGTTTATTGCTGTAAGCCGTGGAGACGTTGGAGCTGTTTTTCTGCAGTGTTAGGGTAGTGATAGGTGATAAATCTGATTATTTTTAAAACTAGGTATCTTTACTTACATTCTGGTCCCATAAACACAATTGCTTGGAAAACTAAGATATTCATTCATTAAACTGACTGCAGTTTATGATTTCATTTGTGGTTCTGCCATTTACCAGCCTTCTGCTATTGAAAAATTTTCCTAACCTCGGTAAGTCTAAGTTTTCTCTTTTGTAAAACCTGGCTAGTAATATCTTCTTTACAGGACTAAAGATATATGTGAAATAATTTAGCACAAATATAAACACTAAATAGGGGTACAATAATAACTGTTTTTTAAAAATTCATTGGATTTATTCTGAACTATTTACCACTTTGAAATATCTCTTTACCTTGGCTTTTTGAAAATTAATACAAATATCATTGTACAAATAACAATTTTAGGTTGAATAAGTGCAGACTTTTGAAGTAAATTTCATTAAACAAAAGTCAGGCTTTACTAGATCTTTTGTTTCTTTTATCACATCATCAGTAAATATTTATAAAATATTCATAAAGCCTCTGTTAACATAGCTGGTCAGACCAAGAAATGCCAAGATGCTTATTTTTGTGAATTACATGTCAGTCAAGATCAGGCCACATGACCTTTGAGATCAACCCACAGCCTATGGAGAACAGAGTCGGCAGAAGGGCATAGCAAAGAGAAGAAAATGGGTCATGGATTCACTAACAAATAGTTAAGGTTGAACCAAGATAACAAAATCATGCACAGATAAGTATCAGTGACTACAAATATACCTGTGTATGTGAGGTAGTTAGATACAAGTTTCTGTGGAAAATACCACATATTTTCTGCACTGTTGAGAAAAAGATTAAATCAAGTAATGTCCAGAGTGACTGTGACACTGTATTCCAAAGGCCATAAGTCATGTCCTACGTGTGTACCGGGTGAATTTTCTGTGTCAGTTCTGTAAGTATCAGGCCAGGTGAACTAGTGAATAAGACAGATACGGCCCTACCACCACGGAGTCTACAGTCTCGCACAGAGACACAAAGGCTGTCTTTTGAAAAAACATTATTTCAGCTTCTTAAACACACAGAGCTCTTTCCCATCTCTGATCAGAAGCCTTGCACATGCTGGCATTTGCTCTTACCTCTGCCTGTAAGGCTTTTCTCCTTTCTCTCGGCAGCCAACCGTCTGAAATTGCCAACTATGAATTGTTATAAAGCAATGGAGAAACTGGAGGGAGGAGAAGGTGCAGGGAGCTTGAAGAGGAGGGGAAATAGCGTGACACCTTGGAGAGGAAGGAGCTTTACATCTCCTGGAAGTGAACAGAGATGCTACGACTGGTGCAGGGGAGCGGGGATGAGAGTGAGAGGTAAGTCATGCAGGCTTGGGGGTAGTACACAGTACCTAAAGGTGACAGTTCTATTTGAAGCGCAATGGGAAGCTACAGACATTATTTGGTGGGTGGGGCGGGAGCACATAATCCATTCCTACTTTAAAAATCTTTGCTATGTGGAGAAGAGATTGGGGTTGGATAAGAGAGAAAATGGGGAGAACTTTGGGGCTATTGCAGAAATCCAGGTAAGAGGTGATCAGTGAGGTGGAGGAGAAAAACGGTTATGGGAAGATTCAAGCGATATTTTGACTGTAGAAACAACAGATCTTGGTGATGGATTGAATGTAAGAGTGACTTAGAGGGAAAACTTAAAGGCAGCTTGTGGGTTTCTTCAAAGTTGAATAACAGTGGTCAAAGGAGATTATTGGTAGCTCTGCAGACCAACCTGCTGTCTGAAGGCATGCCCAGATGACTGATCAGGAGTAACATTGATTTAAAGAGGGGCTTTGATCATAAAAACTGAAGTGCAGACAGAGCACAGTGGTAGGTGGGATTCAGAGAAGAGAGAGGCACAGACAGGCACAAGTCTAGACAGGTCATGTTCACAGGCTATTCTTAGTCTGGAGACCTGGTCCCATCATCATGTTTCAAAACCTCACTAGGCCACCGAGGCAGGGTGGGAAGCAGCATCGAGGGAGACAAAGTGATGGAGTGAAAAGAGGTTGCAGAGTCAAGAGTGTCTGAGAAGCAATTACTGGTCGCATGATCTTGTGCGAGTTACTTGAATTACTTAATCTTTCAGACCCTCAGATTCCGTATTTACAAAATAGGATGAAAATATTTACCTTATATGTTTGTTATGGAGATTAATTTGAGCAATGTTTACAAAATACCTTGCATATAGTAGATGCTAAAAATGTATTCTCTCAGCCTCCCCACCGTGTAAATTAATTCATGTCGTTCACTCATTCAACTACAGGGCTAATCAGACCCTGACACTAAAGGGCTTGTTCTCGTCAGGCTTCCCTCAAGCTGAGGAGTAAGTAGTGGGGAGATCAGAATACATAGGAATTATGGTACATTCTAAATCATACGGTATAGTCCATATCATACCACGTTATACACCGTATTACATAGTATTCAATTCTTTAATTCTTACATCTTTACAGTAACACTGTGAGAACGGTGTTATATTTGGTTTCTTTTCTAAATGAGGAAACTTAGGCAGAATTCTAGAGATCTGAGCAAGGTTACCAAGCTCCTGCCAGAAGAGCCAGGATTGGAACATGCTGGGTGTGATGCTTATACATTTCTCCCTCTTGATATTGCAGCCTCTGCAAAAGGCAGGCCTTTCTGAACTTTAGTTCCTCAGGCTTCAAACAAGTCCTGAGTCCCAAAGGAGGAAATTGTCCTCATCTAAAGAATAACCTTTCCCCCTCTGCCCCTGGGGTAGACACGAGAGCTCTATTTGTGAGCAGTGGTTTGGGAGGATTTATATACCCTTTGAATTTGTAAGAGCTGAGTCATTCATTCATGAAATTTAGTCACATTTCTTTTTTTTTTAGAGGTGAGAGATCTCCCAGTCTCTGAAAGGTTGGCTGACACCCTGAGATCATTCAGCTAATGTCATTTTAGCTTTTCCAGTTCCAGAGCCTTTCTGTGTCTCAGGCATCTCCTCTTGAGAATTTTTTTTCTTAATATATGATTTAATCCTTACTAGCAGCAATAATGATTTTTCTCAGTCATATGACCAGGGAAAGACACACACCCACTCTCCTTGGATATCTAACTGTCATCTCAGTCTCGATACTATCAGAATAATTCCTCTGTCTCAAATCTGCTCACCTTCCCCTACAGTCTTCCTCTTCTTAATAAGTGGCAACTCCAGGACATAAACCTCAGCCATCCTTGACTCTGCTTTCCCTATGGAGATCAGCACCCGGATGTACGTCAGCTGGTCCTGTCTTTAAATTGTCACACCCTCCACTGTCATCTCCTACAACATCTTTTGCCTGAAGTACTCCAACAACTGCCTAAGTGGTCCTCCTGCCTTCGCTTCTCCTCATCCGCCTGCTCCCACTGTCTGCAGACAAGCCCCTTTGGTCCATTGACAATGTAGGATCCAAGGTCTGTACAACAGCTTCCCTCGCCCTGCTTGATTTGAGCTCTGACTCGATGGCCAACACGATGGGCCACGGTCTCCCACACCTTCTTGGCTCTAGCCACCCTGGCCACATTTTAGTTCCCCAAACCTGCAAACACTTCCTATTCTTTCTGCATGGAACTCTCTTCTGTCAGATAGGCACATAGCTTATTTTATTGTTCCATTTCTTTTTAACATTTCTGCTAAAATATCACCTTGTCAGAAAGTCTTTCTTGATCACTCATAAAATGGAAACACTCTCTCCATCCTTCAGTTCTCTCCATAGCATCCATCATTCATAACATTGGATATATTTGTTCATTTTTCTTCTCACAACACCCTCCATCCCACTTTCCATGTACAATCCACGAGGACAGAGATTTCTCAGATTTGTTTAGAATAATGTTTGACTTGAACTAGGAGCTCAATTTGTATTTGTTGAATGAATGAATTGATGTTAATATTTGTAATATAACTTGTCATTCTTATAGATTGGGTCAACGTTCTTAAGTATAAGAATTTTAACTACTTTTTCTTTGATTGCTTTTGTACCACTAACTTCTGGCTTTAGTATAATTGACTCGGGCTTTGATAAGAAATATTCCCAACTTTGGAGAATAGCAATTTCTACAGTAAAACCTTACAATTGAATGGATAATATTATGAACAAGTCATTTCTGGCAAAAATATTGTGAAATAAAATGCATCTCTTTAGAGCTCATTTCTTTGGTAGAATTTTTCCTTATGCCCATATAACACTAGATTCTCCTGCATTTATTTTATTTGCTTTAAAATTTAATGCTTATTATATTTGGGAAACTAGAACTGAGTAAAAAATGAAAACCTTTTCCAATGCTATCAACAGATATGGTACCAAGAGTTTTTACCTATTTTTAGTAAGTTTTAACATGCAGTGGAACAAGTAAGGATACTTTTGTCCCGACTTAATTCCCATTGACCATCATTTGTGCTGCAAAGATGGGGCTCTGCACTTTAGCTTGACTTTCAGACAAACTCAGACTGTCGTATTGAATTTCGAAGCATGTGCACTTGAAATTGGAAGTCTGCTGTCAGTGAGGACAACCCGCTGTAGCCACATCCTGCCTCCTCTCCTGTGATGTGATACAGCTAATCTCAGCTGCAGTACTTGAGATGCCTGTTTCTGCTGCAATCTCAGTGAATTTAGAGTGGTGATCAATTAACAGTAAATAGGTTTCTTTGTCAATTTGGAAGCATCTCAATGAAGGTAAAGAGAGTGGAGTAAGGTGATGAATAATTTATAGCTGGAGAGAATCCCTAATTCCTTCTACCCACTCAGAGGTTCTAAATCATATTTTTAGGGGAAACATGAGACCAATAACCAGAAACTTGGGACACAAATTAACTCTGTGTAAGAAAGTTTTTTTTTTTTTTTTTTTTTGCGGTACGCGGTCCTCTCACTGTTGTGGCCTCTCCCGTTGCGGACCACAGGCTCCGGACGCACAGGCTCAGCGGCCATGGCTCACGGGCGCAGCCGCTCAGCGGCATGTGAGATCCTCCCGGACCGGGGCACAAACCCGTGTCTTCTGCATTGGCAGGCGGACTCTCAACGACTGGGAAGCCCCGAAAGAGATTTTTACACTTAAGGATGTGCCAGCTTTGCTGTTTACACCTGGATTTTATACAAATGCTGTAATTGCAAAGGGCCATTTGTCTGTGACCCTCCTGAGGAACTCTTTGCCACGTCTCTCTTATTATTTTGCCTTTTCCCTTGATTTCTTCTCCAGGAGTATTTTGACTTGCTTGCATCTCATTTCGTACCGGTAAAGTGCCCACGCCATTGTGAACACAATAGCTGTTTTTATCCTCCTCTGGTAAGTCTTTCTCTGTGCCTCTCAGGGTCTCATCTTGGCCAGGCTTTCCTTTTATTACTACTGTATCTTGACAGCTTGGTGATGGTGAGAAGGACATTTAGAGCTCTGAGGCGTGGATGCCTTATAAAGAGTCTCGCCCAGCATGGAGGTAATTCCCCATTCATTACCTGTCTTCCTCGTCCTGCTCTGCCTGTGTGTGGGTAATAAAGACCTGTCTCAGTTCCTGAGGTGACGGGGAAGCTGTGGTAAGGTTTCAGCAGGTCCTTCCTCACCAGTGACCTCTGGGGATAGTGGATTCATAGTCTAGATTGCCCATCCTCACTACACACCTAGAAAGTCAGTCGGCTGACCAGGAGGTCTGGCTTCCTGGTCTTTCCCTCAACCCTCTACCTGGCCCCCTAACTCTATAGGCCAGTCCTAACTGCTGACTAGGGCTCTGAGCCCCTCTTTTAGATATTGCCAGCTCCTTAACCTGGTTTGGATCTCACTTTTGATCTTTTTAGTTTTACATTGTCCTATAGGTTTTCCCTTACCTGGGTCTCTCCTACACATCATAATGAGAGCTGCCCCCACCTTGAATGTCCTCACCACATATGTACCTGCCCTTCCCTCTTGAATATTGACTCCCTTAGATATTGACTCTGGCCAGAATTGAAAAATGAGAGCTCCCTGACCCCACTGAACTTGGTGATTTTTTATTCCAGGAGGTGGCAGCCCTTCTGTTCTTCCAGAGGTACTCTATGCTAGCTTTAGTTAGCTGAGAGCTTTGGGGATTTAGGAGTGGGACTAGGTATCGATGCTAGTGTACGTCCAATAAAAAGTCATCACTATCTCTAGAACCAGAAGTGGATTTATGTGAAGCTAAGGAATCTTAAGTTTCAGGGTCTTCACTTGCATGGGCCCCTTCTGATGCACAGGCAGGGGCTCCTGCGATGTGTTCGCATGGACAAATGATTTTGTAAATGTGCAAAAGTAAGGTAGTTTAACTTCAACCAGTGAACCAAACCACTGTGTCTTTTCACTCTGAGTTCTACTCTGTCATATTTCCACTCGTGGCTGGTGGCATTGCAGTAGGCCCTGACAGTATTTTGGATTTGGCCAAGGAGAATGTGAGTTAAGATACATTTAGGTTGGGTACATTGGAATGGATTTACATGTTTAGCAATTACTTCTAGAAGTAAGCCATGGCTAGTGGGGCAGTCTTGAAGGTTCACAGCTCAGACCTCCCTTCAAGAGAGTATATCAGCATGCTGCCTCCAGCAACACACCTTCAGATCCATCAGGGCATCACACCGACCGTGCTCTCCCTAGGATGCTCTCAGTCAATGACTGAGCATGGCCAGAGTTGTAGAGCTGGGCCATTCCTGCCTGTTGCAGAATGGGCAATCTTTGCCCTGGACCTTCAGCTTTCTCAGAGCTGCTCTGCAGTCTTAGGGTCCTCCCACCCAATTCTCTTTCCTTCTCTTTTCTTCTCACAGGTGTCAGATCTTCATCATGTTTGAAAGATTCTCTGTATTTTCTGTTCACCCTCTTTTTTATCTTCCAAGGGCATTCCCCTTAATCAGTCTCTGGCACACCTACTTCCATCTTGGTGTCTGCCTGGCAGAGGATGTGAACTGATGCAGTGAAAAGTTTCACAAGCTAGTTTGTGTCAGATCTTTGTTTAAACTGAGGTTTGGCTGACTCTGATTCTAATGATTTTCACACGATACTGTCTTTTATGTGCTTCGTGGTCCATCAACCAACCTTTGGTTCCTTAACACAAAGTTCAATTCATGGTCAACTATTCTTAGTTGCTGGCCAGCATTTAATAGTATTTCCCACCTCTCCTCCTGACTCCAGAGTATTTTCTCTAATGTTCTCATCCTAAGCTGCTGCCTTTCCTATATGTCTCACTCTACCCAGACTCTGTCATTGCTCAGACATACATTTGCTTATGCTCTTTCCTCTCTCTGAAATACCTTTGCCCAACTAAACCTATGCATATTTCTTATTAATTTCTTGCTAATGTGACATGAAAATCTAACACTGACAACATTAATATAAAACCCATAATATACCACTTCAGTGAGGACATCTGTGACAAACTGGTAAACACGTGTCATTAATTCAAAGAGCATTTACAATTAATCACACTGTTCCAGAAAACTCAGAATGTCCTAAAATCTTAGAGGCCATTTATGAAAGAAACTTGATATTTTCCCAAATTTGACAACAATTATAAAAAATTTACATATTACCAATAAAGAGTTGTAAAACATATAGAAACTTCCCCAAAATTCTAAAAAATATTTTTGACTAACCATAATAAAGACAGTTATCTATCTGCTATAGATTGAATCGTGTTTCCCCCCAATTTCGTATGTTGAAGCGCAAAACTTCAATGTGACTGTATTTGGAGAAAGGGTCTACAAAAAAGTAATTAAGATAAAACGAGGTCATAAGCATGAGTCAATGGGATTAGTGTCCTCATAAGAAGAGATTTTTTTTCTCTCTCTCTCTCTCTCTCTCTCTCCCCCTCCCTCTATCTCTCTCACCCTCTGCCATGTGATGACTCAGTGAGAAGATGGCAATCTGCAAGTCAGGTAGAGGGCCCTCACCAGAAACTGAACCTGCCAGAACCTTGATCTTAGGCTTCCTAGCCTCCAGAATTGTGGGAAAATTAATTTCTGTTGTTTAAGCCACTCAGTCTATAGCATTTTGTTACGGCAGCCTGAGCTGACTATGACATTATCTTTCTCTTCTTGCTACAAAACAGTAATTCTTAACTGGGTGTGATTTTTTTCCCCCCAGGGGATATTTGACAATGTTTGGAAAACATTTTTGATGGTCACAACTGGGGGATACTACTGGCATCTAGTGGGTAGAGGCCAGAGGTGCTGCAAAAATTCCTACAATGCATAGGATATCTTGTCTCCCCTTTTTCCTCTGCCTGCTCCCAGCAAAGAATTGCCGGCTCAGAATGCCAATAGTGCTAAGATTTCAGAACCTGAGTAACCCTGCTATAGAAAATGATATAAAATCTTGTCTTATGAAGAGGTGATCAAAAAGGATGTAGCCAATTACATGGGAAAAGTATATAGGAAGATGTGGAGCAAGTAAGTAACAAATATATTTTCTGGGTTTTGTTTGTGATATTTTCATATTGTTAAAGCATGTAATTTATATTTTTTCCTAACCAAAATTTATTTTTATACCCAATTTTGCATTCCTTTTTAAAAAGACACCCCTCGAAATTTTATAATCTTTAGTTCCCCAAACTCTGAGTTAATCTTGGTTTAGATTTATTTTTTCACATCTTTATTGGAGTATAATTGCTTTACAATGTTGTGTTACTTTCTGCTGTATAACAAAGTGAATCAGTTATACATATGCATACATCCCCATATCTCCTCCCTCTTGCGTCTCTCTACTGCCCTCCGTATCCCACCCCTCTAGGGGGTCAAAAGGCATGAGCTGCTCTCCCTGTGCTCCAGCTACTTCCCACTAGCTATCTATTTTATATTTGGTAGTGTATATATGTCAATGCCACTCTCTCACTTTGTACCAGCTTACCCTTCCCCCTCCCCGTGTCCTCAAGTCCATTCTCTACGTCTGCATCTTTATTCCGGTCTGACTCCTAGGTTCTTCAGAGCCTTTTTTTTTTTTTTTTAAGATTCCATATATATGTGTTAGCATACGGTATTTGTTATTCTCTTTCTGACTTACTTTACTCTGTATGACAGACTCTAGATCCATCCACCTCACTACCAATAACTCAATTTTGTTTCGTTTTATGGCTGAGTAATATTCCATTGTATGTATGGGCCACATCTTTTTATTGATTCATCTGTTGATGGACACTTAGGTTGCTTCCATGTCCTGACTATTGTAAATAGTGCTGCAATGAACATTGTGGTACATGACTCTTTTTGAATTATGGTTTTCTCAGGGTATATGACCAGTAGTGGGAATGCTGGGTCATATGGTAGTTCTATTTTTAGTTTTCTAAGGAACCTCCATACCGTTCTCCACAGTGGCTGTATCAATTTACATTCCCACCAACAGTGCAAGAGGATTCCCTTTTCTCCACACCCTCTCCAGTGTTTACTGTTTGTACATTTTCTGATGATGGCCATTCTGAACGGTGTGAGGTGACACCTCATTGTAGTTTTGGTTTGCATTTCTCTAATGATTAGTGATGTTGAGCATCCTGTCATGTGTTTGTTGGCAATCTGTATATCTTCTTTGGAGAAATGTCTATTCAGGTCTTCTGCCCATTTTTGGATTGGGTTGTTTGTTTTTTGATATTGAGTTGCATGAGCTGCTTGTATATTTTGGAGATTAATCTTTTGTGAGTTGCTTCGTTTGCAAATATTTTCTGCCATTCTGATGGTTATCTTTTCATCTTGTTTATGGGTTCCTTTGCTGTACAAAAGCTTTTAAGTTTCATAAGGTCCCATTTGTTTATTATTGTTTTTTTTTTTCCCATTTCTCTAGGAGGTGGGTCAAAAAGGATCTTGCTGTGATTTATGTCATAGAGTGTTCTGCCTATGTTTTCCTCTAAGAGTTTGACAGTGTCTGGCCATATATTTAGGTCTTTAATCCATTTTGAGGTTTTTATTTTATTTTTTTATTTATTTATTTTTTGCAGTACGTGGGCCTCTCACTGTTGTGGCCTCTCCTGTTGCGGAGCACAGGCTCCGGACGCGCAGGCTCAGTGGCCATGGCTCACGGGCTCAGCCGCTCTGCGGCATGTGGGACCCTCCCGGATCGGGGCACGAACCCATGTGCCCTGCATTGGCAGGCGGACTCTCAACCACTGCGCCACCAGGGAAGCCCTTGAGTTTATTTTTGTGAACGGTGTTAGGAAGTGTTCTAATTTCATTCTTTTACATGTAGCTGTCCAGTTTTCCCAGGACCTCTTATTGAAGAACGTGTCTTTTCTCCATTGTATATTCTTGTCACCTTTATCAAAGATAAGGTGCCCATATGTGCGTGGGTTTATCTCTAGGCTTTCTATCCTGTTCCATGGATCTATATTTCTGTTTTTGTGCCAGTACCATACTGTCTTGATTACTGTAGCTTTGTAGTATAGTCTGAAGTCAGGGCACCTGATTCCTCCAGCTCCGTTTTTCTTTCTCAAGATTGCTTTGGCTATTTGGGGTCTTTTGTGTTTCTATACAAATTGTGCAATTTTTTTGTTCTAGTTGGTGAAAAATGCCACTGGTAGTTTGATAGGGATTGCATTGGCTCTGCAGATTGCTTTGGGTAGCATAGTAATTTTCACAATGTTGATTCTTCCAATCCAAGTACATGGTATATCTCTCCATCTGTTTGTATCATCTTTAATTTCTTCCATCGGTGTCTTATAGTTTTCTGCCTACAGGTCTTTTGTCTCCTTAGGTAGGTTTATTCCTAGGTATTTTATTCTTTTTGTTACATTGGTAAATGGGAGTGTTTCCTTAATTGGTCTTTCAGATTTTTTTGTCATTACTGTATAGGAATGCAAGAGATTTCTGTGCATTAATTTTGTATCCTGGTACTTTACCAAATTCATTGATTAGCTCTAGTAGTTTTCTGGTGGCATCTTTAGGATTCTCTATGTATAGTATCATGTCATCTGCAAACAGTGACAGTTTTACTTCTTCTTTTCCGATTTGGGTTCCATTTATTTTTTATTCTTCTCTGATTGCTGTGGCTAAAACTTCCAAAACTCTGTGGAATAATTGTGGTGAGTGTGGGCAACCTTGTCTTGTTCCTGACCTTAGTGGAAATGCTTTCAGTTTTTCGCCATTGAGGACGATGTTGGCTGTGGATTTTTCATATATGGCCTTTATTTTGTCGAGGTAAGTTCCCTCTATGCCTACTTTCTGGAGGGTTTTAAGCATAAATGGGTGTAAATTTTGTCAAAAGTTTTTTCTGCACCTATTGAGATTATCATATGGTTTTTACCGTTCAATTTGTTAATGTGGTGTATTACTGTGATTGATCTGCATATACTGAGGAATCCTTGCATTCCTGGGATAAACCCCACTTGATCAAGGTGTATGATTCTTTTACTGTGCTGCTGGGTTCTGTTTGCTAGTATTTTGTTGAGGAAATTTGCATCTATTTTCATCACTGATATTTAACTGTAGCTTTCTTTTTTTTTGTGACATCTTTGTCTGTTTTTCGTTTCAGGGTGATGGTGGCCTCGTAGAATGAGTTTGGGAGTGTCCCTCCCTCTGCTATATTTGGAAGAGTCTGAGAAGGATAGGTGTTAGCTCTTCTCTAAATGTTTGATAAAATTGACCTGTGAAGCCATCTGGTCCTGGGCTTTTGTTTGTTGGAAGATTTTTAATCACAGTCTCAATTTCAGTGCTTGTGATTGGTCTGTTTATATTTTCTATTTCTTCTTGGTTCAGTCTCAAAAGGTTGTGCTTTTCTAAGAATTTGTCCATTTCTTCCAGGTTGTCCATTTTATTGGCATAGAGTTGCTTGTAGTAATCTCTCATGATCCTTTGTATTTCTGCAGTGTCAGTTGTTACTTCTCCTTTTTCATTTCTAATTCTGTTGATTTGAGTCTTTTTCTTTTTTTCTTGATGAGTCTGGCTAATGGTTTATCAATTTTGTTTATCTTGTCAAAGAACTAACTTTTAGTTTTCTTGGTCTTTGCTGTTGTTTCCTTCATTTCTTTCTGATCTGATGTTTTTGATTTCTTTCCTTCTGCTAACTTTCGGGTTTCTTTTGTTCTTCTTTCTCTAATGCTTTAGGTGTAAAGTTAGGTTGTTCATTTGAGATTTTTCTTGTTTCTTGAGGTAGGATTGTATTGCTATAAACTTCCCTCTTAGAACTGCTTTTGCTACATCCCACAGGTTTTGGGTTGTCGTGTTTTCACTGTCATTTGTTTCTACGTATTTTTTGCTTTCCTCTTTGATTTCTTCAGTGATCTCTTGGTTATTTAGTAATGTATTGTTTAGCCTCCATGTGGTTGTAATTTTTACAGATTTTCTCCTGTAGTTGATATCTAGTCTCATAGCACTGTGGTCAGAAAAGATACTTGATACAATTTCAATTTTCTTAAATTTACCAAGGCTTGATTTGTGACCCAAGATATGATCTATCCTGGAGAATATTCCATGCACACTTGAGAAGAAAGTGTATCCTGTTGTTTTTGGATAGAATGTCATATAAATATCAATTAGGTCCATCTTGTTTAATGAGTCATTTATAGCTTGTGTTTCCTTATTTATTTTCATTTTGGTTGATCTCTCCTTTGCTGAAAGTGTGGTGTTAAATTCCCCTACTATTATTGTGTTACTGTTGATTTCCTGTTATATGGCTGGTAGCATTTGCCTTATGAATTCAGGTGCTCCTATGTTGGGTGCATAAATGTTTACAATTGTTATATCTTCTTCTTGGATTGATCCCTTCATCATTATGTAGTGTCCTTCTTTGTCTCTTGTAATAGTCTTTATTTTAAAGTCTATTTTGTCTGATATGAGAATTGCTACTCCATCTTTCTTTTGATTTCCATTTGCATGGAAAATCTTTTTCCATCCCCTCACTTTCAGTCTGTATGTGTCCCTAGGTCTGAGTGGGTCTCTTGTAGGCCTGCATATATACGGGTCTTGTTTTTCTATCCATTCAGCCAGTCTATGTCTTTTGGTTGGAGCTTTAAATCCATTTACATTTAAGGTAATTATTGATATGTATGCTCCTATTACCATTTTCTTAATTGTTTTGGGTTTGTTATTGTAGGCCTTTTCCTTCCCTTGTGTTTCCTGCCTAGAGAAGTTCCGTTAGCATTTCTTGTAAAGCTGGTTTGGTTGTGCTGAATTCTCTTACCTTTTGCTTGTCTGTAAAGATTTTGATTTCTCTGTCAAAACTGAATGAGACCTTTGCTGTGTAGAGTAATCTTCGTTGTAGGTTTTTCCCTTTCATCACTTTAAATGTGTCCTGCTGGCTTCTGGCTTGCATAGTTTCTGCTGAAAGATCAGCTGTTAATCTTATGGGGATTCCCTTGTATGTTATTTGTTGCTTTTCCCTTGCTGCTTTTAATAATTTTTCTTTGAATTTAATTTTGATGGTTTGATTGGTATGTGTCTAAGTGTGTCCCTTTGGGTTCATCCTGTATAGGACTCTGTGCTTCCTGGACTTGATTGACTATTTCCTTTTGCATGTTAGAGAAGTTTTTGACTATAATCTCTTAAAATATTTTCTCAGATCCTTTCTTTTTCTCGGACCCCTATAATTCCAATGTTGGTGCTTTGAATGTTGCCCCAGAGGTCTCAGACTGTCCTCAATTCTTTTCATTCTTTTTTCTTCATTCTGCTCTGTGTTAGTTATTTCCACTATTTTATCTTCCAGGTCACTTATCCGTTCTTCTGCCTCAGTTATTCTGCTATTGATTCCTTCTAGAGAATTTTTAATTTCATTTATTGTGCTGTTCATCATTGTTTGTTTGCTCTTTTGTTCTTCTTGGTCCTTGTTAAATGTTTCTTGTATTTTCTCCATTCTATTTCCAAGATTTTGGATCATCTTTAGTATCATTACGCTGAATCCTTTTCAGGTAGACTGCCTATTTTCTCTTCATTTGTTTGGTCTGGTGAGTTTTTACCTTGCTCCTTCATCTGCTCCATAGTTTTCTGTCTTCTCATTTTGCTTAACTTACTGTGCTTGGGGTCTCTTTTTTGCAAGCTGCACATTCGTAGTTCCCATTGTTTTTGTTGTCTTCCCCAAGTGGGTAAGGCTGGCTCAGTGGGTTGTGTAGGTTTCTTGGTGGAGGGGACTGGTGCCTGTGTTCTGGTGGATGAGGCTGGATCTTGTCTTTCTGATGGGCAGGACTGTGTCTGGTGATGTGTTTTCGGTGTCTGTGAAGTTATGATTTTAGTCAGTCTCTCTGCTAATGGGTGGGGTTGTGGTCATGGCTTTCTAGTTTTTCGACATGGGGTGTCCAGTCCTGGAGCCTGCTGGTTATCGGGTGGAGTTGGGTCTTGTCGTTGAGATGGAGATCTCTGGGAGATTTTTGCTGTTTGATATTACGTGGTGCTGGGAGGTCTCTGGTGGTCCAATGTCCTGAACTCGGCTATCCCACCTCACAGGCTCAGGCCTGACACTGAGCTGGAACACCAAGACCCTGTCAGCCACATGGTAATCATTCTTTCCCATGGTGGACCAATAGTGGGGCAGGGAGAGTTGTTTGTCCAAGCTAAAGTCCAGCTGGAGGAGGTCATGGAGAGAACATAATGGCTGGTTGAATAGAGAGGTGTACCCAGGCCATGCAGTGACTTGACTCTTGGGTAGTGGAGGTGCCTTCCCGCATCCTGGTTCCCTGGTTTAGAATTGCAATTAAACACTTTTATACAACACCAGTAAAATTTGACTTCATTATGATTCTCTTTCTCAGCTTTATAATTTTATTTTTGGGGTTTAGTCAAACAATCTAAAAATGCTTGGTAAAGTGTAATGAAATAGAACATTTTTATAAGTGCAATAAAGTGCTGTTATTATTGTATATGTAGGCAAGAGATTTGGTCTTTCTCACTAAATCCTTTTTGCCCTTTGTGTGTGTGGCGGGGGTGCGGGGGTCAATTTTCCAGGAAGCAGTGAGGGAGAAAAGGGAGGACTGGGTGAAGGAATCTTGGGTGCCTATCCTTGCACACCCTGCAGAGCACCATTTATTTCCATCTCCATGACTGAAAGATACTTAGTCCTCATTTCAGCAACTTGATGGTGATTCCCCTTCTAAATACATGATAAAACCTATGAAGTACTGGACTCCTTGAATCTGTAACTGCTAACAGGATCCAAGGAGTTTTCAATCAATGACAGAAAAAGAAATGATACAGAACATAAAACTGCCAAGTATTCCCATAGACGGAGTTATCATAGACTCTTTTACAACAACAACAAGAGCAGTGGGCGCATTTTTGGCTTCTTAAAGGAGGGATGCCACGTTCTCAGGCAGGTTGGCTCATCTGGGCAATTTCCTCAGGTGACTGGTCCTGACAGCACCGTTGAGGTGACGCACTATACACACAGGAGGAAGCCTTCTTGAATGACCTTCCCAGGAAATGAGGACATGAGTCTGGCAGTGGCAATTGCTGTACTTAGCTTCAGGGTGACACACAGTCCTGATGGCACCAGGCAAACCCTCCCCTCCCTCCCTCCCTCCCTCTTGGGGGCTCACTGAAGGGAGGAGCCCAGGGCCCAGCAGGAAAGACTTTCTGGTGATGTGTTGCATGGGGGCTACCATTTTACAAACTTGAATGGAATAAGTAGACACAGTCATCCCATGTTTTACCTCAAGCTGGAGAAGCAGAAAATATCATCTAAAAGCCCACCTTCATGGTGTTTCAGTGTTCAGGGCTCTTCCTCATGTGGTGTATCCTGGAATCTCTTCTTTAGTCGTGGAGGTACACATGGGAATCCTCCATAATTTACCCACATCTTTCACCCCACTCTTGTAAAATTAATTACCGCAAGTCCTGCCAATTTTGAAATTTCTTGAGTATTTCTCATTGTTTCATTACCTTATTTAGGGCCTTCATCAATCCTCTGTTGTACAGCTGAACAGATTCTTATTTGGATTGCCCACTTCTTCTTAGTCTACACAGCTACCAAATGATCTATCTATCCCTCTATGGTACAACAGAACTCATTGCATTTTATTACTGAACTTATCTTAGTAGATTATTGTTATGTTATTTAGGTATCCCTTTTCTTCATTAAATTGTGAGCTCTCAAGAGTAGGATCATACAACGATGTGTAGCACATAGTAGTTACTCGGTAAGTGGCTGATGACGAAATAGGTTGGTACGTGAATGAATGAAGATGATGTTCATGACTACTCCTAATTCTTTTGGCTTCCAAATAACTATTCTAGGTTCAACCTCAAATTATCTGACAATTTATTTTTACCAAGTGATTATAGTATTATGTTGTTTAGAAAATTATCTAAAGAACATAATGGTATATGGATATTAAAGTCCTAAATCATATATATATGTTTGGAAATCTCATCATATGGCATTTTTGAATTGAAAAAGAGCCTAGAAATCCCCTAGATTTCTACATTTTATAGATGAGAAACTGAGGCTCAGTATCTCATTTCTCAGCAATTCCTCAGAAATAGAACCTGAGGTAGCAACCCCGGGCTGTGTTCTTGACACATTTCTAAGTCCCTGGCCCAAGAGCTAATGTCTGGCCCAAGTGTTAGGGTCAGGCACTAAATAAAATGACATGATTATAAGTCATAATGTTGTAGGTTGTATTTCCTAGGAAGCAGGCTCTGAGATGGAGTTTAGTTTGCAGGATGTTTATTAAGGAGTACCTTTGGGATGAACACCTGTGAAATGGAAGGGAGGAAAGCAGGACTAAGCAGAGGAAGAGGTTGAGCTGCAATACATTCCCAATGGTTGCCTTAGCTGATCTCAAAGGAGCTCCAGAGCAAGAGTGGGCTTTCAGAGTTGTCCCGAGTTGGGTCAGGACGGCCAGCATTTTATAGTCCTGCATTGAATGTGGGCCAGCTTAGAGAAGGTCTGAGGCAGTTCTCTGCATTTGAGTTAATCCCCAACAGGCTGAGAGCTGAAGGCTTTCTTTTGCTAGCACTCCTAGCATCTGTCTGGGAAACAAATTCTTCCTTGAAGGAGAATCTAGGTAGCAAACCACAGTATTATCTCAATAAGCTTTCATAAGAATAGTTTTTTCTATGGATGTAGATGAGGATTCTGGTTTGGATCAAGTAACCTCAGCTGACAGAGTGGTTCTGTAGTTGTCAATTGGGTCTCAGTTCAAAATGCAGCTGTATATATAGTGACACAATATAGCAAATTTATATTAGAGACCTCTGAAATTCTGATATAATTTTTTGATAACTATTTTCTTCTTTTCCATTATTTGATGTCTTAAGAGATTTCTTAATATGAAATAAACTTTTATGGCATTACAATAATAAATATTGCAAGAGGTATATCTGGCTAATCAATCAATCAATCAATCAATCTTGCAATCGTGGTGAACAATTTTTTTTTTGTGAAAATTTACCAGAAAAGAGAGATCTCACTTATTGTGATTATTTTGGCTCTAAACACTGGCTGGAAAGGAGGTTCAAGGAGCAAAAGCTTGTCTTAAAAAATACCCAGGAGACTTTGAAAAGGAGGAAGAGAAGAGCATAAACCTTGAGGAGGTATTAAAAGGTATTATCAGATGGCAGAAAGATCATCCTCTGGTCAGGATAATGGTCCAAGTTAACCTCAGACCTTTCAGATTTCAAGTGTGCAGGGTAGAAAACAATAATAAAAATGTTTTGGGGGCTTCCCTGGTGGCACAGTTGTTGGGAGTCCGCCTGCCGATGCAGGGGACACGGGTTCGTGCCCCGGTCCGGGAGGATCCCACATGCCGCAGAGCGGCTGGGCCCGTGAGCCATGGCCACTGAGCCTGCGCGTCTGGAGCCTGTGCTCCACAATGGGAGAGGCCACAACAGTGAGAGGCCCGCGTACAGCAACAAACAGACAAACAAAAAATGTTTTGTCATTTATGTCTGAAGATGATATTGGTGACTCATACCTGTAAGGTATCTTCTGCTTATTTTTCTCGTAGGAGCAATAGATTTGTGTGGGCTGTTCACTCTTTCCCTGTCCCCTCCCTGCAAGAAAAGAATGTTCTCTGAGAAGATTGAGCAGGGTTAGGGGCAGACTGTGTCTTTGCACAGAGCAGATAAGTGGCCGGCCTCCTTTGTAATCGCTTTAGGCCCCAGATTCCCTCAGTCATGTCAACATTGTCTGAGGTTCCTGACCCTAAAGAGTATTCCCAACTTTTCCAGTCTTGTGTCCTGTCTCTGGCCCCTTCTCCAAAATGACCCCTCTCTGATCTGCCTTTAAGCCTCATAGCCTTTACCCAGGCCCTTCCCTACCCTGGATGAGTTTCTTCAGCTCAGCTTGGTAAAATCAACCCATTTGTTGAAGCCTCTCTCAGTTGTCACCTCCTGTGTAAATCCTTCTGGAGCCCCAACCAGCAGAATGAGCTGTCCTATGCTCTGTGTGCCAATGGCATCTTGCATGCATAATTTGTATGCACTTGGGGTGAACAATTTTTAAAATATAATGCTATAATACCTTTCATAAGAGTCTACCTAAATTTTTCAAATGTTCATGTATATGTGAAGTTGGTCTGAACTTTTACTTGGCCTATTTTTATATTTAGGTATTAAATTATGCAAAAAATTATAAGATAAACTGTAAAATAAAGCTATTTGTTTTCCAGAGTGGTTTATGTAGTATGATACCTTTTTAAGTTGGCACATTTTTGCTGAGTGATTCACTAACTTTTAAATTCCTTCCATGATTTCTACCTGTCCTGGGTCAATTTTGCTAATTATATTTTCTAGGAAAAAAGTATATTTCATTGATATTATCAAAGTTTTAGCATAAGCTAATACATGGTATTATTATATAATACAATATATAATATTATATATTAATATTATATTTAATATTATGACATTAATGGTATTATTTTTAACCACCTCTATACTGTATTTATATATTAGGATTTCTTTTTTGGAGAATTATTCTTTTGATTGGTTTATTTTCAAAGAGGCCATTCTTAGATTAATTAATTCTACTTTTTAACTTTCACATTAAAATATTAATTTCTGTGCATTTAAAAAAGAATTAGTTTCTTCTGCTTTTCCTAAAATTGTTTTGTTGTGCTTTCTTTCCAATTTATATAATTAAAGGTTTAGTTAACATTTTTCTCTCTTCTTTTCTTTTTTTTTTAATAATGAAAGCATTTAAGTTTGAGAAGAATAGTCTTTTGAATAACTTTGGCCACTTCCCAGATGTTTAGTATGCAGTTTTATCATGATGTTACTTTAAAATTTTTCTGTAATTATTTTTTTACACCAGCAATTTATGAGGTTGATACATTTTTCAAACGTTTGAAAATTTTTTGTTTAACATTTTAATATTACTTTGTAGGGTTTTTTTTTTTTTTTTTTTTTTTTTTTGGTATCAAAGACTGCATGGAATTTCTGGAGTTTTCTTTTAAATTTACTTATACTTTTTAAAGATGGCCTTATAGGAGAACTATTTTTGCAAAAGTTCCATGGACACTTGAGAAAAAAGTTTAGGTATTTATGTTTTCCATACATAGTTCAATATAAATATGTTAAATAAACACTTAAATATTTAGATTTTTCATATAATTTTTAATCTTATTTATTTACCAAAGCCTATGACTGTTGTACTAAAATCTCTACCTCCTATTGGGTTTCTATTTATTTCTCATATTTTTAACAGTTTTTGCTTCATATATTTTATATTACATTATAAAGTATAATTGTTTATGACTCCAGTATCATTATTATGGATTGTACCTTCATAAAAAATAAGATTACACATATTTTAATTTTTGTTGAAGGCTATTTTTCTGTTATTAATATAATTTGGCTGTTTCTTTTTCCTTGGGTTTAACTGCTGCATTTTGTCTAAATATTTACTTTTAGTATTTCTCTGTTATTTTGTTTTAGAGAGCCCTATTACTCTACCTTTTGTTTTGTAGATAAGTCTAGCAGTTATCTTTTAGCAGAGGTGTTTGTTACAATAAATGTTATGCTTGATTTTATTTTGTCATTTTGTTTGGAGATTTCTCTACTTGTATTCTGTTGTTTTGTATGTTTTGCCTCTCAAAACGTTTTTTTTTTGTTTGCTCTTTTTGTCATATGAAATGTGTTCATTTAAAATTTTGTTGCCTAACAATTTGGAAGAAAAATATCCCTGAAAACAACATTTTAGAGGGTACCCTTTTTCTAAAAAATAAATTTATTTATTTTATTTATTTATTTTTGGCTGTCTTGGGTCTTCATTGCTGCACGTGAGCTTTTTCTAATTGCGGCAAGGGGGGGCCTACTCTTCGTTGCAGTGCGCAGGCTTCTCACCACGGTGGCTTCTCTTGTTGTGGAGCATGAGCTCTAAAGCGCAGGCTCAGTAATTGTGGTGCACGGGCTTAGTTGCTCTGTGGCATGTGGGGATCTTCCTGGACCAGGGATTGAACTCGTGTCCCCTGCATTGGCAGGAAGATTCTTAACCACTGCATCACCAGGGAAGTCCTGGGGGTACCTTCAAAATTAAAAAATGGCTGAATATCAATGTCATGAATGAATCAGAAACTGTTGCCACCCTCCTGCTCCACCACATGCCCACTTTTATTCACCCCTTCTGCTTCATAAGTTTTTTCATATGATATGAAATTTCTGATGATATTATTAAATTATCATATGTTGACATTACATAGCTATTCTTTCTAAATCATTTTTTTGTTTGTTTCACAATTATTATTACATTTAAGTGATTTAATGCCTTCTGTGCATCCTCCTACAACACAGGCTCACTTTTTGGCACTCCCTTTTTTAAATTTCTAAATTGAAGTATAATTGATTTACAGTGTTATATTAGTTTCAGGTGTGCAACATAGTGAGTCAATATTTTTATAGATTATATTCCATTTAAATTTATGACATATATATTATATATATATGCCTATATTCCCTGTGCTGTACATTGTATCCTATATAGTATTTTGTACCTGTTAACCCCCATTCCTATCTTGCCCCATCCCCTCACCCGTCTCCCACTAGTTCGTTCTCTGTATCTATGAGTCTGTTTCTATTTTGTTTTATTTTTTAGTTTCCACATGGAAGTAAAAACATATAGTATTGTCTTTCTTTGTTTGACTTATCTAACTAAGTATAATACCCTTCAGTTCCATTCATGTTGTTGCAAATGGCAAAATATTGGCTATCATCAAAAAGGCAACAAATAATAAATGCTGATGAGGATGTGGAGAAAAAGGAACCCTAGTACACTGTTGGTGGGAATGTAAATTGGTGCAGCCACTATGGAAAGTAACATGGAGGTTCCTCAAAATATTAAAAATAGAATTACCATATGATATAGCAATATTCGAAGAAAATGAAAGCATTAATTCAAAGAGATACATGCACCCCAGTGTTAGTAGCAACATCATTTACAACTGCCAAGATATGGAAACAGCATAAGCGTTCATCAATAGATGCTCTGCTCTTTTTTAGATTGATTTTTTTTTTTTTTTTCTTTTTGTGGTACGTGGGCCTCTCAGTGTTGTGGCCTCTCCCACTGCAGAGCACAGGCTCTGGACGCGCAGGCTCAGTGGCCATGGCTCACGGGCCCAGCCGCTCCATGGCACGTGGGATCCTCCCAGACTGGGGCATGAACCCGTGTCCCCTGCATCGGCAGGCAGACCCTCAACCACTGCGCCACCAGGGAAGTCCTAGATTGATCTTCTGAACAGTTAACATTTTGGGGGAGTACTCTGGGAGATATCCTTTGTGAGCCTGTGCATTACTAAGAATAATTTTCTCCTATCATTACTGGAATAATAACTGGGTTGAATACAGGGTTTGGTGGCAACTCTTTTTCAAAATACCTTTAAGTTGTTTTGTTTTGTACCTTTTTAAAATTGGCTTTTAATGCTATAGAGAAGCCCAGGGACAGCTTCAGAGATTTTCTTCTGAGAGAGGTTTTCCCCTGTGTGTCCTGCCCCCAGTCTCAGAGATGCATAATTTGCTCTTTTTTTTTTTTCCTTAGAATTAACAGCTTCACCAGAATATGATGAGAAAAAGGTAGGACCTTTTAATCTAAGCCTTAGGTCTTGAGATGTTTTTGAAGTTCCCTTATGTAACTTAGGGAAACGTTAGGAACATTTTAATCTATTGAGAGAAACATAAAAACATTTTACTTCATTAGGAAACTTCATTGTTTTATATCATTTATTATTTATTATGTCATATTTGTTGGTTTTTCTTTTTCAGGAAATCAATTATCCATTTCTTATGTCTTTACTTTCTGTCTTCCATTTTAAGCATCTTTAATCATATAATTTTTCTTCTCTTGTCCTTCTGTTGGAAGAGGCTGTGGAGAAAACATGACTGCCTGTTGACCCTGCAATCAGAGTTTCCTCCCCCCTACTCTGTCCTTGGCATGTACATTCTGTCCACCATTCCCACACTAGGAGCTGTTTCAAGGACACAGACTTGAGAGAGCAATGTGGTGTTAAGACCATCTGGACAGTATACCTAACTAAACCCAGTTAAGGCCTTTATATAAACTTTTAAGATTTGGTGGGTGTGGAGATCTACTTGCCTTGCAGCTGCCCATAATAAGGCTCATATATGAGTTCCTTTGCTTATTAAATCTACCACCGACCAATCTGGAGTGGCCTGCATCTTTCTTTGGTCTCTGCTTGCCCTCCACGTGCAGGAGCCAGTTTTAGAACCAACACCTTCTGCATTCTTGAAGTGCTTCCTAAGTTTGTTGCCTATTGAATTTAGTTTTCAATAATATCGCTTCTAATATCTTGCTCATCGTTTTATCCTGATATTGCCTTTCTCTTCATAAAGACATATTAAATGAATGATTTAATTTTATGGCAGTTTTTATCATTATAGTCTTTCCTTCTTTTAAAAAAATCTAGCTCCTTGATCCAGTCAGTTCCCTTTCTATCTAAATGTTAACATTATATTATTTCATAGAGTCCATGTTTTCTTCAATTTCATTGGGAATGAAAACCAGGTTTCTGCAAAAAACAAACCTACCACTTTTCTTTTTACCACTTCCTATAATAGATCTTTTTCAAAAGTTTTATTTTTCTTTTGCATTTTTAGTACTTATGTCCTCTTCCTTTTTAAAGTGTAGACTATTTTTTTTTTTTTCCCTCTTTGTCTCCCTCCCTCCCACCCTCCCTATCCCACCCCTCCAGACAGCCACAAAGAACCGAGCCGGTTTCCCTGTGCCATGCGGCTGCTTCCCACTGGCTATCTACCTTACGTTTGTTAGTATATATATGTCCATGTCTCTCTCTCGCCCTAACACACTTCACCCTTCCCCCCACCCATATCCTCAAGTCTGTTCTCCAGTAGGTCTCTGTCTTTATTCCTGTTTTACCCCTAGGTTCTTCATAACATTTTTTTTCCTTAAATTCCATATATATGTGTTAGCATACGGTATTTGTCCTTCTCTTTCTGACTTACTTCACTCCGTATGACAGACTCTAGATCTATCCACCTCATTACAAATAGCTCAATTTCATTCCTTTTTATGGCTGAGTAATATTCCATTGTATATATGTGCCACATCTTCTTTATCCATTCATCCGACGACGGGCACTTAGGTTGTTTCCATCTCCGGGCTATTGTAAATAGAGCTGCAATGAACATTTTGGTACATGACTCTTTCTGAATTCTGGTTTCCTCAGGGTATATACCTAGTAGTGGGATTGCTGGGTCATATGGTAGTTCTATTTGTAGTTTTTTAAGGAACCTCCATACTGTTCTCCATAGTGGCTGAACCAATTCACATTCCCACCAGCAGTGCAAGAGTGTTCCCTTTTCTCCACACCCTCTCCAGCATTTATTGTTTCTAGATTTTTTGATGATGGCCATTCTGACTGGTGTGAGATGATATCTCATTGTAGTTTTGATTTGCATTTCTCTAATGATTAATGATGTTGAGCATTCTTTCATGTGTTTGTTGGCAGTCTGTATATCTTCTTTGGAGAAATGTCTATTTAGGTCTTCTGCCCATTTTTGGATTGGGTTGTTTATTTTTTTGTTATTGAGCTGCATGAGCTGCCTGTAAATTTTAGAGATTAATCCTTTGTCAGTTGATTCATTTGCAAATATTTTCTCCCATTCTGAGGGCTGTCTTTTGGTCTTGTTTATGGTTTCCTTTGCTGTGCAAAAGCTTTGAAGTTTCATTAGGTCCCATTTGTTTATTTTTGTTTTTATCTCCATTACTCTAGGAGATGGGTCAAGAAGGATCTTGCTGTGATTTATGTCATAGAGTGTTCTGCCTATGTTTTCCTCTAAGAGTTTGATAGTTTCTGGCCTTACATTTAGGTCTTTAATCCATTTTGAGCTTATTTTTGTGTATGGTGTTAGGGAGTGATCTAATCTCATACTTTTACATGTACCTATCCAATTTTCCCAGCACCACTTATTGAAGAGGCTGTCCTTTCTCCACTGTATATTCCTGCCACCTTTATCAAAGATAAGGTGACCATATGTGCATGGGTTTATCTCTGGGCTTTCTATCCTATTCCATTGATCTATCTTTCTGTTTTTGTGCCAGTACCATACTGTCTTGATTACTGTAGCTTTGTAGTATAGTCTGAAGTCAGGCAGCCTGATTCCTCCAGCTCCATTTTTTGTTCTCAAGATTGCTTTGGCTATTCGGGGTCTTTTGTGTTTCCATACAAATTGTGAAATTTTTTGTTCTAGTTCTGTGAAAAATGCCAGTGGTAGTTTGATAGGGATTGCATTGAATCTATAGATTGCTTTGGGAAGTAGAGTCATTTTCACAATGTTGATTCTTCCAATCCAAGAACATGGTATATCTCTCCATCTGTTTGTATCATCTTTAATTTCTTTCATCAGTGTCTTATAATTTTCTGCATACAGGTCTTTTGTCTCCTTAGGTAGGTTTATTCCTAGATATTTTATTCTTTTTGTTGCAATGGTAAATGGGAGTGTTTTCTTGATTTCACTTTCAGATTTTTCATCATTAGTATATAGGAATGCCAGAGATTTCTGTGCATTAATTTTGTATCCTGCTACTTTACCAAATTCATTGATTAGCTCTAGTAGTTTTCTGGTAGCATCTTTAGGATTCTCTATGTAGAGTATCATGTCATCTGCAAACAGTGACAGCTTTACTTCTTCTTTTCCGATTTGGATTCCTTTTATTTCCTTTTCTTCTCTGATTGCTGTGGCTAAAACTTCCAAAACTATGTTGAATAAGAGTGGTGAGAGTGGGCAACCTTGTCTTGTTCCTGACCTTAGTGGAAATGCTTTCAGTTTTTCGCCATTGAGGATGATGTTGGCTGTGGGCTTGTCATATACGGCCTTTATTATATTGAGGAAAGTTCCCTCTACACCTACTTTCTGCAGGGTTTTTATCATAAATGGGTGTTGAATTTTGTCAAAAGCTTTCTCTGCATCTATTGAGATGATCATATGGTTTTTCTCCTTCAATTTGTTAATATGGTTAATCACATTGATAGATTTGCGTATATTGAAGAATCCTTGCATTCCTGGAATAAACCCCACTTGATCATGGTGTATGATCCTTTTAATGTGCTGTTGGATTCTGTTTGCTAGTATTTTGTTGAGGATTTTTGCATCTATGTTCATCAGTGATATTGGCCTGTAGTTTTCTTTCTTTGTGACATCCTTGTCTGGTTTTGGTATCAAGGTGATGGTGGCCTCGTAGAATGAGTTTGGGAGTGTTCCTCCCTCTGCTATATTTTGGAAGAGTTTGAGAAGAATAGGTGTTAGCTCTTCTCTAAATGTTTGATAGAATTCGCCTGTGAAGCCATCTGGTCCTGGGCTTTTGTTTGTTGGAAGATTTTTAATCACAGTTTCAATTTCAGTGTTTGTGATTGGTCTGTTCATATTTTCTATTTCTTCCTGATTCAGTCTTGGCAGTTTGTGCATTTCTAAGAATTTGTCCATTTCTTCCAGATTGTCCATTTTATTGGCATAGAGTTGCTTGTAGTAATCCCTCATGATTTTTTGTATTTCTGCAGTGTCAGTTGTTACTTCTCCTTTTTCATTTCTGATTCTATTGATTTGAGTCTTCTCCCTTATTTTCTTGATGAGTCTGGCTAATGGTTTATCAATTTTGTTAATCTTCTCAAAGAACCAGCTTTTAGTTTTATTGATCTTTGCTATTGTTTCCTTCATTTCTTTTTCATTTATTTCTGATCTGATTTTTATGATTTCTTTCCTTCTGCTAACTCTGGGGTTTTTTTGTTCTTCTTTCTCTAATTGCTTGAGGTGCAAGGTTAGGTTGTTTATTCGAGATGTTTCCTGCTTCTTAAGGTGGGCTTGTATTGCTATAAACTTCCCTCTTAGAACTGCTTTTGCTGCATCCCATAGGTTTTGGGTCGTTGTATCTCCATTGTCATTTGTTTCTAGGTATTTTTTAATTTCCTCTTTGATTTCTTCAGTGATCACTTCGTTACTAAGTAGTGTATTGTTTAGCCTCCATGTGTTTGTATTTTTTACTGCTCTTTTCCTATAATTGATATCTAATCTCATGGCGTTGTGGTCGGAAAAGATACTTGATATAATTTCAATTTTCTTAAATTTACCAAGGCTTGATTTGTGACCCAAGATATGATCTATCCTGGAGAATGTTCCATGAGCACTTGAGAAAAATGTGTATTCTGTTGTTTTTGGATGGAGTGTCCTATAAATATCAATTAAGTCCATCCTGTTTAATGTATCATTTAAAGCTTGTGTTTCCTTATTTATTTTCATTTTGGATGATCTGTCCATTGGTGAAAGTGGGGTGTTGAAGTCCCCTACTATGAATGTGTTACTGTCGATTTCCCCTTTTATGGCTGCTAGTTTTTGCCTTATGTATTGAGGTGCTCCTATGTTGGGTGCATAAATATTTACAATTGTTATATCTTCTTCTTGGATCGATCCCTTAATCATTATGTAGTGTCCTTCTTTGTCTCTTCTGATAGTCCTTATTTTAAAGTCTATTTTGTCTGATATGAGAATTGCTACTCCAGCTTTCTTTTGGTTTCCATTTGCATGGAATATCTTTTTCCATCCCCTTACTTTCAGTCTGTATGTGTCTCTAGGTCTGAAGTGGGTCTCTTGTAGACAGCATATATATGGGTCTTGTTTTTGTATCCATTCAGCCAATCTGTGTCTTTTGGTGGGAGCATTTAGTCCATTTACATTTAAGGTAATTATCGATATGTATGTTCCTATTCCCATTTTCTAAATTGTTTTGGGTTCGTTATTATAGGACTTTTCCTTCTCTTGTGTTTTTGTCTAGAGAAGTTCCTTTAGCATTTGTTGTAAAGCTGGTTTGGTGGTGCTGAACTCTCTCAGCTTTTGCTTGTCTGTAAAGGTTTTAATTTCTCCATCAAATCTGAATGAGATCCTTGCTGGGTAGAGTAATCTTGGTTGCAGGTTTTTCTCCTTCATCACTTTCAGTATGTCCTGCCACTCCCTTCTGGCTTGTAGAGTTTCTGCTGAGAGATCAGCTGTTAACCTTATGGGGATTCCCTTGTGTGTTATTTGTTGTTTTTCCCTTGCTGCTTTTAATATGCTTTCTTTGTATTTAGTTTTTGACAGTTTGATTAATATGTGTCTTGGCGTATTTCTCCTTGAATTTATCCTGTATGGGACTCTCTGTGCTTCCTGGACTTGATTAACGATTTCCTTTCCCATATTAGGGAAGTTTTCAACTATAATCTCTTCAAATATTTTCTCAGTCCCTTTCTTTTTCTCTTCTTCTTCTGGAACCCCTATAATTCGAATGTTGGTGCGTTTAATGTTGTCCCAGAGGTCTCTGAGACTGTCCTCAGTTCTTTTCATTCTTTTTTCTTTATTCTGCTCTGCAGTAGTTATTTCCACTATTTTATCTTCCAGGTCACTTATCCGTTCTTCTGCCTCATTTATTCTGCTATTGATCCCATCTAGAGTATTTTTCATTTCATTTATTGTGTTGTTCATCATTGTCTGTTTCATCTTTATTTCTTCTAGGTCCTTGTTAACTGCTTCTTGCATTTTGTCCATTCTATTTCCAAGATTTTGGATCATCTTTACTATCATTATTCTGAACTCTTTTTCAGGTAGACTGCCTATTTCCTCTTCATTTGTTAGGTCTGGTGGGTTTTTATCCTGCTCCTTCATCTGCTGTGTGTTTTTCTGTCTTCTCATTTTGCTTATCTTACTGTGATTGGGTTCACCTTTTTGCAGGCTGCAAGTTCGGGGGACTAGTGCCTGTGTTGTGGTGTATGAATGAGCCTAGATCTTGTCTCTCTAGTGGGCAGGTCCACGTCTGGTGGTGTGTTTTGGGGTGTCTGTGGACTTATTATGATTTTAGGCAGCCTCTCTGCTAGTGGGTGGGGTTGTGTTCCTGTTTTGCTATATGGTTGGCATAGGTTGTCCAGCACTGTAGCTTGCTGGTCGTTGAGCGAAGCTGGGTGCTGGTGTTGAGATGGAGATCTCTGGGAGATTTTCGCCGTTTGATATTATGTGGGGCTGGGAGGTCTCTTCTTGACGAGTGTTCTGAAGTTGGCTCTCCCACCTCAGAGGCAGAGTCCTGACTCCTGGCTGGAGCAGCAAGAGCCTTTCATCCACTCGGCTCAGAATAAAAGGGAGAGAAAGTAGAGAGAATTAGTATAAGTAGGAGGAAATAGGAAAGAAAGAAAGAAAGAAAGAAAGAGAGGAGGGAAGGAAGGAAGGAGGGAAGGAAGAAAGAAAGAAAGAAGAAAAGAAAGGAAGAAGGCAAGAAGGAAAGAAAGGAGGGAGGGAGGGAGGAGGGAAGGAAGGAAGGAATGAGGGAAGGAAGGAAAAAATACAGAAAGAAAGAAGATACAGTAAAATAAAATAAAGTATAATAAAGTTATTGAGTTAAAAATATAATTATTTAGAGAAAAAAAAAAGGGACGGATGGAACCTTAGGACAAATGGTGGAAGCAAAGTTATAGAGACAAAATCTTACATAGAAGCATACACATACACCCTCACAAGAGGTAAAGAAGTGGAAAAAATCATAAAACTTGCTCTCCAAGTCCACCTCCTCAATTTGGGACGATTCGTTGTCTCAAAAAGGGAAGGAAGGAAGGAAAGATAGAAAGAAGGTAAAGTATAATAGAGTTCTTTAAATTAAAATTAATTATTAAGAAAAAAATTTAAAAAAAAAAAGGTCGGATAGAACGCTGGGACAAATGGTGGAAGCAAACCTATACAGACAAGATCTCACACAGAAGCATACACATACACATTCACAAAAAGAGGAAAAGGGGAAAAAATCATAGATCTTGCTCTAGAAGTCCGCCTCCTCAATTTGGGATGATTCGCTGTCTATTCATGTATTCCACAGAGGCAGGGTACATCAAATTGATTGTGTAGCTTTAATCCGCTGTTTCTGAGGCTGCTGGGAGAGATTTCCCTTTTTCTTCTTTGTTCTCACAGCTCACAGGGGCTCAGCTTTCGATTTGGCCCTGCCTCTGCGTGTAGGTCGCTGGAGGGCGTCTGTTTTTTGCTCAGACAGGACGGGGTTAAAGGAGCCGCTGACTCGGGGGCTCTGGCGCACTCAGGCCGGGGGCAGGGAGGGGCACGGAGTGCGGGGCGGGCCTGCGGCGGCAGAAGTCGGCGTGACGTTGCAGCAGCCTGAGGCCCGCCGTGTGTTCTCCCTGAGAAATTGTCCCTGGGTCCCGGGAACCTGGCAGTGGCGGGCTGCACAGGCTCCCCGGAAGAGGGGTGGGGGCAGTGACCTGTGCTCGCACACAGGCCCCTTGGTGGCGGCAGCAGCAGCCTTAGCGTCTCCCGCCCGTCTCTGGTTTCCGAGCTTTTAGCCGCGGCTCGCGCCCGTCTCTGGAGTTCCTTTAGGCAGCGCTCTTAAAACCCCTCTCCTCGCGCACCAGGAAACACAGAGGCAAGAAAAAGTCTCTTGCCTCCTCAGCAGGTGCAGCCTTTTCCCCGGACTCCCTCCCGGCTAGCCGTGGCGCACTAACCCCTTCGGGCTATGTTCAAGTCGCCAACCCCAGTCCTCTCCCTCTGTAGACTGGTTTTATAAGTACTATGCATATTTTTCTTTGGTTTTATTATTTTCTTTCCCTGAATGAGCAGAGTAAGTCCTACCATGATATTTTCCAGCAAACAGTTTTGGTGGTTTCTCTTGGGTTAAACTCACTGTCCATTTGACAGCTATTGGAGCTGTCTCAGACTTTAAACTGGAGGCAAGTGTTGTTGATGTTAAAAAATTCCTGGTGTTTAGGTGTTCCTTCTGTAATATGGTCAAGCTGGCTTGGGAGAGATCATTTCCTGGTCCAACTACATTACATTGCTGTGAGTTGGGGAATAAATTCCAGGGTAATTGAAGTACTCTTTAGTTCTTCCTTTGCCAAAGACAATGAATAAACAATCAACAGCATTCCCACTCCTCCAAGATCTTTCAAGCTGAGACCTTCTCTATAGCTGCACTAATATCCCTGGAGGTCAAGCATCACATTTTGATAAACATCCCATCCCAGCCACATATTTTTTTATATTTATGGTAATTATTATCTAATAGTAGGTAGAACAAGTGATATTATTTTCACTTGAGCACTAATCACAGGAACGCAGGCAGATGTTGGCAACATGACTCTGGTTACATGAGAAAACAAGCTGCAAACACATAGCTGGAGTTTTCCCTTTACTGGTCAGAAATGTCTCCAATGAGGTAAGGACAGAAGTCAAGTACCAGTAAGGCTGGTACCCTTTGCATTGAAGCACAAACCTGCTGATAATAATCCTTTACTTTCTGACTCATGGGGAGATCTGGAAGATGCTAGGGGAAGGGTGGGGCACTCGAGGGACTAGAGCAAGTGGCAATTAATCAATCAGCTGAGAAGTATTTCAAAATTTTACCAACTCATATGACCATACCAGTATAGGCATCTCCTACATACTCCTGGCCTCCGACCTAGAATTTTTCCTTGGAAAAATGCCTGTTTAGTTGAAATTACTGATGGAATCAATAATTATTTCTAGTTTCTAGTGGGAGTAAAATTTTGCAACACTTACTGAGTTTTCAAGAGTATTTCATTGTGGGATACTATGAAGGAGGTAAGTCATGGAGTACTATAACTATCCAGGGGTTCCCCACCCCTGGGCCACAGACCGGTACTGGTCCGCGGCCTTGTTAGGAACCAGGCTGCATAGCAGGAGGTGAGTGGCAGGAGAGTGAGCGAAGCTTCACCTGCTGATTACCACCTGAACCATCCCCCCCAACCCCGTTCATGGAAAAATTATCTTCCATGAAACCAGTCCCTGGTGCCAAAAAGTTGGGGACCACTGATTTAAACTATTCCACAAGGAAAGAAATAGAAACTAAACAAATTTTTCAAAATTAACATGGGCTGTGACTAGAATCCTTATTTCATTTATTTGTCTGCCTCCTGCTGTATTGAAATCTTGTATCATGTTCTTTCCTATGTGCAGCTGATCCTATAAGAAATAGAACTATTGCCAAAGAAACTTTGGTTAGGAATTATGGGGTTTTTGTCTGTTTGTTTTTACTTTGTTTCTTACTTAGCTGTCTGATCTTGAATGACTCAATGTCTCTGAATTTGGTTTTGTTCACCTGTAAAATATGCTGTCCAGAAGATCAAATAAAATAAAGGGTGTGGGAAAGCCTTATATGTTATAACATTGAAATGTTAGTTGCTTATGAATGCATGTATGTTTTCTATGAGGTTTAAGCATCCCTGATGTTATGTGTTTGAGCACCATTTAAGGAATTGTGCATTGTGCATGGTATTATACATATTTGTACATTGAGTGAGTGCATTTATAACTTGTCAGCCTGCTTTCAAATGACTGTAATGAAATTTTTTCTTCTTGATTTTCAGGTAAGTTCTATAAAATCCAGCAAGAAATAAATTAAGGTTTTCACAACTGTATATATTTATTTTGAGTAGTGTTAATGCCCTAAAATTATTCTTGATTATTTATCACTTCCTCTAGCCTTCATTATTTAAATTAGTGTATACTTACTACACTATTTTACACTGATTACACTTGTTGCTTATCTCACTAGTGTAAATGTCAAGTTTCTTTTATTATAAATGTTTACTCTTGCTTCCTTCCTTTGCTGCAGTTTTAAGCATCTAGGCATTCTTGAATATAACGGGGGAGAAAAGTATCTTTTACACAATGCTCAAACATTCTTTCTATCTTGACTTTTTTGTTTTTGTTTTGGTAGAAGTATGAGAAAATTTACTGATTTCTTTACTAAAACAAATGCCAGATGTTCTAAGGCCAGCAGCTCAGGAAGCGTTCTCCAGGCGGAAGAGCTACAGACCCTTACGGGTGGCAACCTTCCTCTCTGGTGATTTCTCACTGGTCTCTTGTCACAGCTCTGGCTTTGGGGTGTTTTTCATCTCTTTACAGTCAGGTCTCAAAGTGGGCACTGATCATTTGTTTAATTCTGCCTAACTCAGCTGAGGACAGCAGACTTTTCTGCATGTGAAAGGGATACACCAGTTGCTACGGCTTCCTAGTTCCGGTTGAGCTCAATTTTGGCTCTCCAGTGTGGACCCTACACTGGGGTCCCTGCCTCACCATAGGGCTGCTGTTCTGGCCAGCCCCCAGCCTCCCCACCCAATGGCCTCAATCTATGTACATGAGAACATTGTCATCCTCTCTGAGTAAGAAAACAATATAATTTATCATCCAAACCAAAACACTTAGAGTAAAAGGGGTTCTGTTAATAATTTCACCAAGATAACAAGAATAAGCTGGGATTGTCCTGGGCAAACTGGGAGATATCATTTCTAAAATGGTAAGAGAATCACATACAGTAATGAGCAGGAGTGAGGAAGTTGCAGAGGGTGTCATTTCCTAATAGAACAGATTGATTTTATTTTTTTAAAGTTACCTCTGTAGAAGAGTGAACTTACCATGCTTAGGTCCAGCCAGCCATTAGCATTTTGATGTTCACATTTGGAAATAATTATTTTATCTTGCTATGAGAACACTAATCTGAAATTTGAGATTTGGCTTGCTGCTATTCCTTTTCAGAGGATCCACAGAAATTCAAGAAATTTACATGAGAGATTAGATATTACATTTGTAAAAATATTAGCTCATAAACTTAGAAAATATGGCTTCATATTTGGAGATCTAATGTATAAAGTGCTATTTTGCCATCCACTTTTAGCTGTGTTTGTTAAATAGAAACAATATTGTCCCCCATAATGACTCTTGGAAATGCATGCATCCATCCTGGTTTATTCTTTAATTCCCAGACACTTCTACTGTTTAAATTGCTCATGGTACTTTTGAGGGAAACTTTACCTGACACCTAAGCAAAGCACTGAACCATCCACTCTATTTTTCATCAAATGCTTCCTATCCCTTCTTCTTTCTTCCCCTCTACCCTACACAGACCTTTATCTGGCAGTAGAAAGAAAAATACATCTTATGAAAGCTTTGGAAAAGGATTCAATTCCCTACATCAGAGCTCCACCTCTCCTGGGACCTCATTATTTCTTTGAAGTTCTTGCCCTGCAAATCAGTTCTGTCCTACTGGCCCTCCTTCCTGCTTTTTTAGCCCTCTGCTCTCCCATCAAATTTGTCTAGATGTGCGGAATGTAGTGTTTTTCCAGCACTGACCATGTAATTGTATTTCTGATGTTTAAAAACAACATATGAAAAATACTAGATTTTGAAAATATAAAAAAACAAATGCCTATGAAGACAAGAGAAGTTTGGACTTTAAAAAATTTCTTAAGATGAGAAGATCAAGAGGACACATGGGTTTAGGAAAGTTTGATTTTCTGTTAAGTGCAAAGCAAACAAGGCAGGGAAAAGAAAAGCCAGGTGGGGTTGGGGACTGGGTATCCTGACAAATGTTGCCAGCAGCCTGAAACCAAAGAACATACTTAAAAATCCTGTCTGCTCAGGTGAAAACTTGAAAAGTGGCACCCTGAAGCTAGCTTGGACTTGTTCAGTCTGCCCTACCCTGTGGCTTCTGATGTTCCCGAGCCTTCTTCCAGCAACCAGACAGCTCAGGTGGTGTCCAGACAAGGTAACACACACTCCTGTCCAATGTTTCCAGGACATTAGTACCTGGAGGCAGTCGGGGCCTCGCTCTCAGTGGAGGACATCTTTTCCTTTTTCCTTTCTGTCACTGGTGGTGCGGAACCGCTTCTGCTCATCATTCTCTTTTAATCTGGTCCAGTGATGAAAAATACCTACTGGGGCCTGCCTGGCAGGTGAAGCATACAGATGTTAAGCTCCAGGATTAATTTTGCTAGCAATGGCATCTGGGAGTCAGAGCCTTTCCCCCGGCTTGGCTGGTGGACTAGGTTAACCCCTCATGGTCCAAAAGGCTCATTTGATGTGTCAAATTAGCAGTCCAGCTCTCTTGGCAAGAAAACCCACACTGATGCTTTTTCAATGCAAGAATCTGTATTTAAACTTCAGAGCCTTGAAGTTTTATCAGAGCCTCTGTGAAGGACAAAGAACAACAGCTCCTGAAGATGATAAGGAAACTGAGTGATGTGCATGCTTTTCTCAGCAGCACCTGCAGAGTGTATTCTGAACAGGGGAGGCTGTCGTCAGTGTCCATCGAAGAACAGAAAGGCAGAGCCTAGGAAGAATATTCCCCCGAGTGGGAGTGATAGTGGATAAGCAATTAGACGCCCTTCACACCTCCCACCCCTCCACCACGCACACACACACTGTAGATGCACAGTCGTCACTCAGTTTTCACCCTCTTTTATTTGAATTTAGCTTTTGTTTGGTGCAACTGTCTTCCTTGTCCCCAGAAGTCAAGAAAAAAATTTACAGTCTGACTCTGCTTCGTGAAATCTTGCCTCTACCATGGTGTTTTCTGTTGTTGGAAAGTTTACGACTGAGTGTCGGCAAGCAACAGTACTTTTGAAAGGGGCTCTAAATATTAAACTCATTTCAGGTGTGACTTGAGACTTGGGCAGACTGCAGGAGAGGTGACAATTTATTACTCTTCAGAAGCCCTAAAGCAGAGTAAATATAGATTTAGCAGTGATAATACGAGAACAACAGATCAATTTGATTTTAAGTAAATCTTTCCCCCCCAAAAGCCAGAATTTGATTAATCCATCAAAGCTTGCTGTAGTCACTGAGAACTAATTGAAACATAGATTAGTTCCTCTTCTCTCCACACAGTTAAATGTACCTGTCTGCAGAAGAAAACATTCTGAACTTTTTTTGTTTGTGGTGCAGATTGTCAGTTTGTCAGTAATTGCTAACCCCAAATTTAAGTGTCATATGTCTAGTTTCAAAAGAGTCTGGAAGCCTGATATAATTTATTCATTATGTATGTAGGAAAAATAGCCTCAGCCAGCAGTCTCATAATGAAATTCTGATGCTCTGTATTCAGCTTTGGCCCCTGTCTGTGTGCATAGGTGGCTGTCTGGAACTGCTCTCAAGGACCCAGTAACCCTCATCCAATTTATTCTGCTTGTGTCCTAAGGATAGAAAAGCCCTACAAATTCTAGAGAGATGTGTTAATACTTTATTATCATGGAAATCTTACTAGAACTTTGAATTTTCAGTCTGCTTTTTGCTCTGAGTCTCTCAGGGAACTTTTGAAACATTTATGTGTTTCACAGATGTTTGTGACTAGTGGAGATCAACTCAGATTTATGGGAGGGAAGAATAAGAAAACAGAGGGTAGGGACCCATCTAGAAGTATCAAGAAAGTCAATGCCAAGATGGTCTAGAAGTAAATATCCAAGGGATCAATTGATGAGCCCTGTACACAGGAACTCAAGGTCACACAGACTTGATAAAAGTGGGAAAATAGTGACCTCTTACATTTTACAGTTTACAGAGTGCTTCTACATATGTTTTTCAAATTGATGCTTGGAAACTTCTAGGATTCTACTTATATTTTTTAATTTGTTGCTTGAACAATCCTAGATTTGATTTTTCAGGTGAAGAAACTGAGGAACAGAAATCACCTCATGTCAGCCAGTAAACTGAGTGTGTGGCCAAGGTCCTTTGAATAATTGCCCAGTATTTTTTCCTCTAGTTTGATTCATTAGTGAAATTAACCTGGGGAGTTGAAAGGCTGCTTTTTTTCTCTTTTTAAAAAGTGGCTGCTAGGGGCTTCCCTGGTGGTGCAGTGGTTGAGAGTCTGCCTGCCGATGCAGGGGACGCGGGTTTGTGCCCTGGTCCGGGAGGATCCCACATGCCACGGAGCAGCTAGGCCCCTGAGCCGTGGCCGAAGAGCCTGTGCATCCGGAGCCTGTGATCCACAACGGGAGAGGCCACAACAGTGAGAGGCCCGCGTACCGCAAAAAAAGTGGCTACTGATGACAATAAGTTTTTAGCCAGGGAACTAAAAACATTTCTTTTTTAAACATTGAGATTTTAGTTTCATTTCGTTCATGGGCTCTGTCAGTTAATTTACTGTTTCTCCCAGGAGGTGGCCCTTATTCCATTTATTTTAAGCAATAACAATGGCAATGATATTAACTTCACTAAGTTGGGTTGAAGAATATCTGTATAATGGCAAAGTCTTCATATTTAGGCCTGATTTTTATTCTGGGGAATTTGATAAGCATTCTTTTATAGGGTTATTCTTGAGAGTTAAATGGGTATTTTCGGTAAGTGCCATGAAGTTCTGATTCTATTCATCTGAAAAAAAGAGGAATGATTTATGCACAACTGCATATAAGTGATATGTGCACTATATTTTAGTGTGTCCTGGAAGTGCTATTGCTTTTTAATATTGCTTAATAAAATTGAATATGAGGTTTTTTTTTAAGAAGTCTTACTTTGCTTTGCAAAATAAATAATAGGTCCAGATGGCTTTTGTTCTGCTTTTGTAGGTGACATGTGGGGTGAAGGATTTACTTTTCTTTTAATCACTTCGTCCCGGAATTTCTCAAGTGAGAAAAGTAGTTGTAGGCAAGGGCTATAGAACTGTGCTTTGACTATTAGCAGAAAGGGAGTGTCAGGGAAGCTGTTGACTAATGAATTTTTCCCAGTGAATTATGAGGCCTGTAATCAAGGCTTATCAGTTGGCTGCTCCATTGAATCTTGTTAGCTAACAATTTTCACCACTATTAATCCCAGGCTGGGGTTCAGTGCTTTGGATTAAAGCTCTGACTCATAGGGAAGAAATAAAGTCTAGAGAGGTAGTCTACTTTGAGAAAGATTCTGACTCAAGGTCTTGACAAGACAGGGACTTCATAGGCAACAATTCAGAGAGATGCATAGACCCTGAATTAATTTCCAATGGCCTGTATGCTTTGAAATCTCTACTTCACAAAGATTTGTTAAAAGAAGTAGTTGGGCTAAATTTTGCTGCCTAAGTGAGTGGGGAAAATTTGAGAGCAGAACCTAAAACATAACCTCCCTCTT
>NW_006794143.1:328261-332551 GCF_000442215.2 Lipotes vexillifer | reverse complement strand
TCTTTCCCTTCTGCCAGATCTCAGAGGGTATTGGTTGTATGTACATATCAGGAACAAGATGAGTCCTGTTATTGGGAGAAAAGCTCTATCTTGCTAGGTCGGGGCGACATTGAAGAGATGAGTGATTCCTTCTTGCTTATATGGATTAGAGCCAGACTCATATGTGTAGAGTATTTCCTACTTATATTTTAAGGCCCAGTTTAAATGTACCTGCTCCATGACCCTTCCCTGATTTTCCTCAATTGTTATTTCTCATCATTTAGATCTTGCATATAATTTCATCTATATCTTTCTGATGCTATTTATCAGTCTTGCATTATACTATGGTTATACATTAAATTTTCTCTTTTCTACTTTTAGACCTGAAGGTAAATTCTGTTTATTATTAATTTTTAAACACCAACAGCATTTAATTCTGTACTTTACATATAATATGTTCTCACATACTTGTTAAATGACTCACTGGGTTTTCATGACAACTGAATTCTTATGATTAACTGTCCTTCAAAATAAGTTATGTGAGTTACAACCAAATGATAAAATTTGAAAATAATTATATACCAAATGAGATACAAATATAGACATACTATTTCCCTTTGTAATAGATACATTCTAGTAAAGTTTAACATGTTTTAAAGGCAAATTTAATTTTTGTATTTGTTTTCACTTTAAAATTGAATACAGAGCCCTGTGGGGGAAATTGCTTAAGAATTGAACATTTATGGCTGGATAAAGTATTATGAAGTATATTTCTTTTGCTATATTTTTATATTGCTTTATAAATTTTACTCATGTTGTTGTTGACGTTGTTATTGTTTTGGCCAAGTCTTTTTGCACAGTAGAAATCTTTTAAAATCATATATTTGACAGAAAAACATAATTTTCTAATGAAATAATATAATGAAGGTTTTAACATAAATTTCACCCTGAAGCATGAAAACTATCATGATTACATTAGAAGAGAGACGAGAAGTCTGGTTCTGTAGAGGAAAACTCATCTTTTATTGGAGCAGGGAGATAAATTATAACTGCCTGTTTCCTTTGTGTAATGACCTATAACCATAACTTAAATTTACAGACTGTATAATTCAGCTTAGTCTGAGTTATTCTGTGTTTACAAACTACCTGAAAATCTCAATGGCTTTCATAAATAACTGTTCTCACTCATGTTGTGTGCCCATTATGGGTTGACGGTGGCTCTGTTCCACGTTCTCTTCATTGGAGGACCCAAACTGACAGAGTAGCCTCTATCTTGTCATTTTTTCCCATGTGTCAAAGGATAAGACCATCATCTAAAACAAAAACCTTAACATTAAATTTATTGCTTATTTAAGTAAGGGAAAGCTACGTGGATCAGGCATATACTCTTAGAGCAAACCAGGGAACTGATTTTTTCAGAGATTTTGGGACGGATGGACCTAACCCTAACCCTAACCATAACCCTAACCCTAACCCTAACCATAACCCTAACCCTAACCCTAACCCTAACCCTAAGTCCCCGTAGAAGCATGGATACTACAGTGAAACTGTTGTTGACTAATTGACATTCAGAGAATGTTTCTTTTGTAAGTCCATTCCCCACTGGATGACTTTTAGAAGCAAAATGTTGCCACTGTTTGGCTGGTGTTCTCGAGCAGTTGTGATTGTCACAGTGGCTGTAGACCTGCCATTGATTGATTAAATAGTTTTAAAGAATTCTGGCGTTTAACTGATTCCACGGCTTCAGAACAGTTTTTTCCCAGGAAAGAGAAACTTTTATTATTTCATTTTCTCTTGGCATTCAGAAAAGAGAAGATGGTGTGCAACCATGTGAAGGCTTTTATAGTTTCTATATGGAAGTGACATGTCACTTCGACTCACATTTTAGTGGTCAAAGAAAATCACAGAGGTAAACGAAATAACAAATCTCCAATCAACCCACAGGGTTGGGAGAGACAGCAAATATTTTGAACAATAATATGGCCTACTGCACTGGTAGAAGTATGGTAGAAAGCAAATGCAACACACTTACATCAACAGAACAGGTGTCATGTTTCTTTAAAAATAGAGCCAAATACGGGCTTTGCTGGTGGGGCAGTGGTTGAGAGTCCATCTGCTGTTGCAGGGGACACAGTTCGTGCCCTGGTTGGGGAAGATCCCACATGCCGCGGAGCAGCTGGGCCCGTGAGCCATAGCCGCTGAGCCTGCGCGTCCGGAGCCTGTGCTCCGCAACAGGAGAGGCCACAGCAGTGAGAGGCCTGCGTACCATAGAGCCAAATAGTATTATGTGGAAAAAAAATCCATTTCTGATATAATTTTAAAGCCATGTTCTTTTAAGTGTTTTCATTTGTGGCAATATAAAGCCAATTGATAGCCAGGGAATCATGTTTATAAATGTCACTAGTTGTTTTTCTGATGTATATTTTTTTATAGTATGTTCTAAGGACCCAAAATTTTCTATAGAATATATTTTTGTGATTCCATCTGAGTTGCAAGAAGAAAAACATGACAATAAAAATAAGGCCATACACAGCTGCAAGGTCAACCCTTTGAAACACTGATCATCTCATTTTAAAAAATTTCTTTACTGGCTTTCTATGGGCTGGAGTGGGGAATCCTTCTCTAGACTGGCATTGCTAGCTTTATTTATTTTTTAAACTGCATATTAAGGTGATTTCTGACAATGGGTTTAATAAAAAATCCTATTATTATTATTTACTAGTTTTGAGGAATCTTAGAAAAGACTTTGGCATACAGTTACTCACTTAATATCACATAAACATTTGCTTATAGCAGAAATGAAAATTCAGGCTAACACTGAAGCTCTGAGGAGTCTGATGTCCGTCTGCAGGTAAGAGAGTAGAAGCTGGGATTTGTCTCAGGTCTACTGTGCTTTATATTATGACCTGGTGAGCCAGACAAATTGACCTATTACTCTCCCTCAATACCTTTGGCTTTAGTTAATTTTTGTTTTTAATCCTATTATCATTTCCTTCATTATGTAATTCAAATGGTTCATAAATGAGTAGATGAGACAAAGCTGTTTTATCTAGGTTGAGTAGCTGACAAAATTTATCAATATTGAGCAGACTTTCTCTATTAATTAACTGGCCATTTGATTAAGTTTGAACTCTGACCCTTAGGCTCCAATAAACCTTTCCTGGACATACAACTCTTCACACATGTTGCTGCTGTTGAAGGAATAAACATGTCTTGTACAAGAGCATCGGGATAGAATTTCTGGAAGCTCACACCTGCTCTCCCCAGACTTGGCCCCATGTGCCCTTTTCATTTATTGATTCTGCTTTGTAGTCATTCACTGTAATGAATCATAGCCATGAGTAGAAACTAAAAAAAAAGTTTGAGCTCTGGGACATTTTCCTGAATTGTATTTCCTAATATATTTTTTAGGACTTTATTTTTTTAGAGCAGTTTTAGGTTTACAGCAAAACTGAATGGAAGATATAGAGATTTCCCATATACTCCTTTCCCCCACACGTACAGTTGCCCCCATTACTGACATCCCCCACCAGAATGGTATATTTGTCATAATTGATGAACCTACATTGACACTTTATGATCACCCAAAGTCCACAGCTTACCTTAGGGTTCATTTTGGTTTTGGACATTCTGTGGGTTTGGCAAATGTATAACGGCATGTGCCCACCATTACAGTACCATATAGAGTAGTTTCATTGCTCTAAAAATTCTCTGCGCTCTGCCTATTACCCGCCCCCTTATCCTCCACCCCCCGCAATGACTGATCTTTTTACTGTCTCCATAGTTGTATGTAGCCTTTTCAGATGGGCTTCTTTCTCTTAGTGACATGCATTTAAGTTTCCTCTATGTCTTTTCATGCTTTACTATGGCTCATTTCTTTTTAGCACTGAGTAATATTCCATTGTCTGGATGTATCACAGTTTATTTATTCATTCACCTACTGAAGGACATCTTGGTTGCTTCCAACTTTTGGCAATTGTGAATAAAGCTGCTGTAAACATCCAAATGCAGGTTTTTGTGTGAATGTAAGTTTTCAACTCTTTCAATAAATACCAAGGAGAGGAAATGCTGGATCATATAGTAAGAGAATGTTTAGTTTTGTAAGAAACTGCCAAACTATCTTCCAAAATGGTTGTACCACTTTGCATTCCCATCAGCAATGAATGAGAGTTCCTATTGCTCTACATCCTTGCCAGCATTTGGTGTTGTCACCACAATATATATATATATATATATATATATATATATATATACTATATTATACATACATATAACAAATGATAATGTTGTACACTTTAGATATATATAATT
>NW_006794143.1:292651-327902 GCF_000442215.2 Lipotes vexillifer | reverse complement strand
CCGTTGCGGAGCACAGGCTCCGGACGCGCAGGCTCAGTGGCCATGGCTCACGGACCTAGCCGCTCCGCAGCATGTGGGATCTTCCCGGACCGGGACACGAACCCGTGTCCCCTGCATCGGGAGGCGGACTCTTAACCACTGCTTCACCAGGGAAGCCCACCACAATATTTTTAAAGGAGAAATTAATATAATCTCAAGCTCTAAACCTGTCTTAAGCTCATAGGCCCTTAAATTTATATACAAACCTATAGATGATTTTGGTTGTACAGATAAACATTGATAACCGTGTATGCATGTTTATAATAATAGTGATGGTGATAATGATGATGATGATGATGTTGGTGATGATATCTGACATTTATTGACCACCTACTCTGTGCCTCAGGCTGCATTTTGTATGCAGTATCCCTTTTAATCCTTGTCATGATAGTATATATGAGATTTGAACTACATAATCTCTGTTTTACAAATAAAGCTTGCACACCAGTAAATAGTAAACCTGGGATTCAAATCTAGGTTGTCTAACTCCAAAGCCAACAATTTAAACCACAATACACCCTGGTTTTCATAGCAATAAATATGCATGTGTATGTTTGTGTGTGTGGGTGTGGTGTGTGTGTACCTTCACATGCTGTTTGTTATAGGAGAGATAAAGTAGGAAGAATAAATGCAACAGATTACCTGAGGAGGTATTAGCTCTGTATGTGTGATTGAATCAGTATTTCCAGATCATTCCCTGCAATGCTGCCATATAAACTAGTATTTAGCAAACTGTGTGCCAGGTTTCTTTCTTTTATCCATATCATCTTAATAACAGCTATATTTTTCTGATATAAAGCAACTTCTCCACACTTTTTGCCCTTGCCTCTCTCCTGAATTATATTGGACTGATCCTTTCTGGTACACAAATTGCCAAACAATCTAGTCTTTGCGTGGTATGCTGCTAATATACTCCAGACTACAGAGTGTGAGTTTAAATTACCCAATGCCAATAAAATACTCACTTGATGTGTCAAACAACGTGTGGAAGAAACATACTTCACTTCCACTTACTGGTAGACATGATGTATTGGCTCCATAAGCATAGTACTTAGCATGAAAAAAACATCGTTTTCAGATAAGGAGACTATTTTATCCTCTTCATTTTTCTTCCCTGCATATTTTTTCTCAAAAGTGTATGAAATATGTTTTGTTATTGTCTCGCTTGGCACTTTCAGGTTGGTTTCCTTTAGGACGAACAGGTTTTAGATTCCCCAGCAGAGCAATGAAAGGAACACTGTGAAAGCTGCCTTTTGTAACAGCCCAAGGGGATGGAACAGTCAGTTTCCTGGTAGGGATGGCCTTTAGGTAAAGGTCAAGTACAATTATACTGGAAGCTTTGAGATTAGCTTCAAGTGGCTGTTTTGGTTAGGGGGCTGACCTTGTGAGAACTGGAGAGAAAAATCCATATTCTAAAGGAAAAGCTTTCATCCTCCTGACTCCTCCGTTCTTCACTCTCAGAAATATTAAATGCTGACTTGTCTGTGATTCTTCTTTCTCTTCATTAGCTTATACAAGGTGTGTACTAGGGTATTTATGGTGAAATAAGTTTGTAAAAACTGGGAAGAAGTTTAAAAGTGTATCTTAAGCCTGCTATAACAAATTACGACAAACTGGGTAACTTCAAACAACAGCAATTTATTGTCTCATAGTTCTGGAGGTTAGAAGTCTGAAATCAAGGTATCATCTGGGCTATGCTTTCCCTGAAGGTTCTCGAGGATGATCCTTTTTTACTTCTTTCTAGCTTCTGGTGGTTGCTGGCAGTCCTCTGCATTCCTAGGCTCATAGATACATCACTCCAATCTCTGCCTTTATTGTCAAATGATGTTCTTCCCTGTGTGTCTCTTGTTTGTGTCCCAAATTCCCCCATCTTATAAGGATACCAGTTTTCAAATGAATGCCCACCCTTGTCCTTAACTTGATTACATCTGTAAAGATCCTATTTCCAAATAAGGTCACATTCACAGGTTCCACAGGTTAGGAATCAACACATTGTTTTGGAGAATACAGTACCACCTACTACAAAAAGCAGGGCTGTATAGTGGGAAAAGCATCAGATTCAGAGCAAAGGCATCACCAAGTATTGGCTTGGTGGGAGTAGGTGGTTGTTAGCTCTCTTCATAATTTCCTTCGTCTCCTCCACCCATTTTTTAAGTGGACAATTGAGTTTTTTTCAGCCTTAGTGAAAGGCTATGCACATATAAGTTTCAGAAAACTCTGCTAGTTCCTCCTCTCAACCTGACTGGCAATCCGAAACCCCTCAAGAATAAAATTTTTGGAGCCACTGACTTAGAGTCAGAAGATCTGTGTTACACTGTGCGCTCTACTCCTTCCCAGCTGTGTGCCCTTGAATTCTGGTCCTAATCCTTCCAAAGGTCAATCTGATAAATAAAGTTAAATTACAGCTCTATCTACCCAATCAGATTAAATGATATAATAATGCTATAATAATAGCATATGAAGTGGGAGTATTCCTTTTGCCTCAGAATTGGCAACTATATCCCACAGGTAGAGTCCCAGAAATATGAATGAAATGCATTGTTTAAAACCAAACACCGAAATTGAGGTCACTTTCCACAAGCTCTGAGGCTCCCAAGGATTGCCAACATAGTGCCTCATAAACTTTTACCTTTTTAAGCAGAGGACTGGGTGAAAATAAGTGGGAGTTGGAGAATTGTCTGTGTGCTATGTCCTTAGGCTAAGAGGGTATGCTGGGACTTTTCTCTCCTTTCTGCCCTGAGGTGCTCACATCTAACAAAAAGATTGCAAAATAACACTGAATCCCTCAGTCCCTCCTGCCTCTTACATCCATATCCTTAGCAGTGTGACTTTTCAGGTTCCTCTAACAGCAGGTGGAATCCTTCCCCCATCTCTTTTATTTACTTTTTTATTGTGTTAAAATACGTAACATAATATCTACCATCTTAACCATTTTTAAGTGTACAGTTCAGTGGTAATACACACATTCACATCATTGTGTAGTGATCACCACTACTCATCCCCGTTAACTCTTTTGATCTTGTAAAGCAAACTCACCTATTAAACAATTACTCTCCATTCTCTCTTCCCTTCAGCCCCTGGCAACCACCCTTCTACTTTCTGTCTTTATGATTTTGACTACTCTAAATACCTTATATAAGTGGAATCATACAATTTTTGTCTTTCTGTGACTGGCTCATTTCACTTAGCATAAAGTCCTCAAGTTTTATCCATTTGAAGCAAATTGCAGAATTTCCTTCCTTGTTAAGGCTGAATAATATTCCATTGTATGTATATACCACATTTTGTGTATCCATTCATTTGTTGATCATACTTGGATTGTTTCTATGTTCTAACTACTGTGAACAATGCTACTATGAACATGGATGCACAAATATCTCTTCAAGACTCTGCTTTCAGTTCTTGAGGTATATACCCTAAATTGAAATTGCTGGGTCACGGGGTAATTCTATTTTTAATGTTTTGAGGAAAATCCATACCGTTTTCCATAGCAGATTGCACCATTTTGCATTCCTACCAACGGTATACAAGAGTTCCAATTTCTACACATTCTCACCAGAACATGTTGTTTTATGTTTTGTTTGTTTTGTTTTTAATAATAACCATCCTAACAGATATGAGATGGTATATATGTATATCAATAAATATTCATAATATTTATTTGTTTTGTAAACTGTAAAACTCTATGAAAATGAAGACTTCTATTAATTAAAATTTCAAATATTTGTTTTAATATATGCTATTATTTTAAAAGTAGAGAGATACTAAATATCTAAAAAAATACCTTGATTTACTCCAGAATTGAATGATCTTTCTTACTTCCTACAATGTTCTTCTATGACAGGTTATAAGATACCAAAATAAGAGAATATCTGACTTTTGGTTGAATTTTATATCTTTTATACAAAATATTTCAGGCCTTAGAGTCAATTTCAACCAAGAAATATTCAATTTTGTTTACAGGCAACATTATTGAATATTTGCATAATATCCACTTTGCTGAGCGCTCACATATCTTACCCACTGCATATTCAATAGTGGGGTGATGTTGCTCTTCTGTGTGTATTGCCTTCTCTGTTAGTCAGGGTTCTCCAGAGAAACATAATCAATAGGATGGATATATCTATGTCAATATGTATATCTTAGAAAGAGATTTACTTTAAGGAACTGGCTTATGCAGTTATGGAGACTGGCAAGTTACAAATCTGAAGGGTAGGCTGCCAGGCTGGAGATCTAGAAAGAGCCAATGTTGCAGTTCAAGTTCAAAGGCCATCTGCTGGCAGATGTCCTTCTTGCTTGGGGGAGTTCAGTCTTTTGTTCTATTCAGTCCTTCAACTGATTGGATGAGGCCCAACCACATTATGGAGGGCAATCTACTTTAGTCAAAGCCTGCTAATTTAAATGTTAATCTCATCCCAAAACACTCTCACATAAACACCCAAAATAATGTTCTACCAAAAGTCTGTGCACCATGGCCCAGCCAAGTTGACATATAAAGTTAACCATTACATTCTCTTTGTGTGTTTTTTTTTCTCTTTTGGATGTTAGAAATCCAGTTAATCAGCTTCCTCCAAAAGCTTTTGGCAAATTCATTAGCCTCTTTTTTCTCCTCATTAATTAAGGGCCTAGCAATTCTCTAGTAATGATTTTAGAGCTTTAGAGCAAAATGTTGATAACCTACTATTGGTCATTATCCTTATGTGGACCCCTTCACTCTTATTATATTAATTTATAGGGATAAAGCCTTACATATTTGGCTCTCATATTCAGGTATAATATTATGAAGTTCATACTATTTAAATATAAATAAGTTATTGATTTTCCAAAGTTGTGTTCTCAAAGACTGTTTGAATTCCTCTTCTATAATGCTATACTTATGTTTACTTACTCATACCAAACAAGGGCTTGATAGCATGGGCCTCCTCCTAAGACCTAAACATCTCTAGGACTCATAGACTCACCACCATGCATCTGGCCAATTAAGCATGTCTCAATCTTGTGTTCTAGGACCATACTCTATGTATCTGAAACTTCTATTAATTCCACCATCCTTACTTATGATGTTGAATTCATCACTCCTCTCCCTTTCCATCAGCACTTTACTCCTTAAGGTCTTTTATTGGTCTTCATTTCGGAATAGACCACAGTAACTTTTCTTCTTTCCTTCCATTATTTACACGTTAATAGCCTTTTAACCAACCTCTGTGCTATAATCTTCCATTTCTAATCCAATGGATATAATTGAGTTTATTTTCCTAAAATTCAAGTTGCTTCATAATATATTATCCGTTACATAAATACTGTTTTGTCCTACATGAAATATATTATTGTCTACATGCAAAAGTTGAAAATTACCATGACATTCAAAGTCCTCCACACTCTGAATTCTTTGGCTTTTCAACTTCATCTATTATTTCCCAATACCAATAATTCCAAAAAGGACAATCTTTTTCCTCTTCCCCAAATAATCTGCCTGTGCTATACTTTAAGCCTTTCTTCAAATGTTCTTGCCAGCCACTTCCTTACTTTCACTTGTTTCCCATCCAGCTTCTACCAGACTTCAAGGTTCAGATGCCTCATGACTTCTTACAGGCATTCTTCTCTAACTACTCCCATTATTTCAATCTTACCTACACATTTCTCTGTACTAAATAAGGCCTTTTTGTCATATTTTTTTTATTTGTTAAGTGAAGGTGACATCTCATAACTAATTATTTGTAAACTATTATTTGGGTAAGAATTTGTAGACACCTCTTATGTGTATATACTTAAAGTTCACATGCATTTTGATGTACAGTCTCTCACTTGATTCTCGCCACAACCTTACCAGGGAGGCAGGATAGATATTAATCTTGTTTGAAGATAAGAAGACAGGCTCAGATTCATAGCTTTAGGTCGGGTGGCTGGTAATGACAAAGTTTTGAGCACAGGTCTTTTGAGTTTTTCGCCAAGTTAACATATACCTCAAGATTGTTGCATAGATTAAAAGAATGGAGTGTGTACATGGAAGCATTTTGTAACCTGTACAAAATTATGTAAAGTCATATTTTTATATGTTCTGTATTCACGGGCAGAGATCACATTGTATATTCCCAATATTGATTTATTCAAGTACTTATTGTTAGTTTATTATGTCTTCTAAATGTAGTAGGATCTAAGAATGTAAACATGTAAAAATTTCTATAATTATTTTTGCCCTTCTGAAAGTCTAAAACTTATTGTCAGGAAGGAAGAGGGAAAATAAGGAGTAGAGGATAAAGAAGGCAAAGAAGAAAAGAAGGAAATGTTTACTCAAAGAAGAAAGAAAACCAACATAATAAATTTCTGCCTTATGTCCACAACTGTACTAGGCTTTCTGACATATTTAATTATTATAAAATGTTATGAAATACTATTATCACTGTGACCATAACTGAAAGGCAGAGAAGTTAAAGAGTTTTCCCAGTTATACAGCTAATGTTGAGTTCATAGTAATGATAATAAACTACATTGTTGAGTCAAATACTAGCTACCAATGTATTGTCTAGCACATTTTTTAATTAAAAGGAAAAATCTCATCTTCTACCGCATCTCATTTTTATTTTAACCACAATACATGAGCACTCCTGAAATAACAAACTGAAGTCCGTTTTGGTACAATATGGTCTCAGTTATGTTGAATGAGAGACAGATATATCTTAGTACATACAAAAAAAATCCTGAAAAGCTTTATTTTGTGATGTTACTATTTTAGAACATTTTGAAAACTTCTGCATACTTATCAAAGCCATACTTAGTCTATTTTGAGTGTTCAACCAGCCATTGATAATTGAATAATAAGCCAGATTTTTGCTAATAATACATCTTTGCTGTTCTTAAGTGTTCAGCTGCCACCCAAAGCAATCTGCTGAGGGTAGAAAGAATACCATGGATCTGAAATATAAGGATATCCACAGGATTACCTGGGTGGTGATGTTCACATGCAAAATTACATATTAGATCTCTGTACCCTGTCAAATATTTAAGTAACAAATCAAGCAAGCAAGGCTTTGTCAGGCTCTTGTTTGGAAACAGATGTACCCTAGACTTTTGTCACCATCTGCATATTTAATCTTAGATATGAAAACATCATATTAATTATAACTGCCCCATTAATTACATCAGATTTTTTAGGACATGAGGTAGTGAATATATCTTTCAGTGCAGGTGGTACAATTCTTTGTAGAACTATAATATTCATGGCAAGCTGGACAATTTATTTATAATTCACCCTGAGTGAAATTCATTTCACCAAGAAAATATGTAGATACTTCAATCATTAGAGAAATCAGTTCCCTTCATTGTAGTAATTTTTCTTTTTATAATAAAATTTTTTCTTATGGAAGAAAAACGACTTTGCTGTAATTGATTTCTACTATACTTTATTCTTTTATGCATACACCTGTCTTCTTATCTGCGTGTCTCTGAGATTTAAGGCTGCAGCATTGACTCTGGTTCATGGTGGTATTTGTGATGGACTATGGATTGAATTGAAATCCTTTGAACTCATTTAGGCTGTGACATTTATGGCAGATTAATTAAAATGATTCGTGGTTACTTTAGCCTCAGTGGGAAAAGTGAACAAGTTTCTGATATGAAATTCTCTGTTTGGCCTGCCTCACTTCCTGCCTGATTACTTTAGCAATCTCTGCATTACCATGTTTCCTTTACAAGTTATTTAACATCAATATTTGGGTTGTATACATAGGTAATTTAGTGTTTGTGGACAAAATCAAAACCCTTGCAATACCAGGTGTTTGTAACCCATTACCTGTTCTTGAACCAAGGGATGCACTAACTTGCTGAGAATGGAGCATCATAAATGCTGGATCAGGCTCTGCTGTCATGATTTGTTCCAGCAGTGCTTCAGCTCAGTCTGCTGGAAAAGTGAAAAGTGGAGAATGCCTTATGCCACAACACCACGTTGCAAAGACACTGACTCCTAGGAATCATTTCTCTCTAGACAGTTCAAATTCACAAAAGGTAATGTGAAGTTCTTTAACTATCTTAACTCTGGCTGGTGATTCCTTCATATAATATCTAAATCAGGAAGTGACAATCACCTCCTGCCTCATTATCCATGAACATTTCAGCTTCATCTGTAATCATTTTTAAAAATTTTGTTTGTTTCAGGCAAGCCAACACGTATGTGAAATATATCTTATAGAATACTGTATCAAGATGAACAGAAAGGTAACTCTTGGTTACTTCTTTAGCTGATTTTTCAGACTGTTTCTCTTCGAATTTTTGCCCTCTTGTTTCTCCCCTTTCTAGATTTTTATTTCCACTTTATTTTTTGACTTTTCATTAGCCCTAGTGGAAAACTGAAATGAGACTATGCTCATACTGTTAACAGTTCTAATAAAAGGTATTCTAAGAGTGAAGGGAAAAGATAGAATCACAAAAATCTTAAGAGCTGAAGGGAAATTTAGAAAACATATAGTTCAATTCCCTCATTTGGTTAAGAAAGTTTAGGTTTAAGTGTTAGATAAATACCCTAAAATGTTGTGAAAGAGATCAACTTGTCAAAAACATTTAATGAGTAAAATAAGATTTGGTGTTGTATGGAATTTTCATTTTTAATATCTCTACCAAAAATTGAGGGCTTCCCTGGTGGCGCAGTGGTTGAGAGTCCGCCTGCCAATGCAGGGGACACGGGTTCGTGCCCTGGTATGGGAAAATCCCACATGCAGCGGAGCAGCTGGGCCCGTGAGCCATGGCCGCTGAGCCTGCGCGTCCGGAGCCTGTGCTCCGCGACGGCAGAGGCCACAACTGAGAGGCCCGCATACCGAAAAAAAAAAAAAAAAAATCTCTACCAAAAATTGAGATTTGAATAATGAATTTGAAAAATCTAATAATACTATGGATGATAATATTATATATCTCATTTGTTTCAATAACCTGTTTTTGGTAGATACTACAATAATTACTGCTCTTAATTCACAGAAAAATAACTATGGCTCATAATGGTTACATCACTCACCTTGTTTTTTAAAAATACTTTGGTCGACACTAGAATTCAATTATTTGGTTGCTGAATTATTTGTTGTTATTTTTTGTTTGCAAACCAAAGTTTTTTTCTTCATACCATGCTGCACTTACGATAATTCAAAAATGAAAAGAGTTATCAATACTTACGTTGGAATTATACTTGCCTTATTTTAATTTCATATTATGTTTATGATCCTTTTTTAAAACTAGACTATCATAAACAGATGTATATGTTTCAGACTTAAAGTTGCCAGTTGACTATATTTCCATACTTTCTTTTTGTTTTTAATTTTCATTGGAGCATAGTTGATTTACAAAGTTGTGTTAGTTTCAGGTGTACAGCAAAGTGACTCAGTTATGCATATACATATATCCCTTCTGATAAATGATACTCTTATCCTGTAACACTCTAGGACTTCTAGTTTGGGTCAGTCAACTTAGATAGTATTAATGATCTCTCTAATTCAATGCCTTCTCTCGAGGAGACAAAGCAGAGATCCCTCAAACTGTGGAGAAGCTGATTTTAAATTGTTAAAGCTGATGGCCTAGGAGAGTGTCAGGCCTCTCTCAGCCCCAGTCTCTGTTAGTGGCCTCAGGAGGGGAGAGTCCATTTAGGTAATTGTCGTACAACTGTCTAACCAAAGTGGCCCTTAGTTCTTTCTGGACTGCGGGCCCCCAAAGGCAAAATCTTTCATGAGGTTCATTTGGTGGTTCTCTGGGGACCTTGGTGGTTCAGTACCTGGTCTGATGAACTCACCGAGATACAGCCTCCTCCCTTTTTTCCACAGATGGCATAGTCCCTAAAACCCTTGCATTTAGGCCCTTCTCACTCTAGCTGTGCCTGGGAAGTTGATATAGGTCCCAGTTACTTAATGTGGCATTCTTTTCACCATGTCAGACGTACGACTACTTGAGAGCTAATTTCTGGGAATGTAAGCAATTCCCATGTAACAGGTCTCCCATTTCACTTTCTTTCTTCTGACCATTTCTCAGCCACATAGAGTATATTTGCTGCTTGATTACTTTATCACCTTCAGACAGAAAGCAGGGACAAAACTCCAGTTTGGGGACTGATGCATAGAGCATCATGATGGGAGAAATAAGCTAAATGTTCTGCCACTACCAACCTCAGCACATGAGGAAAGGGGAAAGAAATCGTTATCTCACAACTTAACTCTCTTCAGGAAGACAGCCCTCCCTTCCTGGCAGGAAAAGTTAATTTTGGAGACTTATTTAAACTGTGAGATTCTAGGTCCATGAATCAAGCTTCCTTTGAACATGACTATATGGAATTTAACATCCGTGAACCATTTCAACAGATATCCTTGGACCAGTTAGTAGCCCCTTGGGCAGCAGAAAGATATTTCAGCTAGTAATTTATTCATATAGTACTATGAGTTTAGATAGATAAAGGGATAGATAGATATGCATTATGAGCACAGATAAACTATATACTATATTCCTATTTTTTATAATTATGCCTAAATAAAGTGAATATGTTTAAAAGACGGTAAATGACAGATGGTAACAGGTATTTAAAGTTCAGGTCCAGCACCTAAGAAGAGCTGATCTCTCTTATAAGCATGTCCTCAAAGCACTTAATAATAAAACTAATACTAGGATGGACCTAGAATTACCATACTAACTGAGGTAAGTCAGACAGAGAAAGACAAATATCAGATGATATCACTTATATGTGGAATCTGAAAAAAACAATGCAAATGAACTTATTTACAAAACAGAAACAGACCCACAGGCATAGAAAACAAACTTATAGTTATCAAAGGGGAAGAGGGAGGGAGGGATAAATTAGGAGTTTAGGATTAGCAGATACCAACTACTATATATAAAATAGATAAACAACAAGGACCTACTGCATAGCAGAGGGAACTATATTCAATATCTTGCAATAACATATAATGGAAAATAATAAAGAAAAGAATACATACATGAATATATATATACAGTATATATATGTCTGAATAACTTTGCTATATACCTGAAACAAACACAATACTGTAAGTAAATAACACTTCAATTAAAAAAAATAATAATTTTAAAAACTTTTAAAAACCTAATACTAAATTTTTATTCACTAAAAAATGAACTATTGTATCAGAATGAGAAGGAGCATATTGTAATCTTAATTTTAAGCAAATTTCAGACATGATTTTCATGCAGATGAAATTTGAGAATCACTGATGTAAGCAATTGGGAGTTGTTGATGAATTATGAATAAGAATGCAACAGGACAAAAGCAGTATTTTTATATGCCAGGTTGATGTGGAGGATGGATTGAGAAGGGAGAGAGGTTAGAAGACCCCAGGTAAGGGACCTTATAATTGTTCAAGTACAATGGTAGATTTACTGGTGCCGGCATGAAAGGAAATTAAAAGATGAGGACAAAGAAACATGATGAGCTACTGTGAAATCACAGCACAGAGAGAAGGCGTCAAAGGTGATTCCAAGCATTTAGCTTAGATGATGGGAACACTGATTCCCCTCTTCACAGGGAACATAACTACAGAGGAGGATGGTGGCAGCTGCTGCCTGTAAATCAATGCTGATCTGTGGGTGGTTTCATATCCCACACGTGAGTCATGCTCTGTTTTGGAGGATGTGTACCTAAAACAAAACTCAGCTACACTCTGCATGAGGCCTCTCCCTGCCCTACTCAGGATTTTGAAGCAGTCGGAGAGGTGGCTAGAGCTGGGTGATACTAATGATGCCATGTTTATGGTGGTGTTGGGCTTAAGCCTCACCTCCCTTTTTCCTACTGGGTAATATTTCAAAGCAATTTTTAACTGCTCATAATATAATTAAATTTTTTTTTAATTTATATAATGTTTTACAAAATTCTGTCACATGGGCCATTCTATCTACTCTTCAAAGCAGTGTTCTGTGCTAGACTGAAGAGTCATCCTTCCCTTTATATCCACGAGGAGAATTCCCAGGTCTGCTGTGCCTTTATGCAGCTTTACGTCAATCCCTGCCCCTCTTCTGCCTGGCCTTCCAGGCCCAGTTCAAATGTTGCCTCTTTGAATGTTTACCCAATTCCCTCTGATAGTCTCATTATTTTATTTGAGTTGCTCTAGAACTTTCTACACATTTGCATTATTACTCTTATTTTATTGCCCTGTAGTTATTTATTACTTGTCTCTCTCCTTCTCTGTTCAGACTGTGAGCCAGGAGAGCATCTCTGAGCCAAGACTGCACTTGTTCTTAACTGAGAACAGGGATGCCTGAATGAGAAAGTGTCTATAAATTTGTCCCATCAAGTTCTGGTCAGAGTCAGTGTACTCAGTGGGCATGATCAGGTTCCTGCTGTATCCTATTCAGTCCTGAAGCCAGGGCTGGGGAATGAAGTCCAGACAGTAAATGAGTCAGGGAAGCTACACTTAGAGAAGGTAGAAAGAGACACAACTCAGGATTTCTTGATTCTTTGTCCTGAGGGCTTTCCTCTTAGCTCAGTCTGTTTTATTTTAGTTTAGAGATAGCTGTTTCTTGGATCTCACTTAGGATCCTTTTAGATTACCCATTGTATTTTAAAATCTTCTTAATTGTGTTCCATTAAATCTGCTATTCACTTAACATGTTATGCACAATTCTGATGTATATTTTCCCTTTCATCAGTGTGGGAAATGCAGTGAATAAGCCTTATTAACTCCAGCATCCCACTACAGCCCCCATTGTCATTATCTATGACATTTTATATATTTTTTCAGGTCTTTTTAGAAAGCATTCAGAGCTGAATCAGTTTTATCTACAGTTGAATTTAAAATTCGCAGGGACGATTTTAAATGCATTGTGACAGTGCAAATAGGCAACATTTACCTGATGCCCTTCATCCTCTAATTTTGTCATTCTGCTGAAAAGAACTATTGACTGTGTCGGGCATGATTTGCCCTTTATAAAACCATGCTGCTTACTGCTCATGATTCCATCATCCTCTAGATTTTGATAAATTTCATCTCTTTGGTCCTGTTTTATTATTTTACTGTTGATATTAGACTTACCAGGGCAACATTTTCAGGTTCACGTCTCTTGCTTTTTGTCAAATGTGTACTTGCCCCTATATACTCTCAGATTACCTCTTTGTATTGTAGTTGATACCTCAGTGACTGAAATTTCACTGAAGTCGAGGCGTACACAATATATTAATTATGACTGTTACAGAAAGCCCTCTTTTAAAATGCAGGCATTATGGAAAGTGTCACATACCTATAATACTTGAGTGACAATTAATTTTAATCATTTTTTTATTGAAGTAACATCATGAAAACAGGAAAAGCCTGCATGAAGGGGGAATGGAGGGTGGAGGGATGGCAAGATGGAACAAAAGGCAAATGAAACGGTGTCTATGCCAGTTTCTTGCCATCTGAAATAAATGACTCCTTTTTGTCAAGGAAGGGATCTTCATTAGGAATAATCCTTCCACCCTCACCCAGCACAAACATGCCTAAAATAATGCTACGACAAGAATTAAATTCAAAATTATAATCTACATTACTTTTAGAAAAGGAAAAAGTACTTAATTCACAAATCAACTTTAGGGCAGATTATAATGGAAAAATACATGTAATTTTAAAATGTCTGTTTCCCAGAAAGAGTATGGATTTCCTGTAGCGACAGTAATAGTGAATGTTGACTGATTACTTATTGTAGGCATGTTCTTGTTTCTCTTGATAAGCTTATGGGGTAGGTGCTATTATTTTCCACGTGGTTCTTATGAAAATATTGAAGCACAGAGAGGTTATTTGTCCTTTGAAACAAAGCTGAAAGAGGTGAGGCTGGGATTCAGATCCAGGGAGTCCAAGAGCAGAAGCCATGCTGTTCAGTGCTACCCTCTGTGCGCAGACCAGGGGTGATAGGGTTGATGTTATTTTCTGGGCTCTTTATTTTCTGTTACAGCCTTGGAGGGATTCAGGCTTCAATCCTGTACTTACACTTACTTGCTCTATTTTGATTTGTGTGTTTGTTGTTGTTTGTTAAACACAGCCTTTCAAACTATAACATGTAAAATGAAGAGGGAAAAATAGACTTATTGCATAATGGAGGTGATCTTTATGAAAGCCTATGGAAGAAATTAAAAATCCTTCCAATTGAGCAGGCACTAGATGTGAAAAATATGTTACTAATATAAAATGAACAAATGCAAATTCTTTATGGTATATTTTGGAAGGGTAAGGAATGTTAACCATGTTGGCTTAATAAAAATAATAAATTCTTATTTAATGCCTAGAGTTTGGAAATCACCATGCTGGATACAGAAAGAGATATCAAGAAAATAAAAAAGCTACATAACACTCTACTGAGTCCTGGTTAGGCATAGTTGTATTTGTACTTTTACTCAGTCCTTCATTCATTCATTCATTCATTCATTCAATAAATGCTCATGAGATTCATTAAGTACTATTTAGCCATACGGTATACACTTTCATAAAGGAAAAAATAGAGTAAGGTAATGTTTCATTTATCTCTGGAAAGAGCTGTAGAACATGCAGAACTGATAAAGGTCTATCTAACCATGATATGGTCAATGAACAGTCTGGGCCCTTTAAGGAATTTTCTTATATTTTGTTATTGATTTAAATGTTTACTTTTCCTGAACATATATATTATGTCATGAGGAGTTTTTCATACCCATCAAGAACATAAAATGTAATGGTCAATTTTTTTTTTTTTTTGTGGTACGCGGGCCTCTCACTGCCGTGGCCTCTCCCGTTGCGGAGCACGCGCAGGCTCAGTGGCCATGGCTCATGGGCCCAGCCGCTCCGCGGCACGTGGGATCTTCCCGGACCGGGGCACGAAACCGTGTCCCCTGCATCGGCAGGCGGACTCTCAACCACTGCGCCACCAGGGAAGCCTTAATGGTCAATTTTTGCTGATAAATATTAATATTGGTAAGTTGGGAGTAGGGGTCAAATACTCACTATGCAATTAAATACCTAGCAAAATAGCATGCTTTTCTTAGAAACATATGTTCCTTACGATTATTCAGGACTTAGACTATGAATGAAGAGGGTTTTATAAGACGTAATAGGTTCATCATAAATTTTACAAACTTACTTACCTTTGGTATATATTATAATTTGTAACTTTCAAGCTTGCCTAGAATATTAGAAAAAATTGAAATTATATAATTTTATGTCAACCTGATCCATTAAAATGTGCCTAGAACCTAAATTAGGAACATAAGTATATAGTTTTCTAATGTGTGAGATTTTAGAGCATTAGTGTTAATTATTTTATTTTTTCTTCTTCACAGGAGTAGACAGAATCCATTTATATAAGTACACTGGTCAAGATAGTAAATTATTTTTTGTGGTTTTATCATTTCCCATTATTTTGTATATATTAATAAGCTTATTAAGACATTTCATTTGTAAGTACAAAGACTCCCATAAGCCACTCTTTATAGCCTCCATCTTTTATTCCCTTTGTGAAAATGTAAAGTCTTCACAGCTGCTTTAAAGATATAAAAAGCTCTGATTTGTTTGAAAAAGCTTCAGTACGCATAGGCAACATTTAAAGAGGCTTTGGCAAAATAAAAAGTAGAAAGCTTTTAAAGCAGATATAGAGATTCTGTCAACTTAGAAGCAAGTCCAAGATGGCAGTGTACATTGTAAAACTATCCAACTTGGGTCATCATTTGCTCTCTGAGGTTGGTCTAACAGCTCGGGTATTCTTGTTATTGACTAAGGGTCCTTATTAACCAGGGGTAATTCAGCCCTGTCTTTAGGGTCCTCCAGAATGCTTTGTTAAATAACTATGATAGTCTAAATTAAGGAAAAAGCAAATAACTGTAATTGCTCTGGTACATATATTTTGCCAAGGCAATAAAAACTGATTTCTAAGATGTTGGAAGGCCTTTTTAATCATCAAAGAGAATTAAAATTATGTTGTCATATTTTTCTTTCTGTATTTAAAATACTGTTTTTGCTTTGAAGTATTATTTCAGTTCTCTCTGAAAATATTATATTATGCATATATAAGTTTTCAACTAACAATAATAGAACTAATGCTTGTTTCCTTATTTCATATTGACTGAATGTTGATTTATGTCTTGTGCTAGATGCTGTGGAAAATATGAAAAGTTAATAGGCAAAACCTCTGCCTTCGAAGAGAGTATGCTTTCTCTGGGGGAGAAAAGAAATACATAAATGAATAATTAAATAGCAATGGAAGGAACTCTAAAAAAATTCCGAGCTCTTTATGCTAGAAAATGCACATCAAATTGATTTACATAGGCACAGTAATCATCTTAGAACATGATAGTAGAAGATGGATAGAAAACATTCAGGTTTTGAAAAAAAATCTGGATTCAATGTCTGGTCCTGCAACTTACAAGTTGACTTACTTTGATTTCCCTGAAATAATTACTGCCTTACAAAGTCCTTTTAACCATTGAGAGAGTAAAGGTCAAACATCAAGCTTAATAAATCCTGACCTGCAATTTTTTTTTACTAAGTGAGACAATACACACATGTGGAGGATCATGTAGATATGAGGGCTTTTTCAAATAGTCTATCTTTGCCAAGAGGAGCAGCACAGGAAAGAAAGTGGAGAGGAGTGGTCTAAATGTGAGTATTGAAAAGGATTAAGGAAATGAGGAAGGATGACCAGATGACAGAATGTCCTCTAGTTCAGTGCTACTCAAAATGTAGTTGGTAGGCCAGTGCTGGCTTATAAAATATTTATACTGAAATTAATATAGAAATTGAGAGAGAATTTTTATAGCAATTTGACACAATAATTCTAGGTTAATTTAGTAGTAACATTTTGAGGCTGTATTTTTTTTATATCTTTACGTTTTTCCTTTTCACTTTTCCAAAAATTTATTTTATTGAATTTTACAGATGTATCAGTCTGTAAGTTGTTCTTCAATTCAAGTAGTTTGAAAAACCCTGTTCTAGTAGGCATTTTGAATTCCACTAATTGAAAGTTGAAAAGTTAGGACAGTGATTTCTTCTTTCTAAACTAACAGCACATTTCCTCCTGTTTTTCAACAGTGATGTACACAGTTTTTTATTGTCAATGAGATGTTGGCAGTGGAGGCTTTGAGGGTTTCATGGCACCAGCCTGTCTATGACTGCTTGAATAAGGGACTTGCGGGAGATAGGGACATACAGAGATCTTTTGCTGTTGTCATAGATGAGATGGAAAACTTGTAAACAAATGGGTGAATGTTTAATAATGCAGAACATCACAGCAGCAAGGGAATAGAAGTTGTCCAGCAAACAGCACTGAGGCAAATGCCAGGCTCTCTAGAATACTCACAGGACCAGGGTACATGTTACTTCAGCCTGGCTGATGCTACTCAGGTAAACAGCAGTAGTCAGCATTTCCTTCCCTGATGACTTACACGACCCAGGCTTAGAAACTGGTAAATAACTTGGGGAAGTGAAGACCAAAGAAGAAATTACATTAAAAGTAAATGATGTGGGAAGGGCAGGAAAGACATGTACAAACAAAATCTGTTTCCTGCTCCCATTTCCTCCTAACTTCTGGCTGACTTCCCTTTATTTGTGTGTGTGTGTGTGTGTGTGTGTGTGTGTGTGTGTGTGTGTGTGTGTAAAGTTCCCAAGCAGAACTGATCTTAGACACCTAGATAATAGATGTGAGAAGTCTAGGATGTGCTATTTTTGGACTTGGACGAAAATAAGAAAAGTCAGCAATAACTAACAAAACTCAATCTATGTAGTATTGCAAGTAAATTGTCAATGAATGACTGATTTTACTCCTTCCTTTTCAAAAGAAAAATATAGTTGATGAAGTCATCTATTTACCTATCACTTCTAAGCTTATATTTTTAAAGGATTTTCAATAACTTTAAAATAAACTTTTACCAATCCATTTTTTTTTTAATTTGGAGATTTTTCTTAGGTGTCCTTTTTGAATAACAAAAGAACAAAGGGGAGCCCCAGAAAATTATTTTAGCATTTTTCATTTTTATTTTATTTTATTATTTTTTTTGTGTGTGTGATATGCGGGCCTCTCACTGTTGTGGCCTTTCCCGTCGCAGAGCACAGGCTCCGGACGTGCAGACTCAGCTGCCATGGCTCACGGGCCCAGCCGCTCCACGACATGTGGGATCTTCCCGGACCAGGGCACAAACCCGCGTCCCCTGCATCGGCAGGCGGACTCTCAACCACTGCACCACCAGGGAAGCCCAGCATTTTTCATTTTTTAAAATTTTTGTTTTGAGATAACTGCAGATTCACATACAATTCCACAAAATAATACAGAGATTCCATGGACTTTTCACTCAATTTCCCCCAAAGGCAACGTCTTGCATAATTATGGTACAATATTGCAACCGAGAAATTGACATTGATACAATCTACAGAACTTATTCAGATCTCATCAATCTTATATGCACTCATTTGTGTGTCAATGTGTGTATTTAGTTCTCTGCAGTTTTATCATATCTGTAGATTTGTGCGACCACCACCACAGTCAAGATACAAAATATTCATATCACAAGGATCTCTTTTGCTATCTTTTTATAGCCAAAATCACTTTACTTCCTTGTCCTCCCCTATCCTTTGGAAAGCTCTAGTCTCTTCTCCATTTTTTTTTTTTTTTTTTTTTTTTTTTTTTTTTTTTGCGGTATGCGGGCCTCTCACTGCTGTGGCCTCTCCCGCTGCGGAGCACAGGCTCCGGACGCACAGGCCCAGCGGCCACGGCTCACGGGCCCAGCCGCTCCGCGGCACGTGGGATCTTCCCGGAACGGGGCACGAACCCGCGTCTCCTGCATCGGCAGGCGGACTCTCAACCACTGCGCCACCAGGGAAGCCCTCTTCTCCATTTTTATTATTTTGTCATTTCAAGAATGTCACATAAGTGGAATCATACAGTATGTAAGACTATGTGATTGGCTTTTTTACTCAACATTATTCCTTTGAGATCAATCACATTGTTGTTTCTATCAATAGTTTATTCTTTTTTATTGCTGAGTAGTATTCCATATGATGGACCACAATTTTTTAAATCATTCAAGCACTGAAGGACATTTGGATTGTTTACTTAACAGCCTTTTCTTTATAATTGAAATACTCACCTCCATGCTCTTTTTAGAAACGTAGTACACATTTCCTACAAGCTCATGCATGCCAGATAGTGTGCTACGTGTTTTTCATGCACCAACTTATTTACAGAACAACTCCATGCAGTAGGTACTATTATTATCTCCACTTTACACTTGACAACAACTAGGTTCGGTTAAGTTAAATAGCTTGCCCATGTCACAGAGCAAGCAAAGTTTAGGTAGAGTTGGAGTTTAACTTCAGGGGATTTGATTCCTAAGACTTGATTTCCTTTATTTCACCTGGTAACAAATTAAATGTGGTTATAGTTTTAGGTTTAATTTCTCTTAGTTTTCCCAATGTATAATTTCATATTATTTGTGCAAAATTTCTGAATACATAAGTAAATAATGAAAAGAGATATCAAAATACATCTGACATATAAATGAAAATAATATTTACTTAAAATGGCTCTTTATTATTCCTGAAGCCAATTTTATACCATTATCACATGAAGAACTTAGTTGAACAAAGAGATTTGTAAATATTCATTCATTAGACTATTCCTTGGGCTCCAGCGCTGAGCAGAAGGTGGGTGGGGGAGGGGGGAAGAGTAAGGTGGAATTCTGAGTTGAAGGATTTAAGTTCCCTCAGGGTTATGGCCTTTCATAGGGCCTCTGTTGTGTATTGGGCCATGTCTCTTATATCAGGAGGGAAAATCAAATTGCCTTGGAGACTTGGGCTTCTCCTCAGGGTTTAAAGATGAATTTCCCTCAGGACCCAAAGTTTCCTGTTTAGTGGGTATCTCTAGCCTGAAGTACCAGGAGTGTCTCAGTCCCTGGGTAGAGTAGCAACATGTGGGCAGCAGCACAGAGGTCCCCTGCTCCTGCGAGATGACAATCATGGTGTTTAGGTGGCACCTGGCCTAGTTACTCTAAGAAGCTGCATTATGTATGGGAATGGCAGTGGGACCACTAATGAGAAGCTGAGGTTTGTTTTTTCTGTGGAGAAACTTATTTGGCTGATTCCAGAACACAGGGGCCAAGGCCTACATGCTTAGCAAGATTTAGGGGTTACAGTGGTTGAGGGACAGGGAGTAAAGCAGTGAAGCACACCCAGTAATTAGGTGGCTGGAGTAGTTAGTGCTACAACTTGAAGGGAAAATGGGGTCCTCTAGTTCCTGTCAAAACTCTGAGCTGAGACTCCTGAGGTGGTGAAGGGACCAAGATGGGTGTCAGCAGTTATACTATGGGGAAGATGCAGTCAGCAGGTGGAAGGAACCAGGCACCTTCGCTCTTGTTCATCTCTCTTGATTCTTAAGGGAGTTACAATGGCCCAGTTAGGTCTCAGATTGACAATTTCAACAAATATTTCCCAATAAGATTTATAATAAAACCTAAGAGGTGTGTGATCTTGTGTAAAACACACACACACACACACACACATACAGGCGATGGGCCAGGAGTGAAGAGACCTCAACTCTTGTTCTGATTTTCATCATTCAGGGTCCTCATGTGCAAGATGTGATGATAATTTTGAATGACTTTTTAATACTAAAATTGTATAATTCTGTCAAAACTACTCTAAACATTTCCATGTTCAGTTGAACTATCATACTTCATTACTACTACTATTGTTATTTAACTCTCATTTCAAAATTATTTTATTAATCTTTATCTGAAGATATATATATCTTCCAAAGATATGTATATGTATGTGTGTGTGTGTATATTTACACATATTATATAAAATATAATTTCCCCATTATTAGGAAATATTATTAGGAAATATTTGGGGATATACCATTATCAGCTTTCAATATTAGCTTTGTTTAAATCTACCCAAATAAAAATTCTACTTTGTTTTGTTATGCTGTTTTACAAAGATGTCTGCATAAATCAAGATGAGAGTGCAGGAAAGGCAGGGCTGATGCCTTGTGAGTAAACACTGTAAACAAGGCAAATCTATTTGCTGACTGAATGGTCTTCGTGCCAAGGGGCAGTGGGGTGTGGGGGAGTGAGATTTTTTAACAAGCAGGGAGGTCCAGAGGCCACTTTGCCCAAAAACATTTGCTCTCCAATGAATTGAAGACCCCTTAGAATGGAGGTTCATCCTTAAGGAAGAATTACACACCTTAACACTTATTGCAATGCTCATATCCGTACCTAGAGCAGCGCTATTAGGGAGCAGATGGGGAGGGAGGGAGACAGGGAAATGGAAAAGGGATGGAGGTGCAGGCAGCAGGGGTCAAGCTTTTACTTCTTCTGCCCTCAGTTACCCTAGCACTTTATTGGGCATTCAAGGACTCCCAGCTTGAGGGAACCACACCAGGAGAACCTAGAACAAATTGCCTCTGTTATCATTCTGTTATAACATTAGGTATAAATTGCCACAGATAAAAATTACTTCACAGGGAAATTACTCTTAAGGAAGAAATTCATTGTCTAACTAAAATAAACAATTTCATCTGAATCTGAATAAAAGCAGTAATCTTTAAAGAAAAACATCTTTTAACACTAAACTCATTTCAATAGTTTTTGAAGTATCTAACCCCAGCAATGTCTTTTATGCTCATTAAAAGAAAAGCTTTGAGGTGCTTTTGTTTTCAGATAACTTACGTCTCATTTTCACTAATTTTGGTTAAAAAAGAAAAACTCTCACAAGTTGTCATTTTTTTTCAAATATTAACAGGTAATTTGTTTTGTTTTGTTTTTTAATGCTTGGTGGATATTCTGATAAGCCTGAATTAGTCAGTTGTAACAGTAAATTTTGACTTTGGTTTTCACTTCTGATTATTTCACTACTGATCATTCCACCCATTTCCAAGAGCAAAGCAATTCACACATATTAAGAAGAAAACAGCATACATTGGAATGTTTCTATTTAGGAAATATCCAATTGTTATAATAAGGCTAGCTTATGTTGCTATAATATTTGTAGTAAACAAATTATCTGCATATGATAACATCCTGTTGAAGAAGTAAAACAGCTACTATTTATTATTCCAATTTCAGATGAAGGAACAGAAGCTCAGGAAGTACACTGACCAAGGCATAAAAGTAGTAGGGGCTCCAGAAGATCTTGACGTTTCAATTCCTGATTGAGTTATCTTTTCTTGTTTTCATTACTTAGAAGTTTATTTTTAATGACTAAAATAAATTGAAGTGACCATTTAGGACCTGTCAGGCTTCTCTGTGCTATTTATGAGTTTGAGACAGCTTGTTAAAATTAAAGGACCTGGGCTTCCCTGGTGGTGCAGTGGTTGAGAGTCCGCCTGCCGATTCAGGGGACACACGTTCGTGCCCCAGTCCAGGAAGATCCCACATGCTGCCGAGCCGCTGGGCCCGTGAGCCATGGCCACTGAGCCTGCGTGTCCAGAGCCTGTGCTCCGCAACGGGAGAGGCCACAGCGGTGAGAGACCCGCGTACCGCAAAAAAAAAGAGAGCAGGTTCCAAAAGGGGGTCTAATTCATGAATAAGGCATAAGGAAAATTGTGTCAAATTCTAGAAGAGAGCAGCATTACTTTTCTTTTTTGTCATTGAAGTGCATAGGAGATTCTTTTCAAATAGTTTTATGAGTATTTTAATAAAAATTTGGTAAGAGATTTCTAAGACATCTGCTCTAGCATTCTCATACATCGGAAGCTGTTACTTAAAAATAGAGAAAGACTAATTTTTGCATCATTATATTTAACGTCAGCATTCACTCATCAGTTTATTGCAACATTCGCTTATATAATAAATAGTCCCTGAGCCTCTACCATATCACACACTTTGTAAGAACTGGGAACACAAGAGTGAGCAAAACCAGATGAAACCCAGCTCTTGTAGAGCTTGCCTTCTGTAGGAGGAGGAGGGGGATTGAGAATAAACAAGTAAACACATATATATGCAATATTTCATTTGATCACAAGTGCTAAGAAGAAAAGTAAATCAGGAAAAAGGGATGGACTGGGGAACAATAAAGGGTGGAAAGACAGGGTGGGGTTATTTGAGATACGTTGGTCAAAGAAGTGATGTTTTCTGTGGTAAAATTCTCATACTTAAATAAAGTGAGGAAGCCATGAAGATATCTGAAGGAAGAGTATCAGGCATTACAGCAATAGTAGTAACAGTGATAGCAGTAGCGGATATAATCTATTAAATGATAGATTTTTTTTTCTTTCTTTTTTTTTTTTTTTTTTTGTGGCACGCGGGCCTCTCACTGCTGTGGCCTCTCCTATTGCGGAGCACAGGCTCTGGACGCGCAGGCTCAGCGGCCATGGCTCACGGGCCCAGCCGCTCCGCGGCACGTGGGATCTTCCCGGACCGGGGCACAAACCCGTGTCCCCTGCATCGGCAGGCGGACTCTCAACCACTGTGCCACCAGGGAAGCCCATGAATAATATATTTTTATCCATTGTTCTAAATAATTTCTGTAGTTTTTATGCTAGTGTGCGGGTTTTTTTTTTTTTTTCTTTTGATACCCATAAAGGATTTTGTGTGTGTGTTTGTGTGTATACAGAAGGGACTATTCAGAGATTTACTTTTCTTTTTAATTATATTTTTAAAACTTTAATTGTAGATTCACACGCAGTTCTAAGGAATAATACAGAGAAATTCTGGGTATACTTCACCCAGTTTCTGTCAGTCTTAACATCTTGTAAATGTAGAACTCAGTAAGACAACAGGATGTTGATATTGATACAATCTTTTGATCTTACTCAAATTTCACGTTTTACATGCACTCATTGGCATGTGTGTGTATATAGTTCTATGCAGTCGTATCACATGTGTTGATTTGTGTGACTGCCACCACGTTAAGATACAGACAGTTCCAAGACTGTAAGGATTCTCCATGCTGCCATCTATATTGTCTCCCTGTCTACTCATGCTCCCAGTCCCTAACTCTTGGCAACTACTAATCTGTTCTACATCTCTATAATTTTGTCATTTCAATAATGTTATATGAATGAAAGTTTGCTACATGTAATCTTTTATGGTTGGCTTTTTTTAAAACGCAGTATAATTCCCTTGAGATTCATCCAAGTTGTTGCATCTATCAATAGTTTGTTCCTTTTTTGATGTTAGGTAATATTCCATGGTATGGATGTATCACAACTTGTTTAACCAGTCATCAGTTGAAGGACATTTGGATTGTTTCCAGTTTTTGGCTACTACAGATAAACATGCTATGAGCATTTGTATTCAAGTTTTTACATGAACCTAAGTTTTCATTTCTTTTGGATAAACGTGCAAGGGTAGAATTGCTGCATCATATGGTAAATGCATATTTAGTTTTGTAAGAGACTGCCAAGCTCTTCTCCAGAGTGGTTGTATCATTTTACATTCCCAATAGCAATATATGAAGAATTCAGTTTCTCTGCATCATCTCGAGAATTTGGTACTGCCATAATTTTTTAAATATTAGATGTTCTAATAGATGTTACTTTTGTTTTTAAAATTCAGTTTACCAAACTTATAAATTCAAATGGCATAACTTCATCTTTAAGTAGGTAATTACAGCTTTTGTGAATAGTTATTCTATTGATATGTCTAGAAAATTTTAGCAATCACTTTGAGGGGATTTTAATAGCATTTGATATCATTTACACATTTAGTTAATCACTTTTTAACATTTTAAACTGAATTTATACATTTATTATGATTAATTTCCCTTTAGTCAATTATCTGATTAACAAAACTTTCGAATCAAGTTGTACACCTTAAATGTTTATAATTCCTGTTTGTTAACAGGACATGATGTATCTCACTAAAACTGAATAAAGGAAAAAAGAAAAGGAAAAAAGTAAGAAAAATATAATTTCCCTCCCCCTGAAAAAATTCTTTTAAATGTAACAACCAAATTTCTCTTGAATATTCCAATATGCCACATACTTGCTTTGGACCTGTATTTTAAATTGAACACTTATTAAGATTCTATATGTTAAACTGAAGTTACAGTTTTTGACAAAGATGCAGAGTAATTCAATGGAGGAAAGACAGTCTTTTTAAGGAATGGTGTTGGAATAATTGGATGTCAATAGCCAAAAGAATGACCCTTGGCCTATCCTCACATATTATGGAAAACTGAACTCAAAATGGATTATTATGACCTAAGTGTAAGAGAGAAAACTACAAAACTTTTAGAAGACAATATAGTAGAAAATCTTTATGACTTCGTGTTAGTTGACAAATTCTTAGGCATGATATCAAAGGCATAATCCATAAAAAAATTGATAAATTGGACTTCCTCAAAATTAAAAACCTTTGCTCTGTGAATGACCCTGTTAAGACAATGAAAAGGCAAGCCACCAAATGGGAGAAAATATTTTCAAATAATATATTTGGTAAATAATTACTTTAAGAATATGCAGGAAACTCTCTAAACTCAAGAGTAAAAAACCAAAAAATCTGATTAGAAAGTGGGTGAAAGAACAGAACACTTCATCAAAGAAGACATATAAATGGCAAATAAACACATGAATATATGTTTAACAATACTAACCTTTAGAGAAATGCATATTAAAACCATCATGAGATATAATAGAAGAGAGAGGACATCCTTGCCTTGTTTCCAATCTTAGGAGAAAATTATCCTGTTTCTCACCATTAAGTATTATTTTAGCTATATGGTTTTTGTAGATGGTCTTTATCAAATTGAGGACATTTTCCCCTGTTTATATTTTGCTGAGTATTTTTATCATGAACGGGTGTTGGGTTTTGTCAAGTGTTTTTGCTGGCATTAATTCATATGATCATATGATTTTTCTTCTTTATTTTATTGATATGGAAGATTACATTGACTGATTTTTAAATATTGAACCAGCCTGGCATACCTGGACTAAATCCCACCTGGTCATGGTATATAATTCTTTTTATATATCAATTTCTTTGATTTGATTTGCTTATATTTCCTTGAGGATTTATCTATGTTCATAAGAAATATTGGTCTATAATTTTCTTTTCTTTTAATGTTTTTTATCTCATTTTGTATTAAAGTAATACTGGCCCCATAGAATGAGTTAGAGAGCATTTAGCCCTTTTTTATCTTCTGGAGGTGATTGTGGAGACTTGGTATTATTTCTTTATTAAATATTTGGTAGATTTAATGAGTGAAATCATCTAGGCTTGATGCTTTCTTTTTTGGAATGTCATTAATTATTGATTTAATTCTCAGTTGAATATATGCTTATTGAGGTCATCAATTTTTTTGTAAGTTTTGGTATTTTGTATCTTTCAAAGAATTGGTCCATTTCAACTAAGTAATAAAATTTGTGGCCCTGGATTTGTATATAGTGTTACTTTATTATCCATTTAAATTCCTTTTTCATTTGTTATATTGGTAATTTTTGTCTTCTCTCTATATTCTTCATTAGCATGGCTAATGGTTTATTAATTTTACTGACCTTTTCAAAAAACTAGATTTTGTTTTGTTAATTTTATAAATTGGTTCCCTATTTTCAATTTCATTTCTTTTTTAATTTAAAAAAATTTTTAGATTTTCTCTTTTCTACCAGTTTTATTGAGATGTAATTGATATACAGCATTGTATGAGCTTAGGTGTATAGCATAATGATTTGACTTACATGCATAATGAAATGATTACCACAATAAGTTTCATGAACGTCTATCATCTCATATAGATACAAAATTAAAGAAATAGAAAAAAAAATGTTCCTAAAAAAAGAGAACTCTTAGGATTTACTATTTTTACAACTTTTATATGTAACATACAGTAGCTATTAATTATATTTCTCATATTGTACATTACATCCCTAGTACCTATTTATCTTATAACTGGAAGCTTGTACAATTGACTGTCTTCATACAGTTCTTCCTCTCCCCACACACCATTTCAGGTAACCATAAATTTGATCTCTTTTTCTATGAGTTTGTTTATTTGTTACTGAAGTATACTTGACCTACAGCACTATGTAAGTTCCTGTTACACAACATAGTGATTTGGTATTTCTATACATTTCAAAATGATCACCATGATAAGTCTGGGTAATATATGTCACCATCCAAAGATATTACATAGTTATATACTATATTCCCCACGCTGTACATTTCATACCCATGAATCACTTATTTTGCAACTGGAAGTTTTTTTTAAAAAAATTTTTGATTAAAATATAGTTGATTTACAATGTTGTGTTAATTTCTGCTGTACAGCAAAGTGACTCAGTTATGCATATATATATAATCTTTTTCATATTTTTTTTTCACATCTTTATTGGAGTATAATCACTTTACAATGTTGTGTTAGTTTCTGCCACCAACAAGGTTAATCAGGTATACGTATACATATATCCCCACATCCCTTCCCTCTTGAGCCTCCCTCCCACCCTATATTCTTTTACATTACAGTTTATTATAGGATATTGAATATAGTTCCCTGTCCTTTATAGTAGGACCTTGTTTACCCATTCTATACATAAAAGTTTGCATCTGCTAATCCCAAACTCCCAATCCAGCCCTCCCCTACCCCCCATCCGCCTTGGCAACTACAAGTCTGTTCTCTATGTCTGTGAGCCTGTTTCTGTTTAGTAGGTAAGCTCACTTGTGTCATATTTTAGATTCTGCATATAAGTGATATCATATGGTATTTGTCTTTGTCTGGCTTACTAGGTCCATCCATGTTGCTGCAAAGGGCATTATTTCATTCATTTTTATGGCTGGGTAACATTCCATTGTGTATATGTACCACCTCTTCTTTATCCATTGATCTGTCGATAAGCATTTAGGTTGTTTCCATGTCTTAGCTATTGTAAATAGTACTTCTCTGAACATAGGGGTGCAAGTATCTTTTCAAATTATAGATATATGCTATATTATATATATACGTCTGTATATATGCCGAGGAGTGGGATTGCTGGAAGCTTGTACTTCTAAATCTCCTTCACCTGTTTCTGTCCTCCACCAACACCTCTCCTTTCTGGCAACCACTTGTTTGGTTTCTGTGTCTATAACTCTGTTTCCATTTTGTTATGTATGCTCATTTGTTTTGTTTTTTATATTCCACATATAAGTGAAATCATACAGTATTTGTCTTTCTCTGTCAAACTTATTTCACTTAACATAATACCATCTAGGTCCATCCACGTTGTCACAAATGGCAAGATTTCATTCTTTATTATGGCTGAGTAATACTCCATTTTATATATATAAGTATATATGTGTGTGTATATATATAATAACATATATATATATATATATCTTTTTTACCCATTAATTTACTGATGGTCATTTGGGCTGCTTCCATATCTTGGCTATTGTAAACAATGCTGCAATAGTTACTCTGCAATAGTTGTAATTTTGGTGTGCCTGTAGGACGAGGTTAGCTCAGGGTCTTCCTACTCTGTCATTGTGGCCACTCCGTCTCTCAATTTCATTGATTTTTGCTCTAATTTTTATTATTTATTTTCTTCTGCATGATTTAAGCTAAAGCTGATCAATCTTAGTTTTTTTACTGTGCTTGTGTCTTGGCTTTGTGACTTTTATGAACATTTCTTCAGTGGTATAACTCCCTTCAGCCCCTTCACCCCTACCTCCAACTCCTACTTCCTCTCCTGGCTTCAGCCTTTTAATATTTTCCTTGCTGACTGTGTTCTCTCCCTGCTTCACTAAGAATAAAAGGTTGAAGGGGCATGGAATAGGGGAAATTCCTTTCCCCCAGCAGGTATAAAACTTCAGAATTGTGCTTTGGCAAATTTCTTTCCTCTGGAGAGTAGGCTTTTTTTATGGAGAAAGCTTTAGGAACGATTTACAATATTACTGTTCCTCTCCCCCCTTTCAGAGCCTCGAGACACTTTGAAAACTTGGAGGAGCACCTGGACGATGAGTCCATGAAAGTGAGGATGTCCTCCTATGACTGTGGCCACCAAAACTTTCTCATTCTCACTGCAGTCCACACTCAACCTCCTGCAATTCATTAAAAATTACCCTTTATGAGTTCCTACCATTTTATGGCTCCACTGGCTTCTACCCCAGATATGCAGCTCTCAATTGATGGTATCTTTATGACTTTACCTGTCTTTCCATATTTCAGAGTGGCAGCTTGTTCAATAATCTCAGTTCTCTTATTGGTCAAAGAACAGTAATTGATTCTCAGTTTGTCCAGGTTTTCTTGTTATAAGTGCAGGAGCTATAACTTCCCATTTCTTTGTAGAATTGGACTGAATGGAAGTCTCTGTTGTATTTACTTTTAAACATGTCCATATTTAATATCAATTATATCCCTTTTGAAAGATGTTTACTGCCAGGAAGAAAATTACTGTCTTGGATAAATGAAGTTTCCTAGTGTCTGAGAATTTGGCCCATTGTATAACCTGGAGTTTCAGATGTCCAAGGTGTTCTTTGTATTAACTGCCCTATCAAATACTCTGTATTTTTATTAATAGAGACTATATCCTAAGCTTCATATTTCACAAATCTACTGGTCAAGTAACACAAATCTCCAATTTAACTTCTGTCTTGATGGAATCATCGAATTCTGCCAATTTTCCCAAGTTGATCACTTTATTGGATTTTGCATTTTTAAAAATATCTCTTAGAATATTTAACTATCTTCATTAGTAGGACTAAAGGTCATAACTTGACAGGATATGTACATGTGTTTTCTGCCTTATGCTAAAAACCTTTAACCTTGATTGAATTCTGTATTCTCAGAGTCCCAAACATTTATGGATATTGAAAAGACCACTAACTAGATCTTGGATATTTCTGTTTTTTTTTAACTTAAAGTCATAGTTTATAAGGTTAGTCCATGAAAATTCAATCGTTTCATCAATCCTATGGAAAAATAATGTTACTCCCATTTCCATATAGAATGTGGATATTTTTAGAAATTAAGGAATATGTTTTTCAAAGGTGAAAATTAAATAAGAGGTTAGAAGAACAATAGCCAGAAATATTCACAGCTTAAGAAACAGTGTATTATGTATCATGAGATATTACAAAACAACATCATCTTAGGGCTGTAAGGAAAGAGAGATCCATCACTTCTTATTGGGGAGATTAGGAAAGTGTGAAAATATCACTCCTGAAAAGATATATACAAGATTGTATACCTTTATGAATAATAAACTTCATTTCCAAAAGCTATGGCAATGTTGGTCTAGTTATAAATGTTTAAGTGTTTAAATGCATATGACATTTTCATTTAAAAGTCTTAAAGGAAAACTTAGGCAGAACACTCTTTGACATAAATTGCAGGAGTATCTTCTTGGATCAACCTCCTAGAATAATGAAAATTAAAAGAAAAAGGGACCTAATTAAAAGCTTTTGCACAGCAAAGGAAAAAATAAACAAAACAAAAAGACAACCCACAGAATGGGAGAAGTTATTTGCAAATGATGGGACCAACAAGGGATTAATCTCCAAAATATACAAACAGCTCATGCAGCTCAATATCAAAAAACCCCCAAATAACCCAATCAAAAAATGGGCAGAAGATCTAAATAGACATTTCTCTAAAGAAGACCTACAGATGGCCAAAAAGCACATGATAAGATGCTTAACATTGCTAATTATTAGAGAAATGCTAATCAAAACTACAATGAAGTATTGCCTCACACCAGTCAGAATGGCCATCATCAAAAGGTCTACAAATAATAAATGCTGGAGAGGGTATGGAGAAAAAGGAACCCTCCTATTTGTAGGAATGTGAATTGGTACACCACTATGGAGAACAGCATTGGAGATTCCTTAACAAACCAAAAATAGAGCTGTCATATGATCCAGCAATCTAACTACTGGGCATATCCAGAAAAAAACGTAATTTGAAAAGATATGTGCACCTCAATGTTAATTGAAGCACTATTTACAATAGCCAAGATATGGAAGCAACCTAAATGTCCACCGACAGATGAATGGAAGATGTACATATATATACAATGGAATATTACTCGGCCATGAAAAAGAACAAAATAACGCCATTTGCGGCAATATGGATGGACCTAGAGATTATCATACTAAGTGAAGTAAGTCAGACAGAGAAAGACAAATATCAGACACTATCGCTTATATGTGGAATCTAAAAAATGATACAAATGAACTTATTTACGAAACAGAAACAGACTCACAGACATAGAAAACCAACTTGTGGTTACCAAAAGGGAAAGGTTGGGGAGAGGGATCAATTAGGAGGTTGGGATTAGCATATACACACTACTATATATAAAATAGATAATCAACAAAGACCTACTGTATACTGTATAGCACAGGGAACTCTATTCAATACTCTGTAATAACCTATATGGGAAAAGAATTTGAAAAAGAATAGATATATGTATATGTATAACTAAATCACTTTGCTTCATACCTGAAACTAACACAACATTGTAAATCAACTATACTCCAATATGAAATAAAAATTAAAAAAAGAATTTCTCATTAGTAAATGTTTTCTAATAGAGTTCATATTTGATATTTCCATGTGTGAAACAATTTATCTAATTGTTGGGGTGGTAAGAGGAGAATTTTTAAAGACGTCAGCTCCTTTGTGCTTACCTGAAAAGTATAACATGCACTAGCTATGAACACATCTAGCACCCAGATCTTGGTTTCTAAATACCATTCCCATAAATGTCAAAAGAGAGAAAGAAAAAGAAGTGCCACTTTCTTTGATTAGAGGAGAATAAAGATACATGATTTTTGACTGGGTCACATCATAAATGTACTTGCTGGGGTACGTGGGGACATTTGAATATTTACTCAGTATCATAATAGTGCTATTCAGAGTGTGGTCCTTAAGGTGGTGACAATCAATGAATTGATATTTATTGTTCCACAAGGACATAAGTACAAAATTGAGTAGGCAATTAGAAATTTCTATAGTAATTTGACATTTTTGTGATATATAGGTGCCTGCTCATTTTTAGTAATTTAAAAATTTTATTTCATTAAACTATTGTTTCTCAGTTGACTGGAAATAAGAAATACTGATCCTTCTCCACAAGTAACTTAAGAAACACTGTATTATCTAAAGTTGTATCAATGGTTTATTTCTTGAGTGTGTTAATGGTAGTGTGGCTATGTAGGAGAGTGTTCTTATTTCCTGTTTCTTAGACAATACAAGGTGTAGTATTTAGTATTTAGAGATGAATATTATAATATGTACAGTTTAGTTTCAAGTGGCTCAGCAAAAAAGAAAGTGTGTGTGTGTGTGTGTGTGTGTGTGTGTGTGCGCATAGAGTACTTGTGGCAAAATGTTAAAACGATTAGTGAGTTTAGGTAAAGGGAATATGGTATTCATTGTACTATTCTTAAGGAAGCTTGATATTTGTACCAAAGATCCTTGGATATTTATAGCTCTCCAAATATATCCCACTTTAAATAATATCTCTTCATTAGCTTATAAATTTATTGTCTTGTTTCAGAGTTGTGGATCTTAAAATAAATAATACACTTAATAACTTCAAAGGTTTATTTTTTATTATTACAACATAAGGCATATTAGACAGGTAACCTCAGAAATGTATTCAGCAACTAGAAGAATAAATATCAACTGTGATCTGGATATAATGCTATTAGGATAAATAGTAATTGAAATAACTTGGAAGTTGTTTCTACAGCTGCTTTGTTCCGTTTTAAGTTTCTGTTGAATCCAGAATGATTTTATTTCATTATAATCACTTTTTATAAGTCAGAGTCCTCCCCATTAATCTTTATATAGACTTTATATTATAATTTGCTTCATAGTTGGTTTTTCCCAACCTTCCTGTAAGGTAAATTAGAATATTTTTCACTGCTAAGGGATAGAGAGTTTGAGTGACTTGTTTTGCATCATGCTGAGCACTAATTATATAGGCAGACTTTAAAGGTATAGACTTTGTAACATTAGCCAACAGAACCATAGCCATACTAATGAGAAATATCATATTTTTAAATCAAACTTTGATTTTTCAGAAACAAAATATACTAATACTCACCTTATTTGTTTTTCTGACTTTGATCACTTAAATATCAAATTCAAATACAAATTTCTTAATTAGGAAATCCTATTGTGTGCCATGCATAGTGGGTACTAAGTTGCATAAGACAAGGATCCTACTCTCCAGATGATCATGGCATGTTAAACAAGACAGATTTATGAAGAAGTGCAGTAATGTGTTATGTGCTATTGAATGGGGCTTAAAGTGAGGTGGTCAAATATCTGGTGGGGAGGAGAGTTAGAAACCTCCAGCTTTTAACAGTCATATTCATTGAGATGATATTTGAGAGTTATTAGTGGTTGTTGAAGAAGCAAAAATACTTTACTCAATGACTGTAATGATGCTCAATAGATTTGTGTTTGACTCCACTTTCTAATATTATAATTTTGGAAGCACACACAAAGAGATGAAAAGCCTAAAACAACATTAAAAAAACAGCCCTAATTACAGTCCTATCACAGCTGGAAGTATGGTGGTATCTTCATGCTTATAAATGTACTTTGCTCTGTCCCTTTATTGCATGGTGTTGCTACCTAAGAACGGTTTTCTTTCCTGATTCTGCTTGTGTTTATGGTCTTGTGGTCCATTCAGCCAGTATAGATTCTTGGTGCCAGGTTGATATTTCTCTGGCCTCCTCACTTCTTATTCACAGTGAATAAATCCACACATTACATGCCTATCTCAGCAAACGCTGTTTCTGGTGTATATCACATTAATGTATTTTGAGCCCTCTTTAAGAAATCAAATATGCAAAACTTAATCTTACAGAAAAAGAGATATGTATCTGTTGACATTTTCTTTTGATAAGAGTGCCTGGAACAGATTCTGACACATAGTAGGCTTTTAAAAATGCTTCCTGAATAAATAAGAGACTGTCTTAGTAGGTGTGGCTGTCACTTGAGTATAATGAAAAATTATGTCAGTAAGAAAGCTTGTAGCAATTTTTTTGTTTGTTTTGTTATCATTTTTCTTTTTGGTAAGAATTATTTTTTTTTAACTTTTGAATTTAATTTAATTTATATTTTCATACAGCAGGTTCTTATTAGGCATCCATTTTATACACATCAGTGTATACATGTCAATCCCAATCTCCCAATTCATCACAACACCACCCCTCCCCACCCACCGTTTTCCCCCCTTGGTGTCCATACATTGGTGCTCTACATCTGTGTCTCAATTTCTGCCCTGCAAACCGGTTCATCTGTTCCATTATTCTAGGTTCCACACATATGCGTTAATATATGATATTTGTTTTTCACTTTCTGACTTACTTAATTCTGTATGACAGTCTCTACATCAATCCACGTCTCTACGAATAACTCAATCACATTCCTTTTTATGGCTGAGTGATAGTCCATTGTATATATATACCACATCTTATTTATCCATTCGTCTGTCGATGGACACTTAGGTTGCTTCCATGACCTGACTATTGTATATAGTGCTGCAATTAACATTGGGATGCACGTGTCTTTTTGCATTATGGTTTTCTCTAGGTATATGCCCAGTAGTGGGATTCCTGGGTCATATGGTAATTCTATTTTTAGTTTTTTAAGGAACCCCTATACTGTTCTCCATAGTGGCTGTAGCAATTTACAATCCCACCAACAGTGCAAGAGGGTTCCCTTTTCTCCACAACCTCTCCAGCATTTGTTGTTTGAAGATTTTCTGATGAAGCCCATTTTAACTGGTGTGAGGTGATACCTCATTGTAGTTTTGATCTACATTTCTCTAATAATTAGTGATGTTGAACAGCTTTCATGTGTTTCTTGGCCATCTGTATGTCTTCTTTGGAGAAATGTCTATTTAGGTTTTCTGCCAATTTTGGATTGGGTTGTTTGTTTTATTTAATACTGAGCTGCATGAGCTGTTTATATATTTTGGAGATTAATCCTTTGTCCGTTGATTTGTTTGCAAATATTTCTCCCATCTTGAGGGTTGTCTTTTAGTCTTTTTTATGGTTTCCTTTTGCTGTGAAAAAGCTTTGAAGTTTCACTAGGTCCCATTTGTTTATTTTTGCTTTTATTTCCATTACTCTAGGAGGTGGATCAAAAAAGATCTTGCTGGGCTTCCCTGGTGGCATAGTGGTTGAGAGTCTGCCTGCTGATGCAGGGGACACAGGTTCATGCCCCGGTCCGGGCAGATCTCACATGCTGCGGAGTGGCTAGGCCTGTGAGCCATGGCCACTGAGCCTGCATGTCCAGAGCCTGTGCTCCACAGCGGGAGAGGCCACAACAGTGAGAGGCCCGCGTACCTC